>NW_020884900.1:1687697-2048963 GCF_003945725.1 Corapipo altera | reverse complement strand
AAGGGTAGAGAGGAGGCAGCAAGCACTGGCAATCAATGAGGGATAAAAACAATGCCTAGTTTAGTTGATAAACTTCTGGGGAAAGAGGACTTACCTAAAGTTTATGGAGCCTTTATAAACTTTATGGAAGCTTTATTCTCTCCTATTTAGTCACCTGGGTAGGAGAACTATGATAATCATAAGAGCCATAGTTAGAGATACAGAACAGATTTCTTGCAAAGTCCTCTAATTTCTAACCACTTTCTTTCATTTTCAAGTAAATCATAAGTCGTTAATGGAAATGTTCCTGGAGAAAGGTAAATTTTTACCCTTCTTCCCTGAAGATCTGTAAGAATTATCACAGGTTTGCACAAAAGATCCTCAATTCCTGCTCGCAGAAGTAAAACCCATCTGTATAAAAAGAGCAGAAAGGATGAGTACTGATGGCTGGACTCAAAACCACACATGTGAATTTTCTAACACACTGGAAAAATCACTTTTTTTGTTACTCCTCCTGTCCTGGCAAAGCCCAAGCTGATGTACGATTTCTATCTCTTACATAGCAAATGCATCATCCTCACTCATGCGCTTATGAATATGTTATAAGTTGTGACTAAATGTAATTATGTAAATGATAGTCATTTGTTTGCTATACAGATTAATGTTCTGCTTCATTGGGGTCCCAATATGGAGCAGCAGAAGTTTGAGCTTTGCAGCTGTGCCTCTGTGTGGTGCTGCCTCTCATGTAAAAATTAAAATGAAGATGAAATTTGTCTTTTAGTTAGAAGGAACAAAACAAACCATCTCTGTGTTACTTAATATATTATCTATTACTTTCTACAGGTAGCAGAATCAATCACCTTTCCCAGTGGTGGCAAACTCCTGGGGAATAATTTCATACACCTCCAGCTCTATAATACAACGTCACAGTGTTAATTAGAACCTGAAAAAAATGGATTTGTCTTTTTTCTAGTGAAGCTAAACTCCCTTTGTCAAACTGAGACCTGTCAAGAGGCATGAAAAGTAAAGTTCTGCTACAATGAGAAGATACAGCTAATCAGTATTTGTATAAAATGGATTTTCCTACTCATGAATTTTTTTGGGGTTTTTTTTAACTAATACGTTTTTCTATTTTGCATCAGGATTAATCTGAGAGCTTTTAAGGGTGGGAAGACTGTCTAACAAAGAAAACCTCTTCCAAAACATAAGTACTTGTGTGCTTCATAAACTTGCATGCACAGATGTTTCTTTTAAAGACAAGTCACACTAGCAATTCTGTGTATTGTTGACTCTTTCTCCTCCCTCTCTAGAAAGTTACCTGGAAAGACTTTTTAGAACTAGGCTACAATACCGCTGTCAGGCTGGCTGATCCCATATGAAGTCCCAGATCTGATTAGTTCTCAAAGTTAGGTAGCCCATTTCTCTTGTTTAAACCAGTAACATTGCATGCAAACCGAACACAGCTTTACATTGTTATGATAACACTTCCAGCACTCATAATACAGTTACTGCAAAGTGTTTATATTCAATTTTCTAATTATGTCTTTTGAATTATGCATGTCTCTACCTAATATAGAGGATGCAACATAAGTAACTCTAGGGAAGAAAGGTAAAAAATACTACCAGATTTAAAGAGACTTCTAAAGGTGGTACCGAGTTTGTTAAAAGTGAGACCAAAAGATGTGCAATTCTCTCAACAAAGTTCCTTTCACTGACAACGTCAGTCCTAAGACTTGCTTTATTATCAGCACATCATGGCAATGGAGGCAGGAACAGACTACCTACACACTCTAGTGCCTTATTAATAAAAATTCAATATTCAGGAAAAGGAAAATTGTCTTTCAGGGCTTTTGCATCTGTTAACAATGAAAGAACCTCTGCTGTTCTGCACTTCATGTTCGTGGAGTCAACCAAACCCCTTCCCACAAAATTTTAGCCCTTCATTACTTAATCAGCTTTCTATTAGTTGCACATGTAGGAAAAGTACCAAACTTATTTCTATTACTCTTCAAACTATATGTTGATGTTTTCCAACCATAGTTACAGAAGGACTGGTCACTAGATGTTTCTGGGCCCTCTGGTGATGCCTGGGGAGCATTTGGTGATGCAGAATTGAGCATGAGATCTGTTTGGATCCGCTCTTGAATCGTCTTGTGCCATGAATCTATATTTCTAGCTACTCAAAAGCAGCTTTAGAGTAACCCTCACTGTTTTGGTGTTGCTATGAAATTGTGTAGGAGCATACCATGTGTATCCCTGAGAACCGGACACTGATTTCTTACACTGACTTTTTCAGGTAATCTATCTTATTCTAAACCCACAAATTTCTGTTTACACAATAGGAAACAGAAAAATAATCCCTTAGATAGTGACCAGTGTGCCTTGCTGATTCCTCATATAGCTCTAGGGGAAGTAGTAACACTTTCACACCTTAGAAATAGGCTACTTGTAAATTACTCAGAGCTTCGTAGGCGAAATAGGGTGTTGAGTTCACAGTTATTATTCTTTCAAGTTTTACCCATTTGAAGGAATACACCCAGGATATTTAGAATCTTTAAAAATGTCATCCACAGGAGGAAGAAAAGAGTTAACTTTTTTAACATGTTCCTGATTGATTCATAAGGATTAACTTGCATTATCTCGTTACGTACATACACAGTGAAAATTACAGGAGGGCAATTCATACAGTATGTTCCTCTTTTATAATTTAACAGAAAATATTCTTTATCCTTGTTTTAATCTTTCCCTACTTCCATGCTCAGATGTTAGTCAGTGTACAGAAAGTCTGCCTCCAGTCAGCCCAGATCCATTTCTCACAGTACTTGCACGTCACAGAGAAGCATAATTGTACAGCCACAGCAACAGCAGACCAGACCCACCAGGATGCTCCATGAGTGCAACCAGTTCAAATATTCATAAAGCTACTAATTTATGGCAAGTTCTTGTCTCCCATCAGGGTTTTCCCTTGAACTGCATGCAGATTCCAAGTGTAATATGCCTTCTTGCAAAGCAGAACGGTAAGAAATTAATATTTCAGGAAGTGAAAATAGAAAGATAGAACAATGCCATGGCTCTCCATAATTTTCCTAAAAGAAATATTTTTCCAAGTTATCATTAATCATATGTGTAACCAATAATGTTTGAATAGTTATTTGGTTAAGTAACAATATAATCCTGTTTATTGATTTTTCATTAAATATCATTTTTGTGAAAGTAATTACGCTAATCAAAAATATGTGGTTGATAATATTATTCTTTGTAAATATTGTTAAACATCAAATATTTTAAGAAGTTATACAATAATATAACCTTTAATGTTTCTCATTTCTCATCTCCTAACAAAGAAAACACGCATTTCCTGTTTTCCATCACAGTGAAAAAAAACAATCCAAAGTGACAGAATAAAACTTAAAGCAATAGAGTCCTTGTGGCAATAAAAGTATTTTTCGTCAGAAGAGTCCAGTTAAAACTATTGCAAAAACTGTATCCTAGAGGTTGGCCTGAGGTGACTGTTTCCAATCCTTTTCAGGTTATGAGTTAGAAAAGGTGCAATAGGTACTCTAGACAGGAGGTGATCTATAGTGTGATCAACTAATTTTCAGACTGCAAATTTAAATATATAAATTAACAGCATCTTTAAAAGAAAAAAAAAGAAAAAGGGAGAAAAAATATAAGTAGCATCATTTGGCAGATGAGAAAATGCTAAATATGAAGTGACCATGCACTACAAGCATTGCACAAGCCAAGCTATAAGACTTTAATCCAAGTCTCTGCATGTTCTCTTGCCAATATGTCTCAGCCCTTCTCTGGAAGGCAAATTGTATTGATGTGAATTCAGTCCTTGGCTGTTCAGCTAAAACTACTGATATCTTTTACTCCCTATCATAAAGCAAATTCTTGCCAGTACTGTGGATCTACAAGGTCTGAGACCTATACTCAAGACCAAAAGACAAAGATGCCTCTAGAGGAGACACCTAAGGAGTTCTGGTGACCTGAGAGATATAACTGACCGCTTTGCCTTCATGTCAGGCTTGGGATTCTGGTTCTCAGAAAGTCAGGAGTCAGACTGGAGAATAAGGCCTTCCTTACTGGGAAGGGAAAGTGTCTTTTTAAATTCTGCTAGGCTGCAAGTATCAGAATATTTGTGTCAGCGACACTATCTATTTTAGTTACCAAGCTAAATCACTGTCAGTGTGAAGAGGCTGCAAAGAAATGCTAAGCTGATAAATTACTTTGGGTCACCAATAAAGTGATGACTCTGTATGGTCACTCACTGCTAGAGGGCCCACAAGCTTCCCAAGGAGTCTATTAGCTCCATAATTGTCCAAGCAAAGCTGCTCCTTCCCTTTGTAAAGGCTCTCTGTTTCCCTAATTCCCTTAAGGCTTGGCTTTGTCTCTTTACCAAACTCTCTGTGCCAGCTGTAGAGAACTGTGCTTTAAACGACTCTGGCAAAAGGCAGCTGGGAATGATTGTTACACTGCAGTGAGGTTCATGTTATGCATTGCTGATCAGGCACTGAATGAAGCAGACCCAGTAGGCACTTTGGCTCTGTTACCGGGAATATAACAGAGAAAAGCACTCCAAATGGAAACAAACACAAAAAAGCCCTCAGAACAGTAAACAACTCTGCCAAAGCTGGGGAAAAAAAGAAAGGGAAAAAAAAAATCAGAGACAAACCCTTCATCAGTGAACACTATGACCAGAGAAGGTTAATGCCCTTTAACAGGTCATGTGCAAGCTTCATGGCAGAAAAAAAGAACATTTACATTAGAGGATTTGAGTTCTTATAGCCTTTGGAGCCTAATGTAACATCTTACTGGCATACTTGGAGGACTACAGACTCTGTGAATACAAATGTGGGTGGAGATTGTTCGGTTGGGGGTTTTTTGGGAGTAGGGATTGATTGGTTGGTTTGGTTGGCTGCATTTGCTTTAACATATAGTTGATTCAGTAAAGATTAAAAAACAGGAAAGGATTTTTAAAGCTCAGAAAATCATCTTATGAATTTGGGAGCCTACACAAATCCCTAGTATGAAACTTGTCTGCACTTTTAGGATGAGAGAGAACACTCTTTTCAACCATGAACACAGGACTCAATGAAGTGTTCACAAAGAGATTACAGTTTGCCAGAAAGTCATCTACAAAGCTCAAAGTCAAGATGTGCAGAAATGGGGGTAGCCTGTGTTATTTGCAACACCACCAGTCAAAAGAGATTCAATGAAAACAATTCCATGGGGATGCTAAGGGGAAACAATGGTTGAAAGTACATGTGACATCAAAGAGAGTCTGAGGAGAGTTCAGACAGGAGAGTTCTGCTATTTCTACATCACTCAACAAAAGGGAGGCACATGCAGGTGATGAGCTGGAAGGTGAAAGACTAGTTAGGAAGAAAAACAAAACCAAACCACAAACAAAACAAACAAAAATAAAAATCACAAAACTAAGACAACTGAGCACCGAGAAATGACAGAATTGAAACCAACAGCATCACTTTCTGACAATAACATTGTTACCTAAAGGTTCCCCTGTCCTGATCTCAGAACACATGTACGTGGACGTTGCTAAAACCTGATCTTAATAGGGTGCTTACTGATATTTCAAATGACAGGTATTGTTTTGAGGTTGACTGCCTCTAATATAACACTTAGTTTGTGTAGAAAGTATTAGAGCTTAAACAGAATGACACAAAGCACTTAACTCAGTTTCTGTATCATACAATAGCTAAGATAGGCAACATAGCCTGGATAGAAGCAGATGCTTCTGTGGCTTTCGGGAATTACAGAGCTACAACTGAGACAACAAATGATTTTCTAGATGGAAAACAAAGTAGTTGAAATAAATATGAATACGAAATAAGTAAGGGAAAGGACAAAAATCAACCTGTAACACTTATTCAAAGTAAGAATTGCAAACCACTCCTTCGTGTACTAGAGACTCCTCCATTCCCATACCCAAATCATCCAGCTGTTTAGAGCAGAGAGTCTGGAAAATTAAGCACTAGCTTGAAAATATGGATTCCTCTATTTCAGTAGGTGACGATAGCTCCCTTCAAAGTCCAGGCAGGGAAAAAGACAGTCTGAGTCTAACATTTCACAACAGGTTAGCTCATTATGAACAAAAATAGAAGTGACTGATCACACCGTAGAGAGACCCTAAGTCTACAGGTTAAACATGCTTCAAGAGCTGGGGTCTGATCTCCGTCATCAGGGTCCAGCTGCCACTTCTCAGCCTCTCACCTCCTCCCAGTCATGTAAAACCGCCTCCCCACTAACTTCTCAACAGTGCCCTTCTCCTTTCAGTCTTGTTTTTGAGCTTCTCAGCTTGAGCTGGCCAAACACAAGGGAAGAAGCCTTCAGAAGTCCTCCTTTCCCTGCAGCCAGTCTCAGAGAAAACAGCTCCTGTCCCCAAAGCCTCTGTTCCCCTTTGCACACAGCTACTTCTGCCAACAAACCCTTCTGCTTACTGTGAAAAGTCCTTTCATTTACTTGTTTATTTGTGGGGTGGGGGAGCCGATTTCAATATATGTAAATGAAAGCCTGCAGGAGAGAAGGAGGAGAATCTTTCAGATTAAATTTGCCCATAAGCACAGTAGCTAAATTTCAATTTTATCTATAAGGTTATGACTAAATATTAATGACCTTATTAATTGAATACCTAAGATCTTAAAAGTCTTGAAGACTTACAATTTTCTATCTGCTCTTCACTCCTTACCTCTTAAAGCTACCCCTAATGACAGTATTTGCTTTCCTGGCCATCACTACTTAAAACTATATTACATGACCCCCAAAATACAAGACACATTGATATGTGTGACCACCTTTTGAACAAAATTTCTTCTCCTTTTAAAAAATGTTGTATTTTCTTACTCTTTCCAACAGTAGCATTTTTACTATTCTGATTGCTATACTCTCTTCACCATTATTTTTATTTTCTACCCATTTTACCAAATTTGCCCTACAATTTTTTACTGACCTGAAAGCATTGCAGAAATGCTTTCCAGGAGTTTACAAGTATCTGGGAAGGACACTCAATGCACAAAGCCTGCTAGCAACAAAGTACAGGTGTTTTAGTCATTCCCTGGGCCATGAATTGCCTTCTTCCCATGGAATCCCCCTATTGCTGTTTGCATGCAAGGATTAGATTTTTTTAAAAAATAGCTGGATGGGAACTCACAGGATTCTTAAACACAGTTAGTGAGCTGAGATCAGAGTACTACACATAATAAGGCTGATCTAAAGCTGAAACAGAAAAGCAAGGACCTGATTACATTAATTTGGAGTCACCACAGTGGGCATGAGTATATCTGCTTATATCACACAGGCAGGTAAGAGATGTCATTACTAATGAAGCTACACGTTAGTCCTGTGTAGAAGTGTCACAAGGCTTTCACTCTTTGAGCAAGTCTGTGCAGGAAGCATTGCAGCTTGGACCTGGGCACATGGTCATTAGTGGGATCCCAGGACATGTGGTGGCAGCTGTAACTGCAAAGTGTCCTCCTGTCTTCTCTGCACAGCAGGTGGTTCTTAATGGTTTCTCAGGATCCCAGCAAGTGCTCTCTTTGCTGGCTGCTTCAGCACCTTAGGCCAGTATTTTCATCATCAGGTGTGGCTGCACTAATAGGAGCAATCCTCTGGTGTCTGACATGTCACTTAGATAGATGCTTATTCCCTAACTTCACATGAACTCAGCTGCTCTGCTGCTGAACTCCAGATGCATCAGCTTCCCAGCCCGGCTTTGAAGTTTCTTTTCAGAGGTTTCAGAGCTATGGCATTTTATTATAACAGGATCTTTACTGCCTTCCTCCATACAACCATCTTTAATTTTGCCATGTCTGGTAATGCTGGGAATCAGGTGAGATTCTTGCAGATGTTATTGATTTCAGCATTATACTCAAGATGCATGGGTGAAACTGGCCACGCAAGCAAGGTTTGAATGCTCTGCAAAACCAAGAAAGGTTTTGAACCTCTCCTCCAACCTTGTTCACTTGCTTTACTTGGCCAGCTTCTGAAATTTTTCAAGATCACATGCAGATCCACTAGACACAATTTAAATGGTACTGCATCAGGTGAATATTACCTGGCCTGAACTCATTACAGGAGATCTTGCCTGCGTTGCTGCTTTCAGGACAATTATATAAGTACTTACCCATTTCTATTGCTATTTCTGATCACATTTTTTTACAGAACAGTTATTGTATCTCATTCACTTGTTCTTTTGAGTCTTTCACATTTTATCATTTGTTCTTGTTGTTTTTATTTCAATCCCTCTTAAACAGTACAAGAACTGATTGGCTACTGGAAATTCTTTTTCCAGGACAATATTGCACCTTAGGCTTCACCTTTGTGGCATCAAGATCAAACACAGGAATCTCAGCAATGTAAAAGCTGCTGCTATGCTGAGAACACTTTTTTGTATTTTGTGATATATTTTAACCAGACAGCCACACAATACACACTCCCTTTGCAGCACCCTGACACGTTTCTTACATCCAGTAACAAGAGCGAAGGACAGCAGGGCTGCCATCTGCACTCATGAGCCAAATCCCACCAGGGAGGTTTTTTGCAACAATACTTCTCCAGCTGCTACACCTGAAGATGTGATTTTTAGTATTCTGTTTTCTAAACTTAGTTATCTTCAGAAAGTCTTCTCTTTGTTCCAGTTATTCCTTAAAGATACACCCACATCCTTATCCCCAGAGTGTTACAGAAGTGCTGTGCTTTCTACTTATCTAGAGTAACAGCAATGGTGTCTAATCATTCTTAACCTGATTTCCAAAGGTCAGAAACAAGAGGTAGGAAGAACTGTTGCTTTTAATTGCTTTTAACATTCAAGTTCCCTTCATTTGTAGCAATGCAATAGTTTTATCCTGTGCTTCTTTCAGATCCTGCTGTATGCAAAAACTACACAGCATCAGCTCTGGAATATCTCTTGTGCTAAACAGACAGCAGATGTTCCCATGAAATGTTGTCTACCAAATGGAGTTTTGAAAGCAATAAATTCTCTTCATTTCTTTTCCAACTGAACCAAATGAAATAATAGACTCTCAGTTATCTAACCAAGCCTGGAGTAAATACACATTTTTATACTTTTGTATAGATGTCATGCTTTAACCCCAGCCAGCCACTCATTCACTCACTCCTGGGTGGGATGAGGAAGAGAATCAGAAGGGTAAAAGTAAGAAAATCTGTGGGTAACAGGGAAAACCAAAGCTCTGCATGCAAGCAAAGCAAAACAAGGAATTTATTCCCCATTTCCCATGAGCAGGCAGGGGTTCAGCCATCCCCAGGAAAGCAGGGCTCCATCATGCACAGTGATTATTTCAAAATACAAATACCATCACTCCAACTGTCCATCCTCTTCTTTTTCTTCCTCCAGCTTTATATGGTGAGCATGAAGCAACAATACCATGTGGAATATCCCTTGGGTCACTTTGGGTCAGCTGTTCTGTCTATGTCCCCTCCCAACTCCTCATGCACCCCCAGCCTTCTCACCAGTGGGGTGGGGTGAAGAGCAGTAAAGCCTTGACTCTGTGTAAGAGCAACTCAGCATTAATGAAAACATCTCTGTATTATCAACACAGTTTCCACCATAAATCCAAAACACAGCTTTGTACTAGCTGCTGTGAAGGAAAAACTCCATCCCACACAAAACCAGCACAAAAGAGTTTCCATCTGTTTGGATAAATCATGTAATTTCAGTATCTTCCTTTTGATGATTTTCACAGATCTGGGTCACATCTACCATCCCTTCCTTAAAATAGGCACACATTACCTCACAAAAATTCCTTCATTTCATTATCCTCCTTCATTCTTAAGGAAAATCAGTTGTGTGCTTAAAACTTTTGCAATGGCCAAGTAGACTACTCTAAACGTACATCTAGCAAAATCACAATTTTTTTCCCCACTGTCTTTTTTGTGATGCAGGTGTCACACAGCACCCAGCTGGCAGCATTTTCTCTTGTGCACATCAGTGGTGTTCCCTCCTATGCAACAACAAAACAGCTTCTCTACCACATCTCAAAGAGGTATTTGTGCTACAAGCTGAACCTTCACTGTATTTCATCTCTGTCACACAGTTTATTTTTGTCTTGATGTTAGCTGAGAACTTTATTGAACAGTCAGAAAGACATTTTTTCCCTCATTTTCCTCTATAGTCAAAACCAACTCTTCCTCCACAGCTGCTTGAGCTGGCCTGAACAGTACACCCTGCTTTTCCTGCTCCCCTGGCAGCAGTGGTGGCACTGAAGTTTGGCTGTTTTCCCATTTACAGTCACTCCTACAACTGCCTCGGATCACACCTGCTGGGGAAGGGCCTTTCCTAGGAGCTTTGGGCAGCTCGTTGTGCTCTTCTGATGCATACATGTGAGCCCATCCTTTACTGTAGTAATTCTACCTGCAAAAGACATTTTTCATGGCTATACATCTACTGGTTGTCTTGGATATTCCTTGACTGCTTCCTTAACAAAGTTTGTTTTCATGAAGCTATTATTGTTTTGAAAACAAAAGTAATCAACCACTTATCTGGACTTCTCCTGTCTGTTGATATGAGACCTCCACAAAGCACCCATGCTCTTTATGCACCCTTTTCCTTCCTTCTAATAAGTTTTAAAAATTAAGAGGATTTCATTAAGAGCCATGGTGGGGAAGTTTGTGCCCTTCTGCACAGCTCTGTTCTCTGCAGTGCTTCTGGTTAAAAATCCACAGGCTGCACTTCTTTGTCTTATTTACATGAAGGCCACAGTCTCTTTTTCCTTCTCTTACCACATTATTTTGATTTAGATACCTGCCAGTAATAGAAATTAACAGAAGAAAGGCTGATCTACGCTGACTTCGGTTACAACCTTCCCAAAGAGTTCGACCTCATCTGTGCTGCTCACTACATACCCAGAGAGCGACCAGGCTGTTAAAGCTTTATATCTCTTAAAGAAGCAATATACCTGTAGAGGGACTAACACACACCTGAGTAATGTGGTATTGACTTCATGTCACTGGGATGGTTTATTAGATTGTCTGCAGCCACTACCCTTGGGTATCTTCAAATGTGAGTTTCTGAAGAGAAACTAGCTTGGGGATGCAGAGAGATGAGTTTGTGTTTCACAGGTGGTTTGTTTGCAAAGTTACGGGTGAAACTGTATTGCTGTGTTCAAAAAATTAAAAGTGGAAAGTGTGTTTACACAAGCAAATGAAATAGAGACATGAAAAATGATCATGAACAACTGGTTTACACTTTTGCAGGGATCACAGTGGGAGAATATACCCATATGTCCTGATCACTGTTTAATGGATGCACAAGGTCAAAGAATACAGTGCCTTGACAAAATATCAAAGGATTAAAAATGAAAAAGTTGAGAAATGTCATTTAAAAAGAACATTTGAATTTATGGGAAACAACCATGCGAAATATTAATAAAGTTAGCAGTGTCTCTTAAAATTGATGAGCACCTACTGGGATATTTCTGTGACATAACAAATTACTTTATCTGAAAAGTATCCCACATAAAATCATCCAAACATTTTATTGCTGAAAAAAAAATAAAATCAAGGAGTACTTGCTGAGCTGTTGCTGCTTAGCTTGGGTACCTTAACTACCAGTCTACACTGTGTTCTCAGGGATGTTTGCCAAGTGGTTATTCAGAACATCTCAGACAAAAGCTGAGTCTTTTTTCATTGACTAACCAGTTATACTCTAAAAATTCATCTTTAACCACCTTCATGATGACTGATACTATTAAGTTACCAGTGGATTTATTACTGACCTGTCTAACAAACTTAATTTCTCACCTTTTTTCTCCTCCAAGAAGGCACACCAGCCTATAAAAACCAGTTACAGCTAATCATATGAAGATATTTTGTTTTGAACTTCTTAATAAAAGTTGCAAAACAGAAATATGATCTCACTTCAAGGCTCTAAACTGTAATGCTGATTTGAGAAAGGTTCACTTTTCCCAGCAGTAGTGATTTTGGTTATATTGGAGTTGGCATGGCTTACGTGTGCAGGAAGCAGGGAGCTGGCTGAGGCACCACCTTCCATCGTGTCAGGTAACATTTCCATCTTTACAGCACTTTTTAGGTTTTCACTGCAAATCTGAGGGACTACAAACTAACAAAGGAAAACTGCCACTCACAAAGAGGATGTAAGAATAATTAGAACTTCTTGGTTGAAGGCAGCTGCTGGAAGGACGTGTCCTGGACTTCAGAGTGTCTAACACAGCCCTAAACCTGATAGGTAGGAAAGCCAGAAGTGTTCTGCATAAAACCTTGGAGAAAAAGGTGATAGAAGGAGAAGCAGTGCGTGCTTGTGGTGGAAAGCACTAAGAGTTCGTCAAACCCCAGTTCTGATCAGACAATTGAGATGTGACATACTTTATAAGCCATAACATCATGACTAGGACACTTAACATTCATACTCATTATCCAGTGAGACTACAAAGATTCAAAAAGTGAGGTAAATTGCATTTGTAAGTGATGGGAAAACAGCGAAAGGAAGTGCATGGAATTAACATGCTTGAGAACAACAACATCAGCAGAAGTTACTGGATTCAAAAACCAAAATATGTACTTGTATGTCCGGAAGATATAGGAGGAAAAAACCGAAACCAAACACAAAAACAAAGTTCATGATAAGTAAATAAATTACAAGCAATGTATGAAACAAATGATGGACAAACTTGTTTATATTCTTCAAACAAACGTTGTAACTAGGATAAATTTCCCCCCAATAGCCTCAGTGATGTTTCCTTGCAGATGACTTGCTCTTGGACAACATGCCTCCATCATACTAACACTGCTCACAACTTGGCTAAATCCAGGACTTTTCTAGCTTTAACGGGATCTTTACAAAAGAGTTTCAAATATTTCTTCCTTCTTGCTACTTTATCAGTTTTTTAGAACTCCCCACCTACCTCGGCCAACTGAGAAGTTTCCCTCATTAATGGAGCAGCACGATTGAGTTTTCAAAGTGAGGAGAATGGAGTGAGTTTGTTTGCTAGCAAAGAAAAGCCATAGAGAGATAGACTGCTTCTTAAAGCAACTAACTGATGATAACATTAAAACTCCAGTATCTATAGGCCTGACTGGAAAAATACAGTTCCACTGCCTGAAGTGTCTTTGCCAGGACTCCAAGAATCATCTAAGAGTTCAAATGCAGCATGTTTTATCCAATTCAGTTACTAGCAGAGAGAGTTTTGTCTTGCACCTTTCAAGTCTTCTCCAGATTACTCATCTATTCTCATAAAACCAAGGGGGTTTAGTGTTACTAAACAGAACAGAACACAGAAGATATTATAGCAACTTTATTTTACTTAAGGTAGTTTGGGTAAAATATTGGACATAATACTGCACCCCAGGCTTTCTCTGGCCATCTCATTTTGTAGGAGAGAGAAAAGCTAAGATAGTAGAAATCTATCCTGATGTCACACCACCATTAAGACCTTTACTGCCAGGAGGGATTTCTTCACCTCGTGGACCAGCCCATCACCCTGGAGTGCTGGAATAGAGGTTCCTAGGAGCCTTTTTGGAGCAGCAATGTGGGCTGCTGACTCCTTAGAGAAAGAAAAAGGAGATAGAGCCAAAACTTGTGTTTCCAGATCTGATCAGCTACCTAATACTCTTTTATGATTTGGCAGTGATAACTTCATGGCAACACAAAGACAGCTGACAAGCAAAATTCCTCATTACAGTTGACTTCAAAGCTTTTTCAGTGAAATTACAGTTTTTGTGAAGTGTAAGTTAGTAGGACTTGCTAAACTAAGACACTTACTTATAATTCTCTGGTATTGCTGACTATGGCCTGGACCTGCTTGTTTGCAGAAAAAAGGAGGTTGGTTGTGTTGTGCCTTGTGGGACCCTGGTGCACAGTTGTCTCTTTTCCCAGTGTTATCCTGCACCAGTCAAGCATATACTTCTACAACTCTTTGTGCAGGCGATGTGAAAGCATTTTGTGCTATACAAGTGGTTTACATCAAGGTACTCCCTGGGTTGGCTGGATTTCCATTAAACCCGTCCTCCTGAGAGCACAGTATGGCCTCTCAGTCACATTAGAGCTGAGTCTGCCATGAAAGCCTCCCAGCCAGACAAAAGGAGTCCAGAAAAAGCTGATACAGCTCTTTAAATAGTAAAGAGATGTTGCCTAACATGTAGGGGGAAGGGGATATGAACTGCTAAATCCATCTCCCTGCCCTCACCTCAAGTAGACACATGCATGAGATACCATTCCATCCACGCTATGCTAGGTACAAAAAATGTCTAGGAGGAAGAAAGAGCAGGTGTACACTAAGCATTTTTAGCTTTTATATCAAAATACAGCTAAATCAGTGTCATAAAGTAATTGTTTGGAAAAAAAAAAAATCCTGATTTTACTACAAAATTTCTCTTTGATATCAGGGAGTGTTTTCATGCTTATTTACATGGATTTGCATATTGCCACTTCCCAGCACAGCACACAATTCTCTTAAACCTTGTTCATTGGACATTTTAGCAACCAACCCTTATACCAAAGCACCAAAGGACACAAAACCACCCAGGTTTACTCCTACTGTCGTAGGAATCTTCCTTCTTTTAAACTCTAAGTACTGAACAGGGCATATTCAGCTCTATCAAGGGACCATACTGGACAAAAAAGCCCAGCAGCAGCACAGACTAGGCAGTGAACCAACAGTGGGTTTCTTGGATTCTGCTTAAGGAGTGCCAAGTGCCAGAACAGGAGAATATTATAACTGAGAAAAATCAAAGAACTTTCACTTGTAGACAGTTGTTTCATTATTTCATAACTGGCAATATGTAGCATGTAATTATTGCCATATATAAAATGTTACATTAATTTATTTCTTTGTAGATTGTTTGAAGGACTCTTCTACGTATCTTGAAAGAGTATTCAAGAAGACACAGCTAATTATCTAATTTTTCAGAACTGAGCAAAAATTGGGAAGATGTAGTCCCCACAAATTACTGCATCACTATCAGCCAAAAAAGCCAGGGGCAAAACCAGATTGAATTTGCTTAATTAGGTCCAGATCCAGTGAACTATATACATATCTCTAAGCCAGGAAGGGAGCCTATGGACATAAAAAACTTGAAATAACTGTGTTGAAAGAGAACATAAAGCTAAATATGGCATGGGTTTCACTTTCTACATATGATTTCTCATATGCTTAGGATGATCTTCATGCTCAAGCATTTTGCACAATCATTGCTTTGCCTCTTGTCAGAGAATTGCATAGTAGAAAGTTCTAGAAAACTGCCTTAAAGCTGATTAAGACCCCATTTCATTCCTTCTTATTTCTCACTCAGTTTTATAGGAAAAAAAAACAAACTCAGCACTGCAGACTTTTGGAAACAGCATGTATGAAATTATAGATGTAGGCACATATAAAAATATGAAAAAATTATGATTGAAAGTATCTACAATTTAGTTCAAAAACACTGTGCAAGGAAAAAACTGCTTTCCAGGCAAAGTAGAAACAAGGTGTGTTATCAACTTGTGGGTGACACGTGGGTTTTAGAGATATTTCCTATCTGCACAACAAGACAGTAATTTTTGGTATTTTCTTGAGATAAGACATCCATCTGTCAGATCATTACAGGAATTATATAAAAAAATTAAAATCTTTGCCAATACCCATTATTTGATATATTGTAGATAAAAAGCAATTCTTGACCAGAGGGAATTCCCCAAATGTGGCAAATCAGGATACAGCTCAGCTAAGGGGCAAAGTGCACTAACTTGGGAAGAAACTCAAGACAACCCAAGTCATGCAGAGAGACAGAGCCAGAAGACAGGTAAGTGATACAGGAGAAAGCTCACAGGCCAGACACACACTGATTTAGACAGGTGACATAAATTATACTTGACCTGCAACAAAATCATCATTAATTTCCACCTTCCATTCCAATCTAATGACAACATTTTTACCTAAGCAAAATGTTTCATCTTAATTGTCTTCTCAAGGTATTCCAATAATGTGATGTAAAAACTAATTCTAGAGTAAAAGATTGAGATTATAAAATGAGCAGTATAAACAAGGAGCAAAGTTATCCCACATATTTCTCATAACTCTAAGCCAAATTTAAAAGGTCAGTGTTTTCAGATGTCTAAACTTTGAGTACCTCCTGAG
This sequence comes from Corapipo altera, assembly GCF_003945725.1. Taxonomy (NCBI): domain Eukaryota; kingdom Metazoa; phylum Chordata; class Aves; order Passeriformes; family Pipridae; genus Corapipo; species Corapipo altera. Next base: position 2,032,872 of record NW_020884900.1, on the reverse strand, counting down.
TCCAGAAATAAAATGCTATTTTGCTCCTGGGAGACAAAAGTTTGAGGCCATAATGTGTTTAGATAACTTATGTTAACAACTGAGACTGAGGGGACATAGTCATTCTGAATTTTGACCCTTTTGAAGTTGCAACTGTTTTGCAATACAATGTACTTTAGCACACAATTATTTTCTGGAATAAATAGCTCTTAGCTGATCAAGGCTGAACATCTCTGATCCAAATAAGAACTCATGATAAAATTATGGATGCACAAAAGACAATTTTGATTTTTTTCTCTCCAGGTATTTGCTCAGTTACTTCAATTTTCTTAAAAAGGTGAACATGTCTTTAAAGAGAAAGTGAACAAACCGAGCCAGCTTACGCTGCAGTAGCTATGACAACAGACTTTGAAATAAGTGTGGAAAAAGCTAGACCTGAATCTTAATTTCATTTAATTATTTTTTTCAGTCTACACTTTGCATTCACTACTTTGCATTTTACTCTGAAATTCTACAGAAATTGTAATTTCTTGCTAACACTAGATGCGTAGTATCTTCTGTAGCAGATTCTAAAGATCTTATCTAAGTTGGAAATTAAAATATTCAGTGAATTAGTAGAAAACTCATATTGTCTTCAGATGAACGTCAGTCTGCCTTCTGGGGAATATTCCTCGCTCAAAGATGCTGGGATCAATGCAGATGGGCCTGTGTGAGAGACCTGACCATTAAGGAATGATCACACTGGTCAACCATTAACAAACTGTATCATATTGTCTATTAGAGGTGAGGTGTTCAAAATAAAAAGACAGGAGAGGTGGTAGAGTTAAAATTCAGGTTTTCAGTGGATTCAGCAGCTGGGCTGGGGTGAGAAAGAAGAAACTTCAGTTCTAGAAGCTCTTCTTTTTTTCTTTCAGTCCTTCCCATCTTCCTTGGACTGTCTTTTACAGATCATATCCACAATCATGGATATCACTACCTTCACTAGACAGAAGATCTGGCTCCCTATTTATGTCTCCCTTCCCATTCCTCTATATTATCTCTAGCAGAAGGAGCAGAGAGCAAATTTTCCCTCTTTCAACAAGCACAGCAGTTTAGAGAGTGAAAACACTTAAAAAAGAAAGCAAAAAAAAAAAAAAGAAGGAAGAGACACTGAGACCATTACCACCAACATCTCTTCTTACTCCATAAATGTTCCATCTGCCCTCTCTGTCTATTTTCTTTGAAAACATCCAGGACTTCACAGGAAAACTAAATCACTTTACAGCTGTGATTATACAGAAGAGGAGTCACTTAAACCTCTTTTAACATGACCCATGTCACCTGTGCTCCCAAAGCAAGTTATTGAGCTACAGCCACTCATGAGCTCCCACACCTGCCCAGGCCAGGGACATTATGCAGCACTTTCCCCCACTGTACCCACTCAGCTCCTCTGGAGGCAGCTTCCCCCAAGCTCAGTGGGGTGGATTTTAGGGCACCACTGCAGAGTTTGGCACCGGGGCATGCAGGCATAAAATACAGAAACAGACGGTCATCATGCTAATCATTGCTTATTAATTCCCTTAAGAACTCATTCTTGAGTAATCAATCCTCAGAATTCTCCCAGAAAACCAAAAATGCTTAAGAAACGTAAAATATATAAGTCATTCATTTTCTTCAAGCCTGATACTGTCAATTTTTTTCCACTTAGCTCCCTCCACTTTCTCAGTAAGGTGCCTGCTGATGCCATGGGTGAAGAAAGACTGGTTGAGCAAGGACTGGAAGTAAGCAGCCTTAATCTGCATTGCTTTTACTGGTGCATTGATTTTTAGACTTAGCTGTCTGACTGCTGGAAATTTGTGTGAGGACACCTCATGTGTAAGCAACTACAGATATATTCACAAGAGGAGGTCCAGGCCTTGGTCATCAGACACCTCCACCCACTGAAGAATATCTGCTGGCCCATGTTCAAATACATTGCTCATATTCCCTGATTTGTCCTCTTTTCAAACTGCAGCCCTCTCTCACACTCTTGTAGATTTGCCCTGCATTTTCAGAGTCTTCAGTGTAAATGAAGCATTGCAATGTCCCATCTATGACTTGCAGAGCTATGAACAGTTATAAGGTACTTACAGATTTCATCCACAGCTTCCAAGCAGCTGAAGACCATCATCACAACAAGTCTTTAGTCAGAAGACAAGATTCAGGATTTACTGACTGCAAATAAAGTAAAAGATACTTGTTCAACCCCTAAGGAAGAAGAGGTGTGACAAACACAAACCCAAGCACAGCCCCAGCTTACAAAGGCACCATTTGCATTTCACTCAGGGAAATACTGCTTGGAGGATGAGAGGTACTTAAAGATGTCCTAGCCCCAGGCACAGCTGCCACCTCTTACCCTAATTTTCCACCTGGGAGCTGACAAGCAGCATTAACTCTTCAGTGCCTGGCTCAAGGAGAGTAGAACAGGGTATGATGCTTGGAGGCCTCCTTGTTTCTGAGAACTTCTTGCCATTAAATTTGGAAATGCTCCCAGCATATCATTCTATCTGTGCTCTGCTTGCAGCAATGATCTTTGATCTTTCTCTTCCATGCTACACAGAATTAGGATGAAATGGCCTTGCCCCATATTTTGGTCTTTCCAAGTACCTCTTAACAGCATCTTTGTTTCTGCATCCACTGTGCTCAGTACACAAAGAGTTCATTTGCTTTCCGATAATGAGTATTGTGAAGTGCATACACAGTTATTTTTAAATTCTTCCTCTTTAAATCAGGTATGATTTTATTTTGGAAAACCTTTTTCTCTTGACTCCAGTGTGTAGCATTAAACCTGCATTATATGGGAAAACTGTGGTTTAAACAGGTTTTAAAATGGCTTTTGGTGGTCTCTTTGCAAACACATGCTTCTTCTTCCCAGCACCCCCCACGTTATCCATGCAGGAATGTCCTGGGAAGGTGTCCTGAGGTGTGTCCCATTGGCCTTTGTTAACCTCTTCCTGTGATTGGGTGTTCCCGTAAACCCCTTGAGACTTCTAATTGGTTACTCTGTGAATCCTCCTAAACCCTATAAATGTAACATCTCCCACAATAAACTCTCTCTTGCCTCCTCTCCACACCCGGTGTCCGGTGTCCTGTCTCCGTGCGGGCCATGGGGCCACATGCGGGGGGGGAGGGGGGAGCACCTCTCCCCTCCAGGCTCAGGGCCTGAAAAAAACCCTGAGAGACCCCTGGAGTCTCCCTTTCCCCATCCCTCAAAGTGTCGCAATGGTTCTTCAGATGGAAATGGAACTAGTACTGGGCCTCCCCACGCCGTGGATGGGGTAAGGGATCCAGACCAGTGGACACTGAATGCTAGGGAAATAAAACAGAACCACATTTTGTACCAGAGTTGGTATAGCCTTTCCATTCCTCTTCTCTCTAGCCACACAACAGCATTGAGAACCTTGTTTCAGTCTCTCATGTAGCAAATTTGAAAGTTATTCTGCTTTTTGTAATCATGGAATGAGTCACGGGCTCTTGAAGTTCAATAAATCCCCAAAGGCAGCCAGTTTGGTTTATTTTCAGCACTGATGACCCACAGAGGGGAAATTAGTTTGCTTTTTTGAAACATGGCAATTGGATTTTTTCCTCATTATCTGTAAACAATCCCCATAACCTAGGAGAGGGAAAAAGTTCATATTAAAAGGCAATGTTTATTAAAATATTGGCTTCTCCCTGCTGCAGAACGATTATTAGCATCACTGACTTCCTTCTCTGTTCAAACAATCTATTACCAGGTTTCACAGAGAAGGACTTTTGTGGTTGCTGCTCCTTGACAGTGAGAGTCTAAGAAGCTTATCCTTCATGTGAGAACAGTGTTGCAAAGAGAAAAAAACAAGATGCTGAGTTTCCTGGTGAGGGAGGTGACAGAAGAATCCCCCACTCCAAATAAGGCCACTGAGTTTGACATCTTCAGTAGAAGCATGAGATGAATTGTTTCCTTTCTAAGAATCAGTCTGACATAACCCAGAGAAATATGTTCTCAGAAAGAGAGTCATATTTGCTGGTGCACTTCATACATTGCATTACTATGCACAAATATAGGCACAGTCTTAAAGGAAAAAAGAGAGGATGATGTGCTGGTCATGTACAGTGACATCTGGCAATAAGTGACACAGAAATGATACACTGAAATGGTGCAGAATGAGTTTAAATTGTCCCATATTATGTCTTAAGTATTGCAGAAGGCTCCATATAGTGTATCACTGAGAAAAGTGTTTAGTTTATTTAAGCCTTACTACACTACGTTTTTTATTTTACTTGTTTCTTGAATTTATAAACCTCAAAACAAATTCTGATTTTCAGTGCAGAGATTTAGAATTCAGGCTACAGAAGCCAATTTAGCACTTAAGATGCAAAAATAGTTCTGTCTAAAAAGAGATACTTTATTTATTTCTAAGGAGAAACTGAAAAAGAATACCTAATTAAAGTGGGTTTGGGTTTTATTTTAAAGAGAAAAATGAGTGAGAGACGATGTTTATTTAAATATTTAAAAACTTATGTCTCTTCCATGGATTTCATTTTATTTTCATAGTATGAAAACGTATCCTTCTCTTTTTTCTCCCAGTTTTCCCCAGGGCAGACACTTAAGCAAAGATACTTTTTAATAAATCTACCTGTATATTTGCTCAGTCTATTGTTTAATCCCTGTTTCTTCACAATGTTTGATGAAAAACTTCTGCTTTCCTCAAAGAGAATCGTTCAAAGTTCTATTTTTAATTGCTGAATATTAGAAACACTTCTGTGCATGCGAGCTTTTAAGGATGGTTTCCTTATTTTCAGCTCCCATTCTGCTTCTACCCATTGTCATTCTGATTGCCATCAAAGTACGATTTTAAACCTCCAGGTGTGACAAAAACAAAGACAATAAAAGACTTTCTAAGAGTCATTTAAGGATATACAGGTGCTTCGAACAATCCCTGACTTCCTTTCTAGGAATGTCTGCTTTCCTTTGATACTCCCTTGCTTGACAAGTTTGTGATGATAAGGTCCCACACACACAGATCCATGTTCCTCCATCAGTCATCAGATGACTGCCATTTTCTGGGGATCTTAGGTATTTTTTTTTTAAATTGAGTACCTCAACCACTGTTGACATGTGCTTTTCTTTCTCTGTACCATAGTCACTCAGAAAAGGTGTCAAAACCCTTTCTGTATAGAACAGAGTTTACAGGGATATCCTTTAATTTTCCTGAATATTTACATAGCACATAGCATGAACCTTCTACATTTTGATACTTTAGACTCAGTATGTTGTGAACTGTGAAATAACTGTGAAGTTGTGATTTATGCTACTGCACCTTAGGTTTCAGACCCACCTGCGCTCTTCTGTAACGTCAGAAAAGACCTAACATGGGAAAGCCAAAGTTTTCTCCTCTCAGAACTGTTTAATTTCTGGAAACCAACACACTAACTGCTCTAAATGGCCATAGAGAGCTGCACCAGCCCTGACTTGCACTTTTCAGAGTGCTGCAGATACAAGCTTCAGGTAATTTATAGTGAATAAAGAACCTACATACAGAAGGAGGGGAAAGAGAGATGGCTTTGAGAACACCCGGCTGCTTTGTGCTGGCTTTGCACTGCATCATATACCCAGTGAGCGCTAAACATAACAGAAACATTTTAAGTCTTGGCAGAAAAACCTGCTATGTCTTCCTAAGAACAGTTGGGTTATTAGTGGCCATTCAGTCAGACAGACCGTGGCTGTCTCAGAGCTATTAGGTAAATGGGGAGAGGTTGGTGGTGAGAAAATGTTGTGCTGGAGGATCTCAGTGAGCAATTACTGGGCTCAGCTGTGTGCAGAAAGACAGCCCTCGCTGCAGGGCTGATAGGCGGGTGGAAGCCAAAGGGGAAATCAGCACTTCATAAAAGTTAATGACCAAAGATATACTTCTTATGAGTCCTGACCATAGCAGGATTCAAGTGCAAAGCACAATGCTATTTCCTCCTCCATTACTCCCTCTTGTTTTGGACCAGTCTCCCTCTCTTGTTTTGTTGTTGTTACTGCTGGTTTTTAAGATATACCTTTGTGAGAAAGCCCTGAATAAAACACCCTCCATCATTTTCTTCCCTCTCATTATCAGATCTGACTCAGGTAGGTCATCCATTTTCTCTTCTACTTTCCCAAAGGTAATATCTCAAGTGAGATTAAATACCCTCTTCCAGATGGCCCATTTTTGGTAAGAAAATTAATCCATGAAGCCAAACATTTGCAGATCCTGGAATCTTGCAGAGAGAGAGGCACTGACATTATGAGTATTAGGCCTTTTGACTATTACTATTATATTTTCTGTACTGACATTATTCCAGATAAAGATGACTGCCAAGCACTAAGTGTTGTTTCATATCTCCCAAAGTTTGCAGTCTAACGTTTCAGCATTTTATTGAATATTTTATTATTATTACTATGGTTCAAAATTATTAATAAATTATCATATTTAATAAAAAATATTAAATATATAATTGGAAAGAGATTGTGTTTTTTTCTACTGATTGGAAACAGGGGAAGATAGTAATATGCAAAATGCAACTTGCAGCCCTGTGGCACTGAAGTATGTATATATGTATGCTGGCCAAAACTAACTGTGAACACTAAATAACAGTCTAACAATAACAAATGTAAATATCTGAATTTCTTAAAATAATAACCTTCTCATAATAATTTTTTTCTTTCCTTTTCACCTACATATATATCCCTCTATTCTACCTCTTCCAGCTTTTCTATTCTGTAACCAGCTCTGCAAACATAGTACAAGTTTTCTACTACATTTTCTAAGTTCATACAAGTGGAAAAGGCGTGTGAGATGTTACAGTGTTTGTTTTCAAACACTGGGACAAACACACAGATTGTACATTAGAGAGGAGGGGTTAACACTGAGGACATTGTCCCCTACCAGAAGGGCCCAAAACACCTTCACAACTAGAAGCACCATGATCTACACAACACAGCCCTGAACTCATTGGGTCTTCTTGCTGGTTTAAAAAATTGGAGTTTTAGTCCAAACTCTGTGTAATTCACTGTGATCACAGGCTAAATATTTCCTCTCTGTTTTCTATTTTACCAGTTGTTAAGAAAACATAAAGATGTGTCTGATTTTCAAGGGGGGATTCATTGACATTAATGTTCAATTTCGATGATTAGGGTGAATGGCATAGGGCAGGAAGAAACCCAAGGAAAAAGTAACTGGTAACTATGGTGCTATAAAGAAAGTTCTGGGATACATAAGCAAGAGAAAAATCTAAAAATGAAATAATTCCAACAGAGCTTGTAAGGTACAGAATAAATATGAGTACACTTTAAGTATTCTGTCTTATCAAAACTGCATTTATGATGGAATAAAAAATTATTGCATTGCTAAAGGAACAGTCATAACTTTGAAGAAAAAATGTTGAATTATTATGGCAAACTACACAGCAAGAGAGCATTTATAGCTGCACTCGGGGCAGACTTCTCAGTCAGGATTTTTTTCACATATATTATCATATAAACCTCCTGTGCCACATGCAGTTTTGCAGAGTTCAAGTGATGAAAGAGCAAGAGGGGGATAACTTTACCTATTGTTGTGGAAACCTATTTATCATCCTTGTCTAGAATTATTGTCTTTTTACTTGAGTTGAAAAAGTTTTCATTAACTCCACGACATCTTCCCTTCACCCCAAAGTTCCTTTTTTCATATGTGCATGTACACCATTATTATTGGAAGATGTGCTTTAACAAATTGTACTACCAAGGTTGCTACTACCAATTTGCCATCACTGGGCAGCACTGGTTTATCAAATCATAATAAATTATAATAGCTCAGGACCATCCCAAAATTCAAACCTCTTTGTCTGACTATTTCGGGGACAATTCATAAGCTCAGTGGACTGCAAATTAAACATTTTATGACAGTTATATGATTAACTCATGCTGGTTTTGAGGGTTTATGGGTAATATGATCAGAACTATCTTTGTCCTTTTCAAGTAGATGCATCCTCTTGGTCTCCATCTACGGTTTCCTTTGCTACAGGCTCAGCAGTAGGATAACAAATCCCAGCCTTGATTGGGAAGGGAAAAGGAAAGAAGGGAAAGGGAAAAGACTATCTAAAGTTTGCTGAGATCTTGAGCTGCTACTCTGCCTCCAAACATATACATTTCCATAGCAATACCAAGGGAAGGTATAGCATCTGTACTGCAAACCTCGCTTGGAGACAGCTTTTGAAATATCAGAATTTTTTGTGGGTGCAGATGATATTGAACATATGGTGTTTGAAAGAATGGCCAACATCGCAAAAGCCTTTGAAATCATCTGATGTTTTGTGTTTCCCTACCCTCAGCTTTTAAGTCTGTCATATTTTCCTAGTAGAAGTATAGTGACCCATTTATAGCAACAGCTGCACATTCAACTTGTCACTGGTGATGTCACATCATAGAGAAAAGGAAAGATTCAAGAATACAATGATGAATCTAAATGGGGGGGGGGGGGGAAGCAGTGCTCATACTTCATTGTATGACCTGGATTATCTTCTCATAACATGTAAAGATTACTTTGTAGTCATATGTTGACTCTGCATGTTCATGTTACTTATGCAAGTGGAGCAAAAGTCCTTTCTCATCCATAAGTACAGTGTTCTAGATATTTCGGGCAGAGAGCACAACATTTCATTGATGTAAAACGTCAGTCTCAACTGGGAAATGCTATGAAACATGAAGTGATGAATTACCATCATTTTTGCCAGACTTCATAATATACAGTGACTTCACATTACACTGTTTTAACTTGCACCTGTGTTATTAATTTCATTAGGAAACATCTAAAAAGTAAAGCCTTAAAAAACAGCTCTGGCTTATTTCCCTCTCTCTTAAATTTTGTGCAGTTTTTCTTGACCTTACATTTAAGCAAAAACTATTCTTTCTCAACTCATGCATTATGCAGTTCCTAACTCTCTCCATGCATCATCTGTCTCGCACGGAGGGACTGTAGTTGAGACAACTGCATCATACCACAAATGTGATTTTCTGCTATTAATTCTGTGGTAAAAACTATTCTGGAATAGTTTAATTCCCTGGCATTTTCTGGGCATCTCCTTGTTTGTGAATTCAGGCTTCCAAAGCCTCTCTGTATAAAACAAATGTCGTGATCTCAAGGTACAAAATTTCATGTTTGAAAAGTCTATAAACTTCTGCTTTGGTCTGTACTGAAAACATGAATATCGGTACTTTTGGGCATCAGACTTTCAGTGTTGACCTTACATGTCATGAGACACTAATCCAAAACCACATTAAACCGATCATTCAGATGAGTAACTAATAATTTATTCATAAGTTGGCAAAGAGACATCCTTCATATTTCATATGTGTCTGTCTGTGCTCTGTAACTAGGCAAAGAAGGAAGTTAAGTCTGTATATCTTTTTTCTGATTGCTTTCACCTGCATTGCAGCCAGACCTGTTAAGAGTAGTTATGGGACACTTCTCAGTTTCTACTCACATCTCTGCAGTTGCAAGTCATTCGGATTAGTTTACATTTGTAATTGTAATAGCTGGTAGAGAGTGAGAAACTGCTGTGCACTGACAGACTTCCACAGGATGCACACAAATTGTATCAGACAGGAACAGATTAAAAGAATAGCATTCAGGATTACAGCTCTGGAAAAGGATGTAAAAGCTAGTGAAGAGTGATGAGCTTATTCATTGAAAACTTTCTTACAATAAACTCAAAGGAAGTCCATTGCTGAGGGGAGTTTATACTCATTTGTGGCCTTCAAGTGCTTCTGAAGTGTTTCAGGAAAAAAAAAAAATTAAGAAAAGCTAATTAAAAAAGAAAAGTTTTCAAATACTTAAGGAGAGAATGTACCTTTGTATTTGGAATAGATGTACATGAAAATGTCAAGAACTCAACCCCATGGCAAGGGTCTTCAAAATCTTCTACAAGGAAGAAACTCTTCTCTTTGGTTCCCTGAAATCTGAAGGATGGTTTCCATACTTCATGCAATCAGGTCAATAAGTGGAAATAAGAAGTCAGTAAGGGAGAACACAGGGTTTTTTCATATTTGGCCAAGCTTTACAACTTATATAACTTATCATTGATTTAATTGATTTGTAAGTGATATTTCAAGCTGGTCTATGTTGCCTGATTGATAGCACTATGTATCTGTTCTGAGCATAAGCTGCACATGGCCCACTGGCGAGTACTCCCTAACCACAGCTGAGGAAACTTGTTGCAGAGGCAGCCTAGGTGGAAAATTTAGTTTAGAAATGGTAGAGGAACTACTGAGTGTCACAGCTCCACTCATATACTTCTGCCTTCTATATTCATTTGTTGGCTTTTGGATTGAGACTTCTAATAAAGACGACAAGCACAAAAATGTTTTCTCTTCTGTATCATGAACATATGCTTATTGAGAACTCTTTGATGCCATAAAATCCTCTTTACCAAGCCATAAAAAGAACTATTCTTTTATTACAGATTTCTGCCTGATAATATGATATCAATTTCATCATCCATAGCCAGCAGTTCAAAGTGATTAAATTTTTATTTGCAACGAAGAAATCCACCACTAATAAGCAGCAGAGAGAGGGCTCCAGTGGGTTGCTGAGACTTTTGCTCTCCATAAACACATTGATGGGCGTGCACAAAATGTATGAGTACAATAAACATATATAAAGGTAGAAACACACTGATGTATGTGCATACATGTCAACATATATGCATACTGGAAGGGCTGTACTGAGGATGTCTCTGTGGAACAGAGCAACCAGATATACAGGCTGAACTTCACAAAAGTTTACATTCCTGCCTTGTAATGTTGTGGGTTTTTTTTTTTCCTAGAGAACTTACATTTTAAAGTCAAAGGAGGAAAAAAATAGAAGAAATAATAGGATTATTACAGCGTCTGAAAAGCACTTTCCCCTGCAACACTTTTGCAGCCAAAATGATACTAAAGGGATTGAAGTAACCTTAGCACTGCTCCATAGCAACACCAATCTTCCCTCTTCCTTTCTCCCAGCCAGGCAGTGAGACTGTCTTGGGTATTGTCTCACCTATTCAAAAACACAGTCAGGGCCTGAAAAGGCTGAGAAAAACTCTCCAAAAGTAGAGTAGGAAAGATTAAAAATGTTATCAAAAGGAACAGAAGCATTTGTCGGGGGTGGGAAATCAGCAAAGACAGAGACTGAGGTTGCAGCTGCACACCTTTGCTTATGACAGCCTCACAAGACTGTGCAGCATTACCTTTTCTTTCCAAGTTATTCAGCTGGGGAAGTTATACTTTAAGGTATGTTTGATGTCCAAACCATCCTTTACATATACATATACCTTTATATCTTGACATACATATACTGTGGGCATTTCCCATTTCCATTTTATTCAAATTAGAATTTAATGGTTTTTGAGCTGAGAAAATTGATGAGTAAAAGATTATACAAAACAGAGGGGATATGGCTGCAGACGAGGGGGATCATCAAATCCTCCTCTTTGAACTCCCACAAAACTGAAGGCAGGTACAAGAAGGCAGCAATCTTCATAACTACAATGTGGAGGCAGTGGTAACTTGTGTTGCTGTGAAGCAATAGCAAAACAAAACAAAAGAACATTTCATCTATGCATTTTAGGCATCTCTAACTACACCTTTGTGGAAACTGCAGATTGGTTTCATTGTGCTACTGAAATGAACCCAAGATCTTGTGCGACATTTCAAATAACGAGAACAATATATTTCTCCACTACTTTGCTTACTTTAAGCACATGTGTTTTGTAGTTAATGTAGTTCCTGGTGTTATGAGAGAGCAATGAAAATGAAATCCATGCTTAATGCACTGAACTTTGACAACAGCAGCTGCAACTCAAAATTAAAATCCACTGCTCTGCTTTGCTCTAAGGGTCTGAACTAGCTTTGAGGAAGTGCTGCAGCACACTGTGGATGAGGATTTCTGAAATGAAAAACGCCCGAACGACTGCCCAAAGGACAGATCAAATGACCAAAAGCAAACAGCGATGTGCTAGGCTGTTTGCTGAATACTCAGGTGAAATCAGACTAAACCCATAAGCCTTGGAAATTTCAAGACAAAGAGAGATACTGAATTTTTATCATCTGCTGCAAGGCACTAATCATGGAGATAAAAGACTCATTTAGACTGGATGACTTGACCCAAAAGCCAGAGGAGGCATTGAAGGGAATGAGGTTTCTGCTGTTGGTCTCAGAGCACTTTAGATCTGGCCAGAAGACATATACACTGCAGCTTTTGATTAAGTTGCTTTGGAGGGGAGAGAGGGTGTATTTTGGATTTTGGGGGAGGGGTTTTTTGTTTGTGTGTTTTTTGTTTGTGTTTTTTTTTCAGACAGCAGCAGTGTACTGAGCATCAGTCATTTTTCTCGGGGATCTGATGATGTCCTTTAGGTGTTTAGCTGCGTCTTATAATGACCCAATATATTCAGGTTTTCTTCATTTGTTTTCCCCTTATGTCATCAAGGTCCTGCTTTGGATTTCTGATTGAAGAAGGAATTATGGAAAACTCAGGTAGCCTCTGAAGGAAGGTTGATTAGAACAGCCTCTGCTGAGTGCCTGGCAGGTGGTCAGCCTCAGCTGCACCCTGGCTGAGCAAGGTGAAATTTTCTCAAGTGATTTTATTTAAGTATCTACAATAGGGACAGTGGGAGAAAAATCCAAGGATGGAAGGATGTGCAGACAGTATGATCTTAGGAAGATTATGAATGAGCACTGACAGAAAGACTTGCTGGTGCCATACTTGCCTGCTGCCAGGGGATGGTATCTGTATCAGTCAGAACTCACCACTTGAAACTGGAGTCTTCCTGCTGCCTGTCCAGAAGAGAGAGTTTTTAATCATGCACAGGCCCATTCGTTTATCCCAGAGGGATAAATGGCAAGTAGGGAAATAATATGGCCCTACTGGGTCTGAAAATTGACATGTAAAGTTAGTCACTTAAAATGAAAGAAAGTGACAAGCTGAATTACCTTCCTATGATGTAAAAGGTTATTGATTCAATGAAATAATACAGACACATTTCTGAATGTGCTTCTTATTGCATGTTAATCGCCATAATGTAAATATCTTGCAGATCTATGTACGCCATCCACCATTCATTTTCAATGAGGAACAGAAGTAGCAGGAGTCAATAGGTCTGACTCTGCAAGCTTTCTTTCTTTTTGCAGTTAACTTCCCATATATTGAAATGCTCTGAATACAGATTGAGTTGCTTTGTTCGATATTTATTATTGTTCCACCTGCGTTGAAATGAGAACAGCTCTGGCTTTGATAAATAGATTCAAAGGCAGTCAAAATTCATTGTACGTCTTTTAAATGCTTTTGTGTCCTCTGCTGGAGTTCTTTTTGATAAACTCTTCCAACAAGGCTTCTCTTGAATCAAAATAGATATATTTCTTGCTTTCATAGGACATCAGTGCAAACCCTTTCATTGATCCAGATTGTCCTATGTCAGATATAGGTCCAACCTTTTGGGCAGCCAAAGTCTGTTTCTCTTTCCCACATTGAGAGATGTGGTATTCTTTCTTAAATCAGTGAGGCCATATACATGATAACTGATGGCTAATTAAAAATAAAGGTGTCAGAATCTGACAGTAGAACTTCACTAGCTTTCCAAAGCATACAAAAGAACATTCATTATCACAGTATGAGGTATCATAAATAATTAGTGCTAAATCCACGTGCCAAGTGAACAATCAGTATGACTTTGTATTGTGATCAACTTGCCTGTTTATTTCATTACTGTGCTCATTGGAAAGCTCAATATTTTGCCAATTCTGCCATTCACACTAGCTGTCTCAGCACTTTTGTGATGAAAGAAAAAGCCACTAGGATTGTCTTGCTATTGTCCTAAATCGCAACACCAACAAACTATAAATATTTCACTACACAATAATAGCACAATCCTGATTTAACTCATCCTTGAGCCACTGCACCAAGAATATCTCCCTCTAGTTTTTTAAATTTGCTTATGAGGGTAGAATAATATTACAAACTGCAGTTGTAAAATAAGGCAATATTAAGCATAAGGTTGATGCACAACTCAAAAAAACGAAAGAAATGGAGTTCAAAGATATGCATTATGTGTATAAAGTACTTCTTCAAGAATTCATGTTTGTACATTTTCCCTCTTCCTTTTATTCATGTACTGAATGAGGACGGTTTTTTTCTCCCAAGAGGAGAACAGAGTGTACAGGAAAAGAGCATTGAAATGACTAACTTACATACACACACAGAGTTTTTACGTAAATAATGCGTTTAAATTTAGTTCCAAGATCATCCTTGTCAGCAGCTCATGATGTAACTCTCTGCATAATGAAAGAGGAGCAACATTAGTTTATAGTGATTTAGTTTTTGTTCCATAATTAAGTTTTGATGCCTGGTGCTCCAGGGCAATGCAACAAGACACGCCTAAGCGGTGATATGAGTACTATAAAAATTTAAACTCAGGCACACACCAAAAAGCTGGAAACAGCAGAACATGAAGTGTCTAAGGCATCCAAAGAGCAAACAAATGAACAAAATAATCAACTCATTCTATTATGCCTACTTTCCTTCCTCCCTCTGCAAATCTCATACACCTGTGCCTGAAAGACACCTCCTGCTTTCACCTTCACTTCAGGTTTAATCCAGACATGTCTCTTGGACAATCCTATTTATTAAAACTTGTTGCTGACAGTTCAGCTAACTAGAGTCCCTTGATATAACCACAGGACAGAAAAACAGAGCTGCAGCCCAGGTGTTCAGGGTACAGAAATGGCTTGCTCACCCTTGCCCTGCACAGCATAAAGGGTTTGTCTGTGCAATTCAGCTGCTGCCAATTCGAGTAAGTGGCTAAGAGCAGTCCATTCTTGCTGTGCTATTTCCTAAATAATCCACAAGCTAGTCAGAAATTTTCCCCTTTCTTTTTTTTTTTTTTTTTTTTTTTTATGAAAAGAGATGTAATTCACCCAGCAGAAATGGGAAATATCAATTATAATAAAATTCTTAATACATGAGGGAGAAAAACAGTGAAAGCATTTTAAAAGTGTTGAAAGATTCCAATTAATTTTCCATTACAGAATTGCTCGTTGTTTTGAAATTGTGCAGAATGAGAATAGAAGGTAACAAAATTATCACAGCAGCATAATTGAGTTTACAAGGATTCTTAAATTTTTTTTAACCTTCTTAACATTTGTGGATGGGGAGGAAATGTAAATAGTCTAAAATATTTTCAGAGGCTCCCTTTGGCTCCATATCTGAGCAATTGGCAAGAGGCTGCCTGGCTATATTTCCTGAGGAAACGCTGAAGTGGTGACTTCCATAGCAGACCCCAGCCGATCCCAAGTTTTCATTAGACCAAGTAAAAGATGGGGCTGTTAACAGCATGTGCTGCATTGAAGGGAAGTAGGACACAGACACACTTGCCACTGGGCTGCATCACCCAACTGAGGGTAATTTGGGGCTACAAAAACATGCCAGAGCTCAGCACAGTCACGTATGAAAGGCTGCAGCCTCCCTGCCCCAGAAGAAGCAGGTAGATGTTGACAACAAGAAATGTGGGAAAGAGCTGGCTCTCCCACTGAAGCCCAAGTCCTAGGTTTGGACCACCCTGTCCTTGTCTGCCTGAGTGAGCATCAGGCCTTACAACTGATTTGGGACTGTGGCACTTTATGCTCAGAGTGGGAAACTATGGTTACACCCCTGAAAGCCAGACGCTTTGAAGCCAACAGTAGTCCTGATGGAGTTTCTGAGTCAGCTAATATAATTCACCAGGTTCCGCAGAAAACTAAATAACAGGGGTTTGTGTCAGAGAGAGACTACAGGGAGCTTGGTTGTCGTCTACAGAAATTCATGGGAGAGATTGTGTTCCTGTTCAGCAGTTCATTTTCAGAAGGTGATTTAGCCACTTGTTTTATTCAATTTAAAATTGTCAGCCTGTTTTTCATAAGAGAAGATAGATTACAGAGCCTAAGAAACTGTCTTTTTATTCTTCACAATGGCTTCAAGCAGGTCCTCCAGTACTCCAACTAGACTGGGCAGTTTCCCTCAACTCCGTGTCTGTGGTCTCCATGGGGAGATACATCATAGAGAGAAATCAAAATTTACTGCAAGATTAAAGGCAGTGGAAATCAGAGCAAGTTGCAAGGAATCACTGTGCATTAGATTAATGCTCAGACCAATGCTGCTTTGAATTCCTCTCCAGTTTCACAGATTATCAGGGAACAGTGGTCAAGTTAAAACAAGGCCATTTCTTCTCATAAGCAATCACGCTTGGCTGGAACTTATTCTGTCACTGTCTGCACTAATCAGTCACTTCAAAGTTTGCCTGGCACCCTCTGGGGCTGCCCCGCACATAGCCTCTCCTTGCCCTCCCATTTTAACTTCTTCACAACTTCTTAGACTGGTAGGAGAGAGCTTAGAGGGACAACTCACTAGATGCAGAGCAGGAACCTAGAGAGTATAAGGCTAAATCCAAGCACAGTGGAAGATTTCTTTTGTGGGCTTGCCATTCTACTTTGTTTCTCAAGGTAGATTTCTCTCTGCATTAACAGAGGCAATAGCCTTCAGCTCTGTTCCCTTCCTTTTTTCTCTTCTTGTGCAATGAAGAAAAACTAACTCAAGCTTAGTGGTAAGAGAGGGCATAGACTTTAACTACTGCATTTCTCCTATAGAATTTTGATAACTCCTTCGCTAACAGAGCTGGTAGAAAAGAGAATGAGAGAGGGGAGGACATTCTCTTCTTGCTCCTTTTCTCCTTCACTACTTTGAAAGTTTTGAATATTTTCACATAACTACAAAACTAACAAAAATGAGAAGGAAAATGCCTTTTGAAACACGAAAATTCAATATTAGAAATGTGATGACAAGACACAAATGTAACTGATTGAAAAGGTTTGCTGAACAGGGAACATAGGAACAGGGAACAGCTGTCGTACAGCTCCTGCACAGGAAGAATGAAGAAAGCAAAAGGAGGAGGCTGTGGGGAGACAGAGCAGCAGATAGACTGAGATTCTTTCAATTGAAAATTGAATCCAGCCTCATTCATTATATATTTTTTGTGAAACAGTGGAATTAAAAAGAAAAGGTTTCAATGAAACGTGACGCTTCCAGCTTGCTCAAGAATATCACAAAAGCCCTTATTCAGCTTCCCTTAAGCCAAGAGAAACATGTCTTTTCTGGTTCAATTTTCAGCTCTTTGAAGCAGAAACTCACTCTTTTATGTGTCCCTACAGTGCCCAGTGCAATAGGTCTCCTGTCTCAGTGGGGGCTTCTAAGTGCTATTGTAATAAAATTGATTAATCATAATTTTTAATGAACTCCTTAATATTTTCAGTATCATCCTTGACTAAAAAATATATGCAGGATGAAAAGACATGAAAGTTTAATTTAGAATACAGTAAAGAGAACTTTTTGCTGTAGGAAAATCTAACTCAAAAGGTAGTAAAAAATGCTGTTCATGCTAAGCAGATGCAGAAGGAGTAACAAACAGAAACAAAACAGAAGTCTGACCTTGAAATCTATTTGTAGCCTAAAAATTAAGTGTGAGATGGGTGAGATATGCAGTAGCATGTAGGGATGCTATTTATGACTTTAAAAAGAGTGAACTGTAGTGTTATCTAGCTCCATCTTCATGGAAATGAAGGGCCACTCAGAGATAGATGTGTAAATCTTCCTGATGTGATTCCTCCCCACTCTTTTGCAAAGTAGCACTTAATATTGACTTCTGCACTACTATCATATAAACCCTGTGATAGCCATGGAAATGAAAGGGCCAGCTCACATCTATTACTGGCACTGGTTCAGGTTGCAAATGTGGGTGGACACTGTTGCATCAGTCAATAAACGTTTTTAAGGCTTATTTTTCACAGCAGGAGCAGAAATGAAAGATAAGATTCAATTGTACGTGTCGACAGCCTGGGAGAAGTACCAGTATGCCATAACCCCATGTACCAGCCCAGCCCTTTACTCTCTAAAGTACAATTACTGTAAATTGTTTCAGAGCCTGGCAAACATACGAAGGGCACACGTGCCTCTCTGTAAATATGCACATAAAGTACACATAAATGATCCTGATATTCTTTTTCTCGCTGGTAAAAATAATTTAAAAACCTTAATGTGAACTATCCTTTTTTCCTCAGCTAGGGCAGATTTCTGTCTGAGATAGTTTCTCTAGGCTTTCCTCCAAGTCAGTGAAGAACACAAATATGAGCAGAAGGGGCTCATCTCTCCCCGTGGGAAACACGTGAAGCTTAGGTCCTTCCCATTTCTCTCCATTAGCTACAGTCCATCCTAGGCAGGTAACTGAAGCCCACACATCTTACATTTGTTGGATTAAATGCTTGCTATTTGGATGCCTAATGCCATTTGATTTGAATATTTATATAACTGCCTATCAAAGAACCACAAATATATCTAAAAATGTTAGTTTTATATAGAAAGAACTGACAATTTTAAAGTCTATTTTCTGTGGTAATTTTGCAACCAGAAGTATTAAGTCCATTGAATTATACAAAAATTTGCCTTTGTAATTTAGAGTTATAAAACACAATAAAACTTACAATATATAAATAGATAAACTTTTACCCCAGAATTTAATCTTCTGTATCCCTGACATAAAGTGAAACATGTTACAGAATGATAGAATACCTGGTTGGAAGGGATCTCAAGGATCACGTGGTCCAACCTTTCTTGGCAAAAGCAGAGTATAGACAAGATGGCTCAGTATTCTTTCCAGGCAAATCTTCAAAGGGTCCAACACTGGGGAATCCATCACTTCCTTGGGCAGTTCATTCCAAAGGTGGATTCTCATTATGAAAATTTTACTTTTGAGTACAATCAGAATCTACCCAGGAGTAACTTGTGCCCGTTACTTCTCATCTTTTCCTTTTACACTCCTTGTAAAAAGGGAGTCTCCACCTCTTTTGTAGCCACCCTTTAAACACTGGAACATGGTGATAAGGTCTCCCCTAAGCCTTCTTTTCTCAAGGCTAAACAAAACTAGCTATATCATTCTCTCCTATGGCAGGTTTCCCAGTCCTTTGATCCTCTTTGTGGCCTTTCTCTGGACCCTCTCCAGCCTGCCCACATCTTTTTAATATAGCAGGAACTAAAATTGAGGACAATATTCCAGATGTGTCCTGGCAAGCACTGAGTAGAATGGGGTAATGACTCTTGCATCTCTGCTGGTGATGCCCTTGTTGATGCAGCCCAGCATCCTGTTGCTTTGCTTTGCCTCAGTAGCGCACTGCTCATTCATACTGACCTTGTACCCCAGCTCCCTTTCCACAGACCTGCTCCCCAGCTGGGTAGATTCCAGCCTGTGCTACACTCCTGGGTTATGTTTTCCCAGGTGCAAGACCTTATGCTTGTCCCTGTTGAACTTTACAAGGTTCTTGCTAGCCCATTCCTCCAGCCTATCCAGGTCTCTCTGCAGGGTGGCTTTCCCTTCTGAAATGCCCACTCACGCACCCAGTTTGGTGTCATTGGCAAACTTCATCAGGGTACGTTTGATCCCAATTTCCACATCTCTTATGAAGACACTAAACAGTGTCTGGCCAAATATGGATTCCTGGGGGCCTCCACTTGTGACAAGTTGCCAGTTTTCCTTCTGTTTCTGCTCCTACATACCTGAAGAAACCCTTTGTTGCAGTTTTTGATCCCTCTGGCCGATTTCAGTTTGAGCTGAGCTTTTGCATTTCTCACTGCATCTCTGCACACCCCAGCAATGGCCTCATAGTTCTCAATATCTATTCATCTGGTTTCTCATCCCTGTTATTCACCTTTTTTGGTATTGAGCACATTCAGAACCCTGCAGTTCAGCCACGCTGCTGAACAGAAAATCCCACATGTGAATGAATATGAAGAAGCTTTTTTCCCTGCAAATTATTTCTCAGAAATGTCAGCTGTGTGATAAAGCTCTGGGATTAATTAATTTAGTACGCATTTGTAATTGCCTTATTGCAATCCTACTCTCCCAGGACTAAAGCTAAAGCTCCCAACCTCGAAGCATCTTCAAATAGCAGCTTTTTCCTAATCATAGCATACCAAAAATTTATTCTCTTACCTTCAACACATAAGGAATTTTTGTACCTATTATATACAGGTACTATACTTATGGGCAGCCTGCAAGTCTGCATAGATATTGCCACTACTTTACAGCAGAAACCACTTTAAAATGTAGTTGCTTTTTCCCATTAATGCTGAGTACCATTGGGAAGTTAAGTGCAAGACATAATTTGGATATATAGGTGTATACCATTCCTATGCAAGAGCTAAATCAGATTTTAAATAAAGAGACACTACTGAATCAGCTCATAATCTCACCTAATTTAATCAAGTTAACCTTTTAGAGAGTCCAGTTATAATATTTAGCTCAGCAATGTCTCCTCCAAACCATCCAGTTCTTGGTTTGACAATTTTAAAAGGAATTTATGTTCCTATAGTTGCCTATGATACTCATGGATTTTATAGACACAAACCACAAGAAGCAACAAAGCACAGGTGTGTTTCTTTAACAGCGGATATTTATTTGCATGAACACATTAGATTACTTCCACTCTGTTCACATTTGTGTACCTTTTCTAAATAAGTGAATTAAATGCTTCATGAACTCAGAGAGGTTTTTGAACTTTTACATGTATTTACCAGAAGGATCATTCTGAAGGGTTTAGCTGGACAGAGAACAGTCAGTTACCTGGTCTGTTTGATTTTCACAAAAGAGACAAACCCTAAGCCAAGAATTATTCATGGAAATTACTCAACCAATAGTTTGAATAACTATATTACACTCAGGATAATTTCAAACTTATTATACACGACTAGCAATGAAAAAGGATAAATTATAAATTGGATTTCAAAAAATTATTCCTGACAAGAGTATTTTTTTTTCTTCAACATAAAATGGTTTTATTTAAAATCCAGGTCTTGGGTAATGTCTGATCCCATGAATAAGCATTACAAGGATCAGCAAGCTCTCATTACATTGAAAACAAACTCAACAGCCTGCTCGAAACCACAACTCAGATGAAAGCCCAGCAGTCCGAGCCATGTAGGCCACGAAACAACAGCAATTAAATTTATTATTTAAGGAAAGGGGTAGCAAAATGATGAGCACATCTTGCAGCAGGTATCTGCAGCCTTATGGGAGGAAGCAACGTGTCCTACAGCCCTCTGGCATCGAGTCTTTCTACTGCAGCAAATGCGCCACTTTGTTTCACCAAGATACGTGAGCAGTCTGGGAAAAGTCTGTTGGGGGAACAGTCACTGCAAGTCATCTTGTTTTTCTGGTACCTTAAATATTTTATTTTAATCCCTAACTAGAATATATACGTGATGAGCAAGATAAACTGAACTCTTTAACAACCTGTCTCTCTTTTTTGGACAAGCAAGCCTTGATTTACAGCACATAGGAGAAGATAGTCAGCACTTCCCAGATGACCCTTCTTTAAAATTATATCTTTTTTACATAATTTGTATTCTGGTTTCCGGCTAAACCAAGGCTTTTGCTGTCAATCTATGTATGTCTGTTCCAGTCCATTCAGTAATAGTTTTTGTCACTCTCTGGGTAATTTCAAATTCAAATTCAACAGAGGTAACTTTCAAATATATCCAAACCCTAAAAGCATTAGTTAGCAACTGTGTCACATAGAAACAATTATTTACTTTCTGGAGAAAAGTCATTGATAACTCAATGTAGATTTATCCTGCAAAAGTCCAAAACCAGCCAGGAAATCTCACAGTATTCACTCAGCAACCAATGGGCACATTACCTACAAGAAGCAAGGGGAGAAGACAAAAAAGGGTTAAAAGAGCAGCAGGTAAGGGTTCATAGCAAACCATATTCCAGTAGATTATATAATATCTTCTTTTTAAGGACTGGTTTTTTTAAGTTTCTTGTACGATTCTTCATATAAATTTTTTTAAACCATTTTTAAGTGCTATACCAAATTTTTCCCCCCTTCTTCTGGACTTCTGTTTGCAAAAGTGCCCATGAATTAAACTTCTGCAGCACTATAAATACACTTTCTTATGACTTGTTCCAACCACATTGCAGCTTTCAGTCTTCAACAACGAAAACATGGAAACTTCACCAGATGAAGTTTGATGGATGGAGGAAGAAAGGGAAGCGCTGGCAGAAAAATAGTGTGTCAGAACCTGGCTCTGACTGCATCTCTGAGATCAGTGAGGAGCAGGAGCACTCCCATTTTCCAGCTCTTACAATAGACTGCTGGCCTTGTCACCCATTGTCCAGGCTTGCTGGAATTCTGAGGAGGTCTTCAACACTTTTCTATAACCTCATGGTCAGTTTATGTTATTCTTTTAACCACTAACATATTTTTCCTCCAAAGAAGGACACATTTCATTAGAAAATGAAATTATTCAATCTCCCATTCTTCCTTTAACTTTATCAACACCTTGACTTTGCTAGCAGCTATTCCCCAGTCACAGTGAGAGGGAAGCAAGGGCCCATAATCTGAATGTAAGCTTGTCTTATTTCATCTTTCTTTTACTAATTTAATTTTTATTTTTGTAATTCTCACATTTCTTTAGGTTATTTAGGAAGACAACAGCCTCTTTCCTTGTGTGCTGCAGAACTAAAACTATTTTCAGAAGCACTAGATTCAAGGAATGAGAAATAACATCTATAAAACTTGTCCATTTGGTTTACTTAAGCTTTGTAATACTTCAAGACACTTGTTATTACAGACTTGCTGGACTTTCTCAGTCCCTTCAACACTGTACCCTTGCTATCTCTTTTTTTAATAAGAAAATCAACACAATAACCCTAGCAGACCTTTTTCTTTCCCTCTGGAGATGTGCATCCTTATAGATTGTAGGCTGTGATCCCCAAAAGTGTTCCCTGAGTAAATGCTATTGAATCTGACAGCTACAGTAATACTGCCCCACCACATGCATTTTCTATATGCATCATGGCCCTTTCCCTACTTCTTGCACAAAACCTTGCTGAGAATGAATGTGTGGAAGGTCCATGACGTCTCCCTCAGTGTGTATTGTGTTCTATTTCCCATAGCCCATGAAAGGCTTCAACAACCACAGCTAATAAAGGACAGAGGGAAAATATGTTACAGAATAAAGTGACAATGCAATAAATACAACTCATGTGATAGCAAGGATGTGTTATTGCGGGAAGGCAATAGTTTTGTGTGATGCCTGAAGTCAGACTGTATGGTCAGAAAGAAAATTTCTGGCTTTCTGAGCCACCTAACAGAGACTCTGCAGAGGAAAGGAGGGAGCAGAAGAACCTCATTGTGTCTGGTCTCAGTGCATCAGCACACTGGTATGGAGAAGCTGAGTTTCAGGGCTACAGGAGCTAATGCAGTCTAAATGCACCCTTCTGTGAGTCTCATCAGAAGAGAAATCAGAGACAGAATACATATATACTTCTTGAATTACTGAACAGAAAATAAATCAGAAACCCAAATGGTTCTACCTCAGTTCAGCATACCCAAACTAATTTGCTTGTATTAATATTTTCATTCAAATAAGCCTTCTCACAAAAAATACAGCACAGTGCTAGGAAAAATCATTGGTCCTGCAGCTGTGATCAGGGAATGAATGAGACATGACAGTGCTTTTGTAGAAGTTCAGACAGCCTGAGCTTGCCTCAGTCATCTTTTCCTGCCGTGGCAATATCCTGTGTGATGTAGTTTTGTGTCATTTCTGACATTTTCATTTCAGATGTTGTAAAATCTTGGAAGCAAGAGAAGGCACCAGGGTAAGAGGGGAGGAAATAGAAAAGAAAATACTATCTGACAACATATATCCAGTCCCTTGTGTCATGGCAAGATTTGCATGACTTGCCAGAATAACCACCAATCTGATCAAAATGCGCCTACAGCCGGCTTGGCAAACAAGTCAGACCTTGGAAACCACCTCTTGGGTTGCTGTTATAACCTACACAGTAGAGGGGTCCTGCAGCATTTGGTCAGTTGATTTGAATTTTCCCTTTACATAGCAACCTTCCTCCTTTCTGAGCAAAAAAACAAGTCTGAGCTGACTGCATTTCTCTGCTAATCGGTGGTAGCAAACTGGACAAGAAAAAGGCAGTTTTAGCTCAGTTAGCAGCATTTACACAGGCTACTTTTCTTCACGTTTCTCAAGAGCTGATTCTCTGGAGTCTCCCAGTAGGGTTGAGCTGACATTGCAGCCTTCCCTCTAAAAGGGTGTGAAATTATCTGGGCACATGTTTTTTGTGTACATTGACAGTAACATGGTTGTCTGAGGTCTGTCCTACTGTCAAGCTAATCAGGTTCAGAGAGAAGTTGACAGGCAGATGAAAGGACACCTAGCACAACTGGAGATGGTAGATTTCTTTAGCAAATCATCATAAAACTCGTTAATAAAGGATATAAAACATTTCTTTCTAAATCACATCTGTCACATTAATACTAACCCGCTAAAATGTCATGACTTTCACATACAGTTATCTCTGCCACTATGAGACTGACAAGCCTTTTAATGCAAATTCTTCCCATTATCAGATTGATTTCACAACATTTGATGGCCACTCCTTCTGGCTAATTAGGTGGTCAAAAAATGTTCAAATTAATCTGTGTTTAATCAACCAAAACCATTTCATTGGAAAACTATACCCTTCCAAGAATTTTCAACAAACATAAAATGGGATTTTTGATGGGAATCTGTATGATCACTGACAAAATTCCATCTCTTTTCCTGCCCTTCCTCCCTCATCTGAGTACTTGAAGGGCTTCAGGTCCTGGATTCCAGAGCAGTCTAATGTTGAGAGATGAGGAAAAACATTCCTGAGGCACAAATTCAGGAGGATACTACAGAGCCGAGAAGGAGGTTCTAGACATTCCCTGGTGTCCAAACCGCTCAGGGAAAGCCAGTCTGGGACCTCCTGTCCCTCATCAGTGAAACCACAACTTTCAGCTTTGGTGACCCTGCAAGAGACTCTCACATATGCACTGTGATTCTGTTAGACGTGACAAATTTGTGGACAAATTAAAGATGGACTTACCAGGACAAAATGTTTAAAGCAGCTGTACAGTCTAAGCTTTGGAAAAGTGACTCTTGATTTAGGTAGCCTTCAGTCTTGAGTTCCCATTTCCCAGAAGGTACCTATGTTCAGGTTTCAAGTGTTAAAATTCTACTTAGGTAGTTTTCAGGTCCTCAAAATATTGAGCTGCTGCTCTGTGAAAGACAAAATCCTCAGGAAACTCTAGTGTCAGAAGCCCAAAGGGGAAGTAACCAGAAATGCCCTGTCCCTCTGTGGTGACAGTTCTGTCAGCTTCGTGGTTCCAGCAGGTAAAGAATTGGAAGTGGCTCACTGTTGGTTGAGATAAAAATATTAGGTCATTCAATTCTGGGTTTGTTGTTGTCATTGTTGGTTTTGGGTTTTTTCTGTTTTGTTTTGGGGTTTTGTGGGGTTTTTTTGTTTGGTTGATTTGGTTGTTGTTGTTTTGTTTTATTGATTTTTGTTTGGGTATTTTGTTTGGGTTTTTTTTCTGATGCTTTCCTGAGAAAGGGGAGACCAGCTTACAGGGAAAATCAGGAGGATTTTGGTAAGCATGTATTCCGATATTTGATGTATTCATTGAGAGGTAACAGTGGTTACTAAAACAAATGCATTACAGAAATAAGAAAGAACACAGCCTGCATACCACAGAGAGAATAAAAATGAAGCACCACATTATAGCCCTGTAACAGTTAATGAAATTTCTGTTCTCTTGCTTCCAGGCTAACTGTACCTGATTTACTTTATTACAAGATCATAATCTGGTCCATATTTAAAGGTACTTTCTATTTTTTTCCAAGATGATTTTGGGTGCAAAACTGAAAAGGAATTCCTGGTAGATGATTATTCTGTCACTCATGAATGAAAAAAAATAAGTGGTTCTAGTCTAGTATTCATTGTGTTACACTGATAAATGTAAATAGTGACAATTCATGAACAAAATTCCTTCTAAAGTATGAGATCGGAATACTAAAAAGTAATTGTATTCTGAGTTCTTTTAATTCTTTAGTTTATTAGTTGTTGAAAAAATAGAGTTGGTTTTCAAGTTCTTTCCTTTAGCAAGCCAAAAACTTGCTTGAAAAAAACCAAAACATTAAAAAAAAAAAAAAAAAAGACAAACCAGGATTCTGGATGAATTCTGGGCTTGCAGAGAAATACCAGGTATAGAAAAATCACAAGAAAACTACACCACATGCCAACATTATACTCTTACACTGTCTGGTGATATAAAGATAACTGGAATTAAGCTTTGAGTTTTATTTCGATAGAAATAAACCAAGAATTTATTTCAAAAGAAAGAATCATAAATTAATCATTTATTAATGATTTCTGCCTATGTTTGTCCAAAATTTCATTACTTTCTTAAATATTTTTATGTTTTTATAGTTCTTGTTTACAGTGGTAGTACAGTTATTGCTACAGTACTTGAAAGGCATAAAGGGAAAATTTTACATCGGTCATTGAACAGCATTGGATTGTCTATATTTTTCTACAAAGCCAGAGGAAGTACTTACAAAGTATAGTTTAGTGATGCTCAGTGTGTTTAGGTGATTATTAGAGATCTTTTAGGGATTGACAGCATAAATACATTTCAATGTCTTGAAAAGAAAAACTTTTCTTTTGACTTTAAAATGTTTTATACATCACAAAATTTAATATATGGTAAAGCAGAAGTAGTTTTAAACAGGTTTCAGCTGTTCAATAGTTCTGTTTGTAGGTATTTATTTGGTAGAGAATGGAAAAGAATGAAATGTGGTTTAATTAACAGTGTCAAAAAGGCACCAAAATTAACTTAGCAGGAGGGATAAAGTTAACAAATCTTAGCTTTTTGTCTCTCTATATGATCAGCACATATATACCACAGTTATTTGACCTGTTAAGAGATACATAAAACCACACAGCCAGCCCTCCTTTATTGTAGCTTATTGTCTTGGACACCACAGGAAGAAAGACATAATAGAGGCAATGTGGTTTAATTAGGCCAGAACTTGATTAACTTTGCACATTGGGGATGTCTTTCAGAATTCACTCATCTAGAGCAGAGATTACTTGTTCATACCATCTGGAGGAGGGTTGCCCACTGCCCTGCTACCCTCCCAGCACTTAACCTGGCCTGGCCTCCCCACAGGGAGCTGCTCCTTCAACCCACACAGGAGCTGACGGGAGGGAGGGCAGACTCTGGACCTGTGCTCTGGCAGCCAGGGAAAGCCTGACATCCTAACACCTGCTACATTGCAAGACACCCACCTAACATTGTTTTAAAAGCCCTACTTGTCAGGAAATTCAGCTCTTGATGGACAGCTACCTTGAGAGGATAAATATCCAGCTGCAGCAACATGACAATGACCTGATCTATATTATTTACCATCAGCCTGTGAGAATGAGATTGGAAGTAAACACAGCAAGTAATCCTGTTTAAGAACACTATAAACTATCTTCATAGATTAGACTAGTGACATCATTTTCAAAAACACTGAGAGTAATATCATCAACTTATTAAAGACAAAAATGTATGTGGTGGGGGTTTTTTTCTTTTTTTTGCTAGTAGACGATATAAATCTCTTTCTCTTCTAAAACCAGGTCAGATATAAGGGTGTTTCCCAATGAGTGGAACAGGGGCAGTGATAAGGGAATGTTTGCATCTCATCCAAACATTCTATTTCCGTTTTCCTTCTGATGTTGCCTCTTCCTTTTCCCATTATAAATATTTCATTTTTATCCCATTTTAAATGATATTTGAAGTGTTGTGTTTTGCAATGCTAAACTGTAATGTTTGCTCTTGCAGGAATGCTGCCTTTTCCTTCAATGAAATTCTGAGGAAGTCAACCTGTAGTTGTGATATATTTCCTGTAATTGGAAGACATTTTGCAACAAAATACCTCAGGATAGTAATGCTCTGTGTGTTCAAATCATCCTTTTCTTTAACTGTTCCAATTTGACTATAAAAGACTCGCATTCGGCATTTCTGTCTCACAGAGTCCCACACTAGCGTGGTAACAACTGCAAATGTAATAATGATCATCCTCCTGTGGTCACAGTGCTCTGCCAAAGCTATGGTTTTGGAATGACCATATGCATTCCAAATCAGCGGGTTTGCAAAAGACATCCTAATAACTGGTATGGGTTTTCAGAACGTGCTTAGCTGCCTTGGCGTGTTTGCAAAAAGAATATGAGTGCTGCAAAATAAAATCCTGCCAACATGCTCTGATGTGCTTCATTCAGAAAGTTCACTACTCTTCTGTGTCCTCCTGTGCCCACACAGACACTCATCTCATGCATAACTCACACTCCTCCCCTCGTGACATTTCCTCTGCCTTCCCTGTGAAGACATTTATCCACGCTCAGTGGTGTTTACTACATTAGAAATGTCCCACGCATTTACTATTAGACTGAATGCTCTTTACAGGTAAGATCAACCCATGATCCACCTACAATTCAGCAAGCATGAGTGCCTCCTACCATCCTGAGGACAGAAAAATTATACTTTGTGTGCTGAGCACCATCTGAACATATCCAAACCAATATTCATCCATAAGCCCTGAAAAGTGAGGTTGTTTTTTTTTTAGAAGAGGCTTTCATTCCCTTGCATTCTATTTCATGCTTTCATGCTATGTGTAGATTTTCCTTTACAGTAATTTTGGTGGAATTTTAAAAGAAGATCCAGAATCTTCTACAGAAAGTCCTCTGTGAAATTACTCGATCCAGAAAGGGTTGTCTGTTCCACTTATTTTATTTCAAGCAAGAAAGATGTCCTTACATAGCATGTACTATGATGTGAGCATTGATTTGTTTTTCTTTGCCCATCTATTATCTCAATGAACATATTTGGAGAATGTACAACAGTAAATAAGTTGTGGAAATTATTCTTGAATTAAGAGGAGAGAAGAGAATTCACAGCACTGTCACCTGGGCACATATAAGAAATGGAGTTATTATGCTCACCTTCTCTACTAAAACAATGCATTAGAAAGGTTTGGCTTCTTGTAAGTAATTTCATAAATACATTATTATCTAACGACAGGCAAAAAAACCCCCTGTGACTTTTGGCATTATCTACGCTTCATCTGGATTCTGGAGAGCAACATGAATGGAGAATGGATAAGCTGACAGACATAATACATCAAAGGAATTAAAAGCAGCACCTGGTAGTAAATGTGTATTTTACAGCTACTTTCTGAGCTGCTCCAGACAGTGTTACTGCTTGAATTCACAGCGTAAGGAAAAATCCAGATTTTGCAACCTACCCAGTGATGGGAATGTGATTGCTTTTATAGTCCATATCTCCCACCTATTACCTGTCAGCTACATCATTCTGGTTTTGTGCACTCCATTCAGAACACCTACCAAGATAACCTACAAATAACTTCACTTTTTGAGGAGGAATAAAAAAATTCCACTTAGCCATAGCATGGCTTGTCACTAAAGCCATTAAGACATTGGGTTGTTACACTGTATCTCTGCTGGATACAATTTGAAACACCACGTTTTCCAGCTTTGTACCTTATCTCATATATATGTTCACAGGCACACAGTTAAACTCAGGCTTAATGTAATTTGACTAGAAAATCCATCTAAATTGTTCACAGAATAAAAGATTATTTCAGAACAAGGTGTCTAGACAGCATTTCTATTTAATTTCTGGTGAGATCATTCTAAGTCCACTTCCAGCACTCATCCAGGGGATTTCCACCACAAGCTTTTGCTGCATTAAAGACAATGTCTACACTGGGGTTTTATTCTGATTCTTGATGACAGAGACTAGTGTTGCTTTACTAATCTGAGCCCTGCTGTTTACACTGCTGTTTACACTGCTAGAGATTATTCTAGACTGAAGGTGGGTCGGTGACACAGGAGCAAGGAGCAGCTCTGCATGCCTCTGCTGCACTATAACCACGACCCCATCGCTGGTCTTAGGGTGACCAGCAGAGAGAGGAGAGATTTGAATCTTAAACATCTCATATTATTGATGAGAAACACCATGATAATTTTTAACATGCAGGGAACCCCCACACATCACTCCTTCAAGGAAGTAATTGGGACTTAAAGCAGCTCGGCATTGGTGCTGTGAGTTGGTCACTGTCACATCAGGAAATGCCTGCTGGGTTTACAGCCATTAGAAAGCTACAAGGTTCTTATTTTATATTCCTAATCAGTGAGTAAACTGATAAACAGAGGACTGTTCTACCCAATCTCACTCGCCCAAGATCCCTGTTACCCCAAGCACAATATACACGTCTCCTTGGAAACCAGTGCACCATGCCCTGTGCACAGAAATCCACTCTGCAGAACCACATCCCAGGTGTCTGAATACAGCAAAAATAAAAGGTTTTACTCTTCCAGGGCACTTCTAGTAACTGAATTCAAGCAGGAAAAGTCATTAATGTATACACAGAAGTGCATTTTCCAAATGAAACTTAAAAATACCTCAGCATTAAGGGACCCAAGAAAGTTTTCTTTTCTCCAATCTATGAATCTGTCAAGATATATCACAGAGGAATTGTGAGTATTGTTTTAGTGATCATTTGGGGGCACTATAATTATACAAAGCCATCTGCTTCTTGGGGAGTGCCTAATTACTCTGTGTCAAAATGAGATTAAGCTTGAATTTCCTTCCATCTCATTTTAACCTTAGTATGAGTTGATATATGAAATCCAGATCATTAAAGAGAAGCATTAGACAATCTTATAACAAATAGCTTTCTTCATTTGTGCTCCTTTAAATGAGGTGCTGTTTCCTAGAAATTATCGTGGAGTCAACTCTATTAAATCCATTTTCTTTTGCGCTTAGTTTCTCACCAAGTGATCTACTGTGGGAAGCAAGGCCTGACCAAGCCAGCCCTGGGAGCCAGCGGCACTGACAGCATAGAAAAGCTCCATCTCACTGCTAAGATGGGATCTTGGGCATTTTTAATGAAAATGCTTACGAAAGGCTAAATTTTAAAACCAGTTCCTTAAGCCTCAAGTAGCCTAAATTTGCTCATGGTTAGGCTTCAGGTAAACCGTGCCTTTCGACAAGCTTCCCTGACAACAGTCCTGCAGATTCAGAAAGTTCTTCTTTATCTGCCAGTGACAGATAAGTGTTATTGAATCTTCCCACACCCATAGCTGATGACTTTCAACATACTGCAAAATTTTATACTGAAATGGGCTACTACAACACACAAATTACTGTGAGATGAAAGCAAGAAATTTAGTTCCACTCCTCCTGCCCTCTACCTTTTCATCTTCACTGTCTCTTTTTCTTCAGCAGCTTCACATTTAATTTCCTCTTTCAGCAGTACAAATAACAATTATTTACTTATTTCTTTGCTACTTCTATACATAGTTAATTGGTTTCACCAGAGAAGAGTGCCAAATGGTAAGAAAGATTTGCTTACGTTAAATAACATCTCTGGCTTGATGGGAATGGGAATCTGAGTGCCACAGAATGCAATCATTTTTTGTCTCTCAGGCAAATTGGAATCATGACCTGACAAACTCTACATGCTGCTTCCAGTGTTCAGGGTGATCAGGGTGGCAAATTTAGCCCACCCTTCAACAGTCTTAATCTTTAAAGAAAGTATGTGGCAAGTACACATTTTAAACATGCAGTTTGACCTTGCATCGGAACAAAGTTTAAAGAGGTAAAATGCAATAATTTAAGAGATTTTTCTTCTCAAGGACTGTATGCTGTCTCATAAATCTATATGTACTAATAAGACTCATATATCACTCCCAGTGCAATGTACAGGACCGAATTAACCTTAATTATTTCTTTTCCTTTTAAAAGAGAATCACACTTTAAAAGATGCCAGATTCACTGCAGTAGCAAGTGATAACCTCTGTTTATCCAGACCTAAGAATTTACAAAGCTAGTAGTAGATTTTTTTGTTATTTCATTAAAATTTTTGAGCTTTGACCTGTAAGAAATAGCTCTGTAGGTGAAACGGTTTTATCTCCACATCTGTTCTTTGCAAAAGTGACCTAACAAGAAGGTGCAACAAGGATTCTAACTGTGGGAGGAAGAAGGAAAGGGACTGTATTTGATATGCAACACTTGTGAGCTGGATAAGTCTATAAATGCATTTCAAAATCTTTATAAAAGTTTGCCCTCAAAATCACCTTGAAATATCATAGCCTTCACTACATGCCCATAAGGAGCTTAAAACTCCCTTATTCCTAATCAATTGCTCTGGCAACTATAAATATGTAACATTTCTCTGTTGTTTGTTTTAGCTGCTGCTGAGATGAATTTACGGGCATAATAAAATAAGAAAATATATTTGCAATGTAAAAGAATCACATAAATTTATTTTACCAGAACTGTTTTTTCTAAAGTAAACATTTCTAGCCAATTAAAAATATATTAATATATAATATTCACATTGTGGTATACTTATACATTTGATTTCATAATAACAAATGAGATACATTTGAAATAAACGCAAAGAGTTTTCCCAAATTATTCTATGTGTTATTCTGTATTAAATCTTTTACATGTTGCTCCCCAGAGTCTTAGGAAAATGTATCTTATTTTTGCTAGTTTCCTTGCACACAGAATTCTGTATAAACGAGTGCACTCACACAATTATACTTCCCTTCTAGAGAAAACATCAAAATAATTGTGTTTTTTCTATCACGCCGTTAAATGGAAGACAAGATGAGCTGTTAGCCAGCAGTGGTAGGACCTGCCTTCGCAACCGCTGAGGAGAGCACGCACATGGACCGAAAACTGCCATTCATGCCCAACTTCCACAACGACCACAAACAGCTTCACCCAATTACTCTTTGTATGGGTTGTATATATGCAGGTTACATATTTCCAGAGCATTAATAGCAATAATGGCATTTCCAAAAAAAAGAGACAGGCTTGTATGGTGGTGCACCGACACACCTGGCAGCACAGGATGCCAGAACACAACCCAGGGCTCAGGTGAAGGGCAGCCACCCCGCCCCCCAGGTGAGGGGTTCTGCCTTGGATAGCCACACTGCACTCACCATATGGTGGATGCAAATGTCAGCACGAGCTACTGAACATTCCCGGGAAAGGAGCACACTGGCTGCAGCTCCCTTCAGATAACATTTACACAGGGATGACTGCGCTGTCCTTCCTGATCTCTTGATTCTGCTCCCTGGGATGCTCCTTGCCTGAGCTCTCACACACAGACCGCAGAGCTCTGTGCTCCCGTGACCATGCAGGCTTAAAAAGAAGGTGGTAACATTTACATATTCCCATCACCGCTGTCATAAACACAGGCTGTGGTAAGAGGCTGCGAGTGTCTCCTCCGAATCCGATTGGGAGTGCTGTGGGAATGCACAAAGTCAAAAGTGTGTGGAAATGTTAAGTGAATTTATGAGCTGTAAATGGAATTGAAACAATGCAAAAAATTTTATATGACATTTGGCTATTCACTGTGTTGAACTATTTTGTCATTTTATAATGTGCCTGTATTATACATATAGGCTGTACATGAAGTACCTCAGAAACACATTCTAGTCCACAGATTATCTCGCAGTCAAAGTGACATCACAGTGTTAAAATAACATGTCTGTTCTGAACTTTCAGACAGCAGCAACATCTATTTTTCTTTCTCTTCTCATTGCATTAAGGTTCTGAGCTAACATTGTAGAATCACTGTGGCAGCCTGGGAATAATGGTGCACAAGGTAGGGAAACCACTGCCCCACCCTGACAGCCAGGGAGAGTGTCTGGAGACAGAGCTGGGCTGTGCCAACAGAACCCTACCTGTCTGTTTGCTCTGTGAGACATTCACAGACACAGATCTGCCTCAGAGGACTGGAAAGCCTAAGGGGAGTGAGAAAAATAAATAGCAGGTAATGTAGATTAAGTACTGGGATTATGATCTTAATTGTGAGTGACTATTATTCTCACCGGTATGCAGGTAATCATAATCACCAAATCACCAAATTAAACTCGTAAGATTTCTTTAGTTCACTAGATGACAGCAGCACAGCTCTATTTATTCAACCAATTTGATTAGATTAACTACTGTATATCTGAAATAAGAATTTGAAATAACCTTTTATAATATTCTTTTATAATACCATGAGCTAAAAGAGAAATTTGTTTAGGATTGCCTCCCTTCCAGGCCTAGCACATCCCCATATCGTCCCTGCTGGGGACAATATCTCTCTTTTTCTCTCATGCTTTTTACACTGGGGATGTTCTCTACCTCTCAAGCTTTGCTTCTCTCACCTCTGCAGGTGCTTAGTGTCAACTTCAGTTCTCTGAATCTCTTCCTAGACCTTCATAGTACAAATCTTTTGCTTTTGTCTAGATGAAGCCCCTGGAGCTTTCCTCAGAGGCAAGGAGAAGCTGCAGCATGATGCAGTTCTACTGTTAAACACAATACAAAAAACATACAAGAGAAAAAGAAGTCAAGAACATGAAGGAAACAACAGTGTATTTCTGCTGCTTGTATTGCAATCTTGTCAAGTAGGTCCTGGATTCTAAGCAGAGACTGATTGACTTGCTTTTTGCTCAGCAATTTATTTTAAATTGAGCACAGTGAGTCAATTCTGTGCATTTATGAATATACACAGCTACCAAAATCTGCTGGAGCAGCACAGAGAGGGTGGGAAAGCTTGCAGGGGAGACATCCACCATACGGGAGGCATCCCAAGCAGGCCAGAAAAACACAGCTGGTGACTACACTGTGATGTGAACATTCATCTCCTCTTCAATGAATTCATTGTGATCATCAAATTTTTACTCCCAAGGGTATTTTTAACATCTTTATCGATGATTTAGATGAGGGGATTGAGTCCATCATCAGCAAATTTGCTGATGACACCAAATTGGGAGGGAGTGTCGACCTGCCGGAAGGCAGGAGGGCTCTGCAGAGGGATCTGGATAGACTGGAGAGATGGGCTGACTCCAATGGAATGAAGTTCAACAAGGCCAAGTGCCGGGTCCTGCACTTTGGCCACAACAACCCCCTGCAGCGCTATAGGCTGGGCACAGAGTGGCTGGAGAGCAGCCAGGCGGAAAGGGACCTGGGGGTGCTGATCGACAGGAGGCTGAACATGAGCCAGCAGTGTGCTCAGGTGGCCAAGAAGGCCAATGGCATCCTGGCCTGCATCAAGAACAGTGTGGCCAGCAGGAGCAGGGAAGTGATCCTTCCCCTGTACTCTGCATTGGTGAGGCCACACCTTGAGTATTGTGTTCAGCTCTGGGCCCCTCAGTTCAGGAAGGATATTGAGGTGCTGGAGCGGGTCCAAAGAAGAGCAACGAGGCTGGTGAAGGGACTGGAGCACAAATCCTATGAGGAGAGGCTGAGAGAGCTGGGGTTGTTCAGTCTGGAGAAGAGAAGGCTTAGAGGTGACCTCATCACTCTCTTCAACTACCTGAAGGGAGGTTATAGCCAGGTGGGGGTTGGTCTCTTCTCCCAGGCAACCAACAATAGGACAAGGGGACATGGGCTCAAGCTCTGCCAGGGGAGGTTTAGGTTAGATGTTAGGAAGAAATTCTTTACAGAGAGGGTTATCAGGCATTGGAACGGCCTACCCAGAGAGGTGGTGGATTCACCATCCCTGGAGGTTTTTAAAAAGAGATTGGACGTGGCCCTTAGTGCCATGATATAGTAATTGGAGTTGGATCAGGGGTTGGACTTGATGATCTTGGAGGTCTTTTCCAACCCAATCTATACTATGATACTATGATACTATGATACTATGATTTTTACCTGGAACCTCCAATCTATTCAAATTGAATGCAAACTCCTCTTTGAAAACAGACACATCCCAAAACACTGGGGTAAAGAGGGTAGTCTCAAGGCTGCAAACCGAGGCAGTGCTAATGTCAAACAACGATTTTAAATGGAAAAAAGGTTCCTGAGAGCGCTGGTGGCTTATGTTTAGTTCTGAGGACCCTTTACTTCCTCTGAAAAATGTCTGAATTGAGAATACTCAAACCACAGAGGACCTAACCTTTCTTCAGATATAAGTGTCTCCATACGTATGTATGTGTCTCAAATCAGGGCTGGCTGTAGGACTTCTTTAAGAGGCTTATTTTTAAATGACTAAGGGATATAACTGAAGAGTAAACATTTTTAGATAATGATCTGGATGGAAGCTAGGACAAGCATAAGGTGTGTCATTAGAAGAAAATCTCAAAAAGTTTTGAAAGTTACATTTTTCTCGTAGTTCTTTCAAGATTAATTTTCCCTGAAAAATTCATCCTAATTTACTCTTGGGTCTCTTCATAAATCTAATTTATTAGAAAGTCATCTTAAATTATTTTCAGTGGTTCATCATCTCTCTCCCCAACAATATAGTGGAGTCATCTTAAAAAGAGGGAAAAGCCAGAATTCTGGAATGGAAGTGGAAGAAGAGTTGGCTAGATGCCCCTTTATTTCTTTTGCTATTCACATTTGTCTTGCTACATGTTAAAAATACTTCTCTGTTATATTTCTTTCTTTTTGATAGAAGGAAATATTTATAAAGAGCTAAAAGCCAAGACCCCTCATTATAAAAAGGTGCAGACTTCCAGAATAAAACACAGCAGAGACCTTGGGCTTCTTTTTATTTCCTTTTAGACACTACACAGACACCTCCCAGCTCCCACATTCTCACAGGAAAACCTGTTATCACAGACGTTAGAGATGGCAGAGAGTCTCATTCCAGCTGACCCTGGATCTCAAGTTCTGGTGTCCAACATGCCCTCCTAAGGTCCTTTCCTGATCTTTACTTAGGTAACCTGTTGAAGATAGTAAGAATCTGGGTTTAACTAATGAGCTTTTAAAAGATTTCATCAGAAAGAAAGAGAAATAAGAGAGTGAAATTTGTTATCTCTTCTGCTTCCAAGTTATCCTGTCACAGCTTTTTGACCTAAGGAGGAAGCTCTGCAGCCTTCTTTTATTTTCTCCAGTCATTGTATCAATCATGTCTTGGAAGATTAAAATTTAATAAAGACCAGTGTCTAAAAAAGAAAAGCCTGAACAATAGAGCAAATAGAGCAAAAGACTGAGCTGCCTTTATTCAGGAATAGGATACAGACTGTCGACGACAAGTCACATTGAAAGAACAGAGGCCAGCAACCAGGTGTGACACCCTGTGGGGGTGGCAAACAGGCATGGGGACAGTAGGGGAAGTAATTATAATGAGCTGAGTTTTGTTGCCCAGTTCTGAGGATTCAAACAGGGACACCTTGCTCTTTTTCAGCCCGTTGTGCACATCTATGACCCTGTCTGTCTTTGTGTAAGCTGGACAGATTCTACAAAGAATCTTCCTCCACTCCCAGCAAGCCAGACGTTCTTGGGCACATGAGCTTTATGCTGATATCCCAAAGGTAATGGCAGTGCTCTCTGGGAAAGTAAGACTCAACACGTGAAAGCTGGAAGGGGTCACCCAAAATCCGGAGATAAAAAGCTGCATGCTTTGGAAGTGAAAGATTTCCATGGGAACAACAAACACGCGGTGAAGTCTATTTCTGTTAACAGATATACACTTGCTCTTTCCCACATTTTTTTCCCCTTTTGCTGTATCTCTCTGTTTCAAAGGGCATTACTATGTTCTTTCTGGCAGATAATCAGTTAAATCAATAGCTCTTTGACAGTTTGTTTGGAATTCCCAAAGCAAAGGCAATGTGGATCTGATGTACATTTATCCCATTAATCTTTTCCTCAGCCTTCAGGAGTACCTCGCTTTTGACATGTGAATAAAATCCTAGATCCATGTAACTCACATGATGAGTAGTGCACTGTCACCTGGATGGTGAGGAAGAGGAGAGTCCTTCCAGTGTGGTCTCTGCATGCTGAAGTGTGGGATTTGACTGCCCTCATTATGGCAGTTGGTGTAGCTGACTCTGATTACAGCTGTAACACCACAAAGGCCTTTGCAAAACCCTGAGTTTGTTCCTATGATCTCCTGTGGTGGTAAATTATAGTATGAATACACAATGTGGCAGAAAGTAATAATCTTGAGTAATGTAGCTGATCTTATTGCTCTTTAATTTCATTAAGTGTATTCCTGTCAGGCAAGGGACAGGTTTTCAGCTCCTGGGAGCAGATGCCCAC
Source organism: Corapipo altera (assembly GCF_003945725.1). Taxonomy (NCBI): domain Eukaryota; kingdom Metazoa; phylum Chordata; class Aves; order Passeriformes; family Pipridae; genus Corapipo; species Corapipo altera. The sequence goes on along the minus strand of NW_020884900.1, from coordinate 1,994,900 downwards.
GTCCTAAAGCTAGACCTGAAATACTTATCATGAAGACAGAGGCCATTTGCACAGTCTGGACCCAAATAAGGAGTGATGTTGGCATTTTTGGTTCAGAATAATTTCTGTTCCGGAATAGGTGCATGAAAGAAGACAAGTACTGCTTTATGGTCTGTGAATTTCTGTTCTTTAGACTACCATTTCCTCCCATAGTCCTGGTGAGTGGTGCTCAGCAGGACTCACCTGGCAGAGGTGAGCAGGTGGTTTACATGGGAGGGGTTTGGCAGACAGCTGCCCACAGAGAGGGTGCCTGGGGAGAAGCCTCTCTGTGTACAGAAAGTACATCTGTGCTACAGCTCCTGTCAACAGCAGGCTGATCCTGCAGCATCATGGAAGAGGGAAGTTAAATCATTGCAGAGAAATGTGGATTTACACTGAAATGACAGACATGACACTGAAAAGACAGAGGCAGAATCATATACTCCATTCTGCTGACTCTGCTGTAAAACATCTGGAAAGTGATGAAATAAAAAGTATTGTTTCTTAAACTAATGAAATAGGGCTTCTCAAAGCTTGTCTGTAGACATAACTCCATCATATTAATGATAACTGCCTAGATTCTCTAACTCATGCATAGATAGAGGAAGTCTGTAAGAATTCAGAACAAAAACCATACTGGAATGAAGATGATCATCTTTTCATACAGAGGAGCAAAGAACTTTGTTCTCAAAGGTTCCCCCGTTTCTATTTGGTATTAATATTAGGAATGCATTTCTCATTCTCAGGGCATGTAGAAAAGGCTGTTGCGTGTCAACCTGTGAAGTGAATCCCAATGCTAAATAGACTGACCTCACTTCCCATGTGCCTTTCTTTCCAATTCCTGTCTAAGGAGGCTGGTCTAAGTCCTTCCCCTTCCAACCACCTCCTCAGTTCTGTCTGCCAAATTTACTAAAAGTCTCTGAAAGCCTTTTGGAAATTGAATCAAAGGTTCATAAGCAAACTTGCTGGAGAGCAAATGTAGGAGCTTCCTCTGTCTTGGTAAATCTGAAATTTGGTAGGAACTTATTTAGCTGTTGTGTGAGATAAGATGGGGCAACTGAGGGTCATTCAAAGAGAGGGTATATTATAAAAATTATATAGATATATTTAGTGTGTATCAAGTGCTCTATTCTGTCACCACATTCAGAGACTCCAGGACATATTTGATAAATTATTATTTGATCATTCATTCTTTACTTGAAAGACTCCAGATTAAAAACTGTGATTATGGACAAGCATTAAGGTAATAAGTTACTTCACTTCAGAAATTGAGTCATCTTGTAAATTTTATATATATATATATATATATATCTCACATAAATATTGTATCAGGAAAAATTGAGACTAAATTTGGAATAGGAGATGGCAAAAAACTAGTTGAAGAAATCCTGAAGTACTAGTATGCATACATGCACATACATAACAATTTTGTGACTCCCCTGCGGTAATCTAATCCAAACTGAATTCTGAAAAAAATATTAGTTTATACAAAATACAGAGCCTATATAAATTCATCACAGAAGCAGAAATCTTTATTCAACTAGCTGATTAAAGGATTTTTTCCATAGCTCTTTAATCTAATTTTTACATGTTACATCCCATTAGTGGGTTCTCAGAGAATAAATCATTTTAAGTATATAATACCAAATAAGTCAGCTTCAGGCTTGACAAGCCATTGACTATACACAAGATAAAAAGTAAGTACCGTGAGGAATGAAAAAATTAGCAATGCTTAAAACCCTTTATGTATAGCTTAGTTATTACAGCAGTACTGGAAAAGGAAAGCAATAATTATAGTGGCTAATTTCCCTTAGAATAATACAGTGTAGTGAACTCATTTCTCATGTGTGTGCAATATTGCTCTCTACTGGCTGCTGACTGGATCAGAAGAAGCAAAGTTTTAACCAAAGGAGCTTTCATGTGGTCTCTCAAATCCTGACTATCTGTGAGCTGAAAAACTAATTCCTAAGAGGTTTGATCACACAGCAGTAGCCAGCTGACTTTCAAGACAGCTGCTGGATATCCTGCTCCTTTATTGCAAAGACTAAATAGAATATCAGGGATGGAAAAATGTAGCTAATGCAGTCATTTGAAAACCTTTCCAGTGGCTCACAATCTCAGAGGTGATGGTATGACATTACAGGAATAAGGATAATACTGTGAAATAGAAATTAACTGTAATGTCGATATAAGTAAAAGGAAACTCTTTTTGCTCACATGGAAAAGGTTTCCAATTCTGTGATAAATGCAGTACAGTTCTAATCTCTGCTCCCTCAGGTACAAATGTATAATTTAAACGAGTATTATGTCTTCCATCCAGATCCTTTGACATCATTATTTTAGAAATCCAAAATTACTAAGGGGAAAAAAAATCTATGAGAGAAACAGAATCTATGAGGGAAACCGTAGATCCCACTTCTCTTAAATACTGCTGTATGTAAGTCTGTTCCTTCCAGTCCCCAAAGAATCTACTACTGATTTTTTAACCTCAGAGTTACCTAAATGTTATGCTGCTGGATATCAATGCAGGACTTGCTCCTCTGAAGTACATATGTGGCTTCACACAAACTTTTTAGACATGTACAGGTGACAAAAGATACAGGATGTAAAAAATGACTACTTCCCTTCTTTCTCCTCCACAACCCCAGCCACATTCCGACCTCTGAGCCAAAATGTTAAATTAATAGAAATGTACCCTCTCAAAAATCTGGATGGAGTCTGACAAGAGTGAATGCCCTCAGAGAGGTTTAGAAGCTTACAAACCTGTTCTTAACTATAAAAGGGAGGAGAAATATCATATTCTGGGGCATGGAAAGTAGTTAAAGGCAGTTCTAGGTTTGAACACTTGTTAACTAATCTGAATAACTTTCCTCACAGTCAGACAGACATAGGAAAATTGCATGGAAAAATCTGTACCTTTTCCACTTCCACACTATTCTTTTGGAAACACAGACCAGAACTGCACACATGCAGGCAGTATTCAAGATACAAGCTAATCTGGGGAGTATTCAAGGGCATAATAATAACAACATTACTATTATTTCTACAACAATATTATTTATAACAACAAAATTATTAGTATTTGTTTCCTAATGAAATCCTTATTAGTCCTTTAGTCTCTTTTTTTTTTTTTGGCAGAACTACCGTTACTCCCAGGTCCTGTTCCCAAGCAATAGTGGTAAGCTCAGACCTTATTTTGTATGCAAAGGTAAGACATTTTTATTCCTCTGGTGCATCACTTCACAACTATTTACACTGAATATTACTTGCTGATTTAATAACCACTCTTTTAAGAGCCTCATGCAGTTCTTCACAGCCAGGCCTCATCTTTTCACCCTCTGCAACTTACTAACATCAGCACATTTTGCCATCTTAAAAGTCACTCCTTTAATAAATCATTTATAAGTGTGTTGAGCAGTGAAGATCCCAGCACACATCTCTCAAACTCCTCTCACCAACCATTTAGTCATTCACTTTTTTTCCCAACTTTCACACATTTTTTTTAATCCATAAAATACCATTCTTTCTTTTTATGACACCATATTTTCCAAAAGAACTTCTAAGAGGTCTTGCTGATAAATCTAGTGAAAGCCTTTTAGTATATGTTCTACACGAGTTGGGTTTGTAATATCTCAGGATTCAATGGAATTGGGATAAAAGCATCAGAGAACAAGGTAAGTTAACAACATGTAACCTGAGCAGTTACCCACCATCATGGTGACCTCCTCCCATTGGGAGGACAATGAAGACCCTTGACTGATAGCCTGGAATGGCAGTTAAAAATAAAATTTAAAAAAAATATCTTTGCTAGAGTTTTTAAAGGCTACCAATGGCACTATTTCCTACCAGAAAAAGCAGTTTAAGGACCAGACAAAATCTGACCATCAAGGTTTACCTGCCCCAGAAGACTGTCACAGTTCATCCATTCACACAACTTCACTTCAGAGATGTGAGAGAAGGAAGTGAAAGGAACTGGAAATGTCACAGAAGTTTTCATAACATTTTCTTGGTGCCTACCAGATCATTTCCTTGGTCATTTATGGCATTTTCATGTCAAAACCAAAATAAATGTGATACCAGTGAAACACAGCCAAGATTCACACTTCTTTTTTCACTGTTACTTTCATCAGACAAAAGAACCTGTTGACAAAAGCCATTCATTTCCTACAGACTGCTTGATTCAGCAACGTACATCATTCTATTATGAGCTGAACCTACTCCAAAACTAGACTTCCTGAACTTAAAACAGTCAAAGATCAGAAATTAAAGATTTTAAAAGGTAGTGTGAGATAAAAAAAAAAAAAACAACCCAAAAAAAACCAAACCAACTTTCACTGAACATCTCAGAGGGCCTTGGCCTTAGTCTGAGTTGATGACTGCGGTGACTACTTTTGCTGTTTGATCTTTTGCTGTGTAACTCTTAAGGTAAGTCAAGAAAGAAGTCAAGTGGCCTCCTCCAAATAACAGGTGACTGAGATGGTCTTTCTCAAATACAAATGCTGTGTGTGAAGATAGAAGACAGAGACAAGATCAGAAGTGAATGTCTTGTCTCAGGAGACAGAAAAAATATGGCTCTGGAAATGGTGGAGCCAGTTCAAGAGAGGACACAGAGTGTATCAGACAAACAGATGCTGTCGGCTGTCTCAGGAGCTTGCACCTTACAGCCTTGAAGTGCTGGACTGATTTGAAGTATGATGTGGATACAACTCATGAGAACAGAGCAAATGGAAGGGCTGGTAGGGATGAAGGTAACTTCAAAAGATAAAAATAGGTCATTACAGGCAAAGAGAGATAGAAACTTCAGATCTGAAACTCTACAAGGTGTCCTGGACTAACACAAACTTTTGTTCACTTCTACTAAGAAGGTTAGGGGATGGCAAAGGGAAACATGAAAGAGAAAAACATGATACATTTTTAATATTTTTAAAATAATTTCATTCAGTTCACCTTGTAGACAGCCAGTTCACTTATCCAAATGTTCATGATGTACCCCACTGGAAAAGTGGGGTTAGAAGATACTATTTAAAATTATTTATCTAATTTCAGATTTCTTCGAATGAATTTAAGGAAACTACAAATACTCTAAACTGTCCTAAAATACATTTTACTTCTGCAGAACATTACAATATATTCTACATTCAGCTTGAAATTGGACTGATTCTGTTAAGGTATCTTCCAGCATACTTGAAATGAATTACAAAGGAAAGCAAGATGGACAGCCATGGCAGTGAGAAATCCTGGCATAGTCCCCTCCTTTTTCTTTCCTATCTCAGAACAACTTTCTCTCAATGCACCTGTCAAAAAATGTCATTCTAGGAACCTAAGGCTTTAATATCCTTAGAGAGAATTAAATTAATAAAGTTTTGTCAATGAAAGCTCTGTCTAATACAAATTCATTTGAACTAGAAGGCTGCACTGTTTCAGCCCCATGCCCACTTCAGCCCATAAAGCCCACTTCAGGTTTCATAAAGGAGAAGTGCAGTGCCAAAACACCCACAACCAGACCCAGAGGAAGCAACTAAGTGTAATATGACGGCATTTGTCTCTGCACTACTAGTCTCTGGTGAGCATAAGCTGAGACTTTTAACATCAATTTTATCCACACAGGTTTTGCATTTAATTATAGAGTAAGGTCACCATGTGTTCCAAGAGCAATCATCTTACTGATAGGTTATTCTGAAGCCAGCCTTCATTCAGTGTGACACATGCTGCTTACGCACTAGCAAATAGAGCTATAATGAATTGAGGCTGGGGAAAAATACACTGGAATCTGAAGTAATGCCAGCTAAGAAAGAGCTTATTTCTACTTTATTATTATTATTATATTTAATAAACAAACTTTATGCCTACAGAAGAAAGAAACAAATGAGAGCTTTCTAGGATAGTTATAAAAGCCTCGCATAAAAAATGTGTTTACTGAGTTACAATTACTTTTCATTCTATGTTAAAATTAAAAAAAAAAAAGCAGACTGAAACATACAGAGAAATTTACAATTATGATATGAAGAGGAACAAAACTCTCTTAAGGTACAAGACAAAAATATATTCCAGGTTGTGGCTTATGACCATTTTTGGTCAGGATACAGTCTTTTGTATAAAGTGCATCATGAGCTCTTCTGTTTAATTGCTGGCCCAATTTAAAGATCCATCGAAGGACCTTGGAAAACTTTCTAAAATAAGTAAATATTGCTGATGAGCGGGTTTGGATTTGGATTATTTCTGACACCATCTAATCAGCCTTCTTAAAAATGCTTCTCAGTCATTATCTACGAATATAAGGCTGCAAGGTGGTGAAGGGTCCTCATTCTGCTGGGTCAGCCCTGTGCTTTACAGCACCAGCACCTGCTAAACAAGCACCTGCTAAACCTGGAACTGAGCATTTCTCACCGAGTTCTTCATTTCTCTTCTGCTGTATTCTGACAGCCTTTACCCCTCTTTTTCACAATTACATCTTGACTTGATATGGAGCTTTGTTGCATAGCACATGGTGCGTATCATCATGGTTCCTGAAGCATGATTGAGGATTAAGCCCTGTTACAGTATAGAACTTTTATTTGTTTTCCTAAACTACAATAATTGCTGCAAAAAAAGAGATCAAATTTTTCACGTGTTGCAATAGGAGCTCTGTAGATTTCAAAGCTGATTGCTATTCTGTATATATTTTCAGGGTCCTTGCTTCTGTATTTCAAGACAAAATCTGTCACAGAATAATGTGTTGCACTTTCAGCATAAACAAATAATTAAGAGTTTCATTTTTCAGTTTCCAAATTATATAAAACTGATCTTGAAATAGAGATCTCATTATATTTCCTAGGCTTTTGGTTTTCACAGCTCTCTGACTCACTGTGAGCTAATACCAAGCCAATGGTACATTATGAACACTTGGGTGTCCAAGTCTCTCTGTCCTCAATTCTTGTGCCCACCTAATCTGAGTGTATGCATTCTACAGATGAATCCAACCCTGAGTAACTTACACTGTTGTACAAGGAACTTACTTCAGGAAGAGTATCATGAAAAATCCCTGTTCAAAATTTGGGCAGGGTCAAAGCTTTGTGAGAGCAGTATAATGTATATTTTTTTGGTCACTATTCTTATTTCTATTTTATGGTTCTTATTATAAAAAGACATTACATAGATTACTTTACATGTTCTACCTGCACTCATAGAGATGCATTCTTTAGTATTTTCCATAATAGACTTTATATCTGGAGGATATTATTTGCTTAACAAGTTTCTGCCAAGACCAGCATCTTAAACTGGATTCTAAGAATATTAACTCAGAGCAGAATTTTATAGCAAACTCAATGTGAGTACTACTCAAAAATAAATTAATTTCCTTAGAAAATATGCTGATTTCTGTGCTGTACCTGGAAACAAAGCTTCTGGGGGCAGAAGTAATCTGTTTGGAAGCCAACAGTGTTCCTGTGAGGACACATAATTCAGTGCCAAATCGGTTATACTCTTAATTAATTTGCAGATTGTATCGGTCAGCCCAGTAAAACAGGAGAATCCAAGAGGCTGAAGCTCCCTACGTTCCAGTAATACACAGTCCCATAGTCAGATGTGGGAAATCTGGAACAGCCTTACAGACTGTGAGCTCGGACTGTGATTCAGATGGCCTTTGAAACTTTTGCTGACTTTGGTTCTGACCTGCCACTCAGATAAGCTATTCTGGACCTTCTTCAGCAAAAGAACAAGGTAAAGCTAATATTGTTTTATTATTAAAATCAAAGCAGTTTTCCATCATGGTTTTGACCTAAATTCTCGTTTACTTTAAGTATGACCTGGCACAACAAGAAAGTCTTCTGACAAAAACATTGCTCTGAGGAAAACTTTAAAATTTATTTACCCCATGCATGTCTTTGTATCTTTTCTTTTACATTTTCAGTTTTACGTGATTATTTCTGTTCTCAAGCACTTCCAAACTTGTATGTGATCTGCATGCAAAGTTCTCCAATTCTAGAAACACAAATCATTTCTTTACATCTATGACAAACCAATATCAGCTCTTATTACTACTGTAAAGTATTTTCTGCAAATTAATCTTGCACTTCATTACAAAACCAATAGAAATTAAAAAAATAAAAATTTAAAAAAAAAAAAAAAAAAAAAAACAAACCAAATCCTCATGATAGCAGTCTGAACAACTCAAGAAATAGGAAACTTTTTTAATTTCTAAACTAACAGTCAATACAATCCTTTGAGTTATAGTGTAGCTTCAGTATATTAACATATAATCTATTACATATTATCTATATGTAAGCCTTCCTTACTTGCATTTCTTCGGGAACTTTTCTTGAAGATACCAAAGCCCCCAGTAAATTGACACTACAATATTTTCTAGCAAACATAATAGTAAAAGGAAAGATGTCTAAAATATTGTCACTAAAACTGTAGAGATTAATCCCATTTTATTTAAGTTTGCATACTAAACTAAATTTAGTATTCAATGACACTGTTTTCCTAAGAATAGGTGGATTATCACTTTCCCATAGACCTGTTGCCAAAATAAACAAAAAATTTCTCACTGTCATAAGGAGATTTTTTTCCTTAACTAACCATTTCAGAGCTCTAGAAAATCCTGGAAAATTCCTGCTGATCTTGTGTTGCTTAAAAGTTACCATGGTATTGGATTTTACTGCTGGCTTTCTTTCCTGCATGAATGTGCAGCATATTAGGTTCTCCATATAAGCTATATTCATTAAACTAGCCGAAGATGACTATAATTTTCCAATAAATTGTTGTAGAATTTTAAACACTAAGAAGCAACATTAGGAAACATCCTAAAACCACAGACCCTAACAAGTAAAGCTGATTAGTAGTTGTTTCATATATGCATATGCATGCTATATTTACAACGTATATGCATTTTGAAAGGTGTTCAGTATTAATCTGCAATAACCAAAATGGTTATTGTTTACAAGTATCAGTATTCCTATGCTTACAAGCATTGTAGACTTTAGTAATACAACATTTTGGCCTTTTTATGACAGAGATAATCAAAGGCAGGGAGATATGCAGAGCTTAAAGTTCAAGATCATGTTAGCAGTGGTATGACATCAGACATCTACTATCCAACTCCAATTCATAGTGGTCTTTTCTGACCCAGCTTTCCCTCTGTAAAAAGGTTCTTTACCCTAATCAGTCAAACTCAACCACAGCAAAACATTTTTTTAAGGCCTGATTTTATACCACCTGCAGGCAGTATTTTTGGATGTCTTAGTAATATCATCTGCTAATCTTGTTATCTTGTTTTATCATGCTAATCAAGGTTTTAATCTCCAGGGGCAATAGACTCAGTGCATCCCTGAATCTATCTGCATTTAGCCATATGGCCTGTCCTAGGGCACTTGAATCTGCATTTCAGTGAGCTGATGCTTTTCCCAGGACTACCTGAGTTCAAAGACCAACCTAGTCCAATTCTTGCATATCATTACTGCTAGTCCCAGTAAGAGAGAATGTGGTAAACTTGGCTACACAGTGTGTGCTTGTTAAGTGCTTACAGTCATCATAAAAGACAGGGTGAACTCAAATTTGCCGTAATTTTCGTCCAGAGCCTCAGAGCTGTTCAAGACACTGTCTCACTTGCTGTGGAACACTGTGGAATACACACTGCTGCTACTTGAGCCTAATTAAGCTTTTTCTTTTGGTGGAACACCATCTAGATATCAGAGTGTCCATGCCTGACTAATTCCTATGGAAGTGGAAAGAATAGCAATTGTAATAAGAACACAAATGAGAACTGGTCATGGAGTGTGGTCTGGTTAAGCAAATCTCTTTTCTGATCACAAGCTGTTCCTTCGAGCTGTATATTTTAACCAGTCAGCACATGCAACCACAATTCTGTTTTCTTGGCTCGCTTGCTCACTTGCTTGGCTAAACATGACTGGCAGTTGCAAATTGAATTGTTGCTAACTGATACCTCTGAAGAAACAAACTCCAGCATTCTTACTAATTTCAATAACTTAAATGCTTCTACACGAGAGAAAAGAAACATAACGAAAGAAAATTTTTCTATCAGCAGCCAAATTGCATAGCCTTGATAGTTTCCAGAATAGAGATAGCTTCATGACACCATGAACCAAAGAAAAAACACAAGTCTTTGTTGGAAATGGCATGTTTGTGCAGTTTGAATTCATTAAGTTCTCCATGGTGAATTGAGATAATTCTCAATTTTGTTGTTTTGGATATAGAAAAGGCAGAACCCCTTCCCAGACAAAACAATACACATCAACCCCCCTCTGCTAGCTTACAATAACAGAAATCATAATCAAGCATCACTAAAGAAACATGTTTTTCTTTTCTAAAAACTCTCCACTTCATTGAGAAGAAAGCTTCAGCTCTGAGAGGTTATGTTCTGTTCTTTTTTCCTTTCACCAAATGTCAGTCACTTCAAATATTTTCAGCTCTTGCACAGAAAAGATGCCTCTGACTTCCACATTACACTGAAATGATTAGCTTCTATGAGAGTGACAAGAAAATGTAACTGTACAAAATAACAGTTACGATGGCCACATATATATTGCTTTCCTTGTGTCAAAAGCTTTATGCTTTGGTATATGCAAAGATTCCTAATGGGATATTTCTCTGTATGAAGCAGAAGTAGCTAATAAGGAATTAATGGTGAAAGTCTGTGTGTCTGAGTGAAAAGAGAGAGAGTTTTTTCGGGAAGGTTTCTTGTATTTCTATCAGGAAAACAGTTTTAAACTATATTTCTTTTATTAACCTGGAGGCATTTGTAGGTATTTCCTTTTCCTCCTCACTCCTTTTGAGATCTTTCCCACATTAGACCACAGCGTTTTCCAGATATACCCAATCAGAAATCCCTTCATTATCAATTGCTAATGGAAAATAATGGTTCCATCTAAAATATAGCCCATGATTAAGTACAAATTATAGAAAAGTAGGTCCTTTGTAATTTAACTAGTTTAGGTCTCTTCAGAGGGGTATCCATTATTCCATTCCTAACAGATTATTTTCTAACCTGCTTCAAAAGATCAAAATACAGTGATGGGATTCCAGCTCCTCAACATGCTCTTACAAGCTCAGGTTTAAAAGCCTGCTCCAACATACTTAGGTATTTACTTTTCTCCATTATTTGTAATCTCAGGGTTGAAACCTCACTAAACAAGAGAAATTTCCTGTGGGAGATGGGAGGCCTGACAATGAGCTAGCTGAAGGCAGGGGTCTGTGCAGCCTTCTGGACCTGACCCATTTCATGATTCGACTTGGATTATGGACTTTGCTATTATTATTTTTCTTGGGATTTTTTTCTATTTAAGGACAGGTAATTGTTTGCACCTTCCTCCTGCAGGAATCCTTAATGCTGACCCCTACGGTGACCAGCTGGTCATCTTTTGATTTTTTGTCCTAGAGACTACCTTTACTTGAGGAAAAGTAGCATTTGCAGATGGAATTCTACAAATACTTATGAGAGCAAGCAGTAGCACAATTCTTACATCTTTCTTCCACACCACAGGAAAATCTGCCCTTCTAACATTTCTAACCCAGTTGGAAGCAAGAAAAATTAGAGATCTTACAAGAGAAGTTGAGATCAAGGTCTTCAAATGGTCACATGTTTGAAATAAGCATCTTATCTCTTGAACCAGTCCAGCAGTGGACATTTTTGAGATTTTCCCATTCATAAGTTCTGATACCTTTTTGCAGCAGCAAAAATTCAGTATAGTTCGTGATGCTAACACAAAAATCCAAGTGAGGTGAAGAGATTTGACCTAAAGTTTTCTTGACATCTAAAACCCAACTAAGAAGATCACTCTCTACAGAACCACATCAGCTTCATTGCTCTTTCTCTTGGCTACTCTGAGTTTATGCATTCTGAAGTTTCCCTTAGACGGAGCTTGTAACATTCCAGGAAAGGAAATCCCGGCACCTATCCCACTCCTATTTTTAGCAATTTTGGGTGTCATATTTAGATTCTCCATGAGTCTCAGGGTATGTACTGGATCCAGCTGGTATGTCTCCTGACTTCTGATAAACCCAGTACTGCTTCAGCTTCAGCTTCAGCTCTGCCTACTTTATTAGCAAATGCACTATATTGTTTGGTCTCCAGTCTATCAGATCTGACACAGAGGTGCTTCCTCCATGTAAATGATGATAAATGGTGCCCACACGCACACATACACTTGACCCACTTATGATAAGTATGTTTCAGAACCAATTATTTATCTCCCTATAACTTTCAGAGCCAGATTTAGCTGAGGAACAAAATGCTGTAGGGGTTGAACAGTCTTGAAAGTCTCACTATATAAATTGCATCTTTATAATTACAGCCCAATTAAAATTCAGTGTTACTCTCTTCATTAATTATCATCTCTAGCCTTACAAATAAGTTGGGAAGGACTGTTGTTCCATAGAACATGCAGGTTTCCCCGCCTGCTTTGACTTTGAGAAAACTATGGCTAAGTTTTTACCTCAACAATAGAGAGCACAACAAGTAGAACCCCTAGTTTGCACTCTCAGCCTCACAACCATCCCGTTCTGTGAATCACTAATGCTCAAAGCTCTCCACCAAACTCAATCAGAGTTCTTGTTTCCGAAGGTGTGAAGAACTCAGTCCTGTGAACAGTAATGTAATTGGGTACCACGGTATGAGGACACACAAAAGCTGTTGATAGGACAACTATGCCTATAGCAAAACTTCAAGGCTGCACAGTCACATTTTGCATGAGCTCATTCTGCTGCTTCTAAAACAATGACGTCTCACTGCTTTAATCTTAATTTGTGAAGATGTTTCCCCTGTCCTTCCAGGACATACATAAAGGCACAATAAAGTCTGCAGGAAGCTCGGCCTGGATCAGTGCTGGTAGGGGATGAGCAGTTCACAAGCCCAGATTGAAGGGGCAAGAATTCCTGACTTTAGGCTGTGCTCACAAACATAGCACCACAGGAACCCTTTGCAATGAAATAATTTAGAAATTGCTACACTCCCAAGGGAGTCAATACTATAATTTATCTTACCTTCTTAGGTACACATTGTATTTCAAAGAGAATGGCTTGCTTCAAATGCTATAGCATTAGTGCTTGCTTGGGCTGTTAATGCCAAGGTCTATCTGCTCCACAGACTGTTGCCCAATGCTACACATATCTTTTTGGCCCGACCAGAACCTAATCACCCTTTCTTGCACCCAAAAAAATATGGTCACAAACTGAGCAAAAATACTATTTCTATTATATCCTTCTCATTCCACAGCCAACTCAAATATCTTTTTGTTTGTCATACTCATAATTCAGTCCGATCACCTGCTGTGTTACACTGTTGCTTGTACCATCTGAAGTAACTGTTTTACTGATTTAGAGTTTACTGATTTTACTTGGTCCAATGCATTATTCCATCTCTAATTAAATGAGTAAAATCATAGTACATTAGCTCTGTAATATCTTTTTAAAAGTAAAAAACCATAAAAGTACAAAGGGCTGCTTCTTTCTGTTAAAACACAACATGAACCTAATCTCAAGTGAGATGTTTTCCAGCAGCTTGATTTTTATTCCAAATTAGTAAACACATCCTTTGCACAGGTGTTGAAAACTCAAAAGGATTCAATTATCATTAGAAGAAATGTCTAAGCTATAATAAGAGAACAATGTGTTGCAAAAGGGACTATAGTAAAAGAACGACTAAACAGACATGTAATTTAAAAGCTGTTTCTGCCTTAATAACATCTGTCAATTCTTCTGTTGTGCTTAGAAACCAAAGATCAAAGTATCTCTTGCTTGGGCAGGTTGGTAAGGGGGATCACAACAACCAGCAAGGCACAAGCTTACAGGGAAGTGTGGGAGGATGTGGAGTATAAACTTGCACACCACGAACTGAATGGAGGATGGTTATATGAATGGTTTTGGATAACATCTTGATGTCTCACGAGGGATTCCTATGAGCTTCCTCTTTTCCTTCATGCTGACCAATATCCCACTATAGTATTTCTTTCTCTCAGACAGTTACAGAACATAGGAACATGGATCTGTACTCGATATGCTGAGCACATTAATTGCATTTCTTTTCTTTGCCTTCTTATTTTATTTGTTGCTCTGTACCTATGTTTTAAATATCCTTTCTATCCATCAAAGGGCTAATAGTTATTCTGAATTAAACATGACTCCCAGGAACTGGCAGACCTTTCTTCTCCCATATGTATATACAAAACAAAAATAAAGCTCAAAAGATATGTCAGGGATAATTAGACAAAACAGTGTCATATATATTGAGAAAAACAGAGACCCATCAGGTAGCATATGTAAAGTGATATTCCCAGTTACCAAAGTACTCCTTTCTAGTCACAAACTGATTTTCATTTCTTCTTCTCTGGCACTGAAGCAGCAGGATTTGGAATCTTGCTGCTTTTTCTTTTAACTTTACATCGGTTACGTATTTGGGCAACATAAAGGTTGATTTTATATTTCTTTCAGCATACAGTCAATCAACAAATCAGCATGTCTTCCAAAACCAGAGTTGGCTTTCTATCTTTCCTCAGAGGGTCTGTAAAATGTAATTAATGTTTGCAAAGCACTAGAATATTCTTGCATTGGATATTCTTGCTAACTTACTGCCAGGTATTGAATACAGGCAGTGTTCATTCTGTTCAAGTTCCCAAATGTGACTCAGGGGCAGATTCAAAAACGAGCATTGACATACAAATAAAAAATAGCTGAAGACTTTCAATGCACAACCCAAAAAGAGCCCCCAAAATGTCTACCCAATGACTACTCAAATCTCTAAGTAGAAAACTCACTAAGCCCTTTCCTTCCGACCTCAGAACCCTTAGGAACTGGGTTTGTGAACTCTGAGCTGCTTAGATTTGGCCTGAAGAGTTACATATCTTGCTCCTGGACACACAGAAAATAGACAGGCACCTGTAATTTAGTTTTCACATTCTGTGTGGGTGAACATACTTTGGCTAAACACGATTGTAACAAGCAGCATCACAAAGAGAAGACGGGGTGAGTTGAACAGCTGGAGAGTTTGTCCTCTGCTTCTATTTCTTTTCCAGAAATTATTTCACGTAAGACAAAGAAATAGTGGTCTGCATAGGTTTGGCTCTTCTTGACAGTCTCTCTCCGATTATGAGGACTAAGACCAGCGTTGCCTTCAGTTTGCAGACACATGTTCAATAGGGCAGAAGGAGGCTTCCCACCCCATGTGACCTGTTCCAGCAGATCCCAAGCTCTGCAGGCCAGGAAGAGACTTAATAAAAAAGCAGCATACCTCATGGTGCACGCTCCAAGTGCTAAATATGACTACCTGGTTACACCCTGGAACTGCAAGATTGAAATGGCATTCTGTGCATCACAGCAGTTCTATTTCCAGTCCCAGTTTGAACTAAAAACCACACACAACATGAAAATTATTAACTGTTTAAAAAAAAAAAAATAGTATACCTGTTACCAAGACACACTCTCAGACCTTGGACAAAATAAATTCCATTTGGGATCTGAAGCAGAAACACTTTCACAGTGAAATCTCAAGATTATCATGAGTCATAGGTAAATAGGTGACATGTCTCGGACAGTTAACCTTTTCTTTAGGTGCAGTATGTGACCTTTGCAGTAACTGAGAGAAATCTGAGACAAAATAGCACAAGCTATTTACTAGAGGTCACATTTTTAATCACAAGATATTGAAGACATCTGCCTTAAAGCTATTTAGTTTTTTAACTACGACAAAATCAAAAAAAAATAAAATACAAAGAAGCACTCCCACTGAAGGCTCGAGCTTTTTAAATGTCTTAAAAATAACAGCAGAGAATAATGAAAATGCAGAGAGAAGTGAATTTATTGGCAGAATGATAGTATTTTTAGCAGCCTGGGGGCAGGAAGTTTGTTGGAAAGATGGAGGCCTCTGTAAACCTTTTGTTAGCAATGGACTTAAAAAGTATGGGATTATAACCATTTCTGTGTTGACCTAAAACAGAGGCCTTCTAGTTAAATGGTTGCCATCAGCTGTGTAAGAAGAAAGCCAGCAGCACATCCTATACTCGTCAAATTATCGGGTTTGACCTTGGCCAAAGGGAAAGCAGAGAAGCAAATCTCTGTAGGTGAGGGAGGTCTGTGTGGTTTACAGAGCGAGGTGCTGCACGGGGCAGCCCTGGTGGGGGCAGCTGATCCCTGCAGGCTCTGCTGCCAAGGAAAACACAGAGCTGCTTGCACCCCGGAGGAGCACGGTCTCTCAAGTGCTCAAATGTTTCTTTCCTCAGGTTTCATCACCAGGATCCTGCAGCGGTTCGTGCCCAAAGCAGAGCCCCCAAACAAAGAGCAGCTCTGCCCGCAGTGGGTGTAGCCGCTGTTTCTGAAGTTATAACACACGACTTCACTGTAACAACTTATACGTGGCAGGGCAGATCTCGGATTCCTGGGAGCTAAGCTGCAGAAACTGTTTATTTCCACCCAGGACTTGCAATGAGACATGAATAGGGATGTTGCCATTGTTCTCAAGATTTGACAGATTTAACTGACATGCACTACAGAGTGTAATCATACCCCAGAGACTGAGAAATCCTTCCTGAAAAACGATCAAGGACAATGTTTGTACATACTTATGTTCGAAGTACAGATATGTAAATGTTATGTTGTTACATTTAGATTTAAATTAGATAAAAAACAAGGCAGAGTGAAGCAGAAGAATTATGAGGGACACCAATAGATTAATTATGCCATAAATACAAACCAACATACGAATATTTTAATTGTCCTTTAGCATTATAATTTTTTCTCTGTTCAACTAAGGCAAGATTTTCTAAGGATTCATGTTACATATTCTATACAGCATGAGTACAGACTATCAAGACCTATTTATTGAGTTTTATATGCAGCTCAGCAGTTTGACTGCATAGTGCTTTCAGATATTTCCTGAGAAGACAGGTTGATGACTTGTAGGTGAAGAAAGGTACAGGAGAAAAGGAGAATTTAATTTTTTTAATGCATTATTCTCTCACTTTCTTATTGTGCCATTAAATATGTACTTTTGCCCTCCCGGAAAAGTTCCAGCAAAGCTTTTTGAGGACTGGTTATGTAAACTGTATTTCTTTGGAAGTAGATACTTTCTGTGATACTTCAGTATTTTTCAACAACTGATGAAATTTATACTTTTTTAAAAATATATATATTTGCCTAAATATTATTAAGTGTAAGGCATTAATATTGCACATCATGGTGAAAGAAATTATAATCTGGCAAATTTTAGCACTTAAAGAGTCTGGTTTTGACCATCAGACTGCTCCCATTTGCCTTGTAATGAGAATTCCTAAGTAAAGATGAAACAGACCATTAAAAACAATGACCCATCTAGGAAACCACTTAGATTTTATCCCAAATTATTTGTGCCCCCAACCTTGCACAAATGGAGAACTTTAATGATGTGGTTTCTCTTCTAGGAGCAAGTGTTCATTCTTTGCTAATATAAACCAGGAGAAAAATAGTATTTAGATGTTTAGAAGGTGGAACCAGATTGTAGTTCTAACTCAGTGAATTGAAATATCTGTAATAAATGTAACATCCGAAGAGTATGGAGATCATCCTGACGTTGGGTATGTCTGTTTCTGCCAGGAAAACGTACGCTTGGGGCAGATGCATTGTGTTTGCTGACACACAGGTCAGGGAATTCTGAAAAGTTCATTCGAGCTGGTACACAGAAAAGTTGGACAAATATTTCAACACTGCAGGGGTGTCCATAAATCAGTCATTGTTTTCTGGTCACATTTAAGTTCAGTGATTCAAGATTTGCTATACTGTGTTTTGGAAACAGCAACGTGACTAGCTAAGCTAGCTGATTTTAAGGAGTAAACAAGGAAAAAAAAAAAGGGATGTTCATTATGGAAAATTGTGCATTTCTTCAGCATTATATTCAAGTTAGTTTAATTAACTACATTTCAGTCCAAGCTGCAGGGAGTTTGTGTCTTTCTAGGGAGAAAACAAGATTAATCTGGGGACAGTAGTATTTTATGTTAATGCAAAAGCGTGGTAGACTGAAGAGGCAGCAGAAGAAATACCTTAATGTCCTGGTAAACGCTGGGGGTGAAATTACTGTTGTCACACAGTAAAATAAAAATGAAGAAATCCGGGTCACAAGAAATATAGTAGGTCTGTGTTCCCTTTGGTTATTTAGAATTTGGATTCCTGAGTTCGTCAAGGACTTATTGTTTCTTCCAACAGATCTTCAGTCACTGCTGCTCGTGAAGTACAGTGAGAAATTCAGGAGAGACAAGACAGGACTGATACATTACCAGCTAGACCAGAATTACTGAAGAAAATTTGTGTATCGTGGACATATTTCTTGCCATGGAAGAATCTAGAAGCTCTGAACTGGAGAAGAAACGGTACCTAATCTCCAGTTATTATGGACTGCACTGTAATTTCTACCTGAAGTCTGTCTATGGTTCTAGAACACGAAATGGATAGCTTTCCATTCTTGGCAAAGATGAGAAAAGATTTAAGTGATGTCACAAAATATTGCTTGTAAATGCTTGGACAAAGCAATATTGCCCAAGTGCCCACGCAACTGAGAAAGCCACCTGGAGATGGGATCTGTGCATTCCAAAAGAAAGAAATTATCTAAGCTGAAGAAAAATGCAAGGTTTTAAAATGCACATTGATATTTCATAGCAGCAAAATACAACTGTACCTTAATCTCTATCTCTCTAAGAGTCCTCTAGTACCTCACTGGATGTAGTTAGAGATGAAACAAGTACTCTCATATGACAAGTACTGACCCATCACAGTACAAGAGGAACTCGTTAATGTTACCTTCTAGATTAAAGAAAAAACAAACAAATAACACCCTTCGCTTTCCATTTAACACTTGCAGACACAGAGAGATACAAAACATCTTTTACACTAAGACAGAAATAACAAACTTGCAGCTTCCTGCCTAATGATGGAAACATAGTTTAATGGGAAATCTTACAGAATATGTGCCTCATACAACAGGGAAATCACGCTGCTCTGTGCTTAAAAGAGATAAATTACTAGATAAGGGGTCATAAGCAGGAGATGGCACCTCCAGAGAACATTACAGGTTGAAAAGAACCTCTAAAGATATAGAATATTATATTGGATGTTTGTTAGTCGAGCCACAACAAATGGAGGTTTGTTCCAGTGGATACAACTGAACAGTCACTGCCAGGCTCACTGTGCCAGGTAACCTGTTCTTGGGGAATACTTCTCCAAAGTAAGCATAATTTTACTTCTGCTATGTGTGCACTCCATCTCCACTGGCTCTCCAGGAAACATGACAGAAAATTAATTGCCACCTGTATCATTATCAGTGGAGACCACATTCCGAAATTGTTGATGGAAGCATTTTCAGAAAGTTGGATGTAAATTAAATATCCATCAAGCATGAAAAAAAAAAGAGACAGAGCTTTGCTTTTCAGAACAGGATAATGTGTGGGTGAGCAGTTACATAACATATAATATCACCATTTTGGTAATTTATTCCTTTCTAAATATCCATCGGCTTGGACAAACATAGCAACACTGATAAAGATGCTTGCTGGAGTACTGTTAGACTTATATTATTGTTAGAATGTTTAATGATTACAGCTATTTCAGGAAAATGGAAGCAACGGTATTATTTGACACTGTTTATTTCAGTTTAATCTTAAAAGGATACTTCTGTTAAACTTCATGCTAAATTCTTGACCAAGATGTCATTAAAGCAATCAAAATACAATGAATCAAGGAAAACATATATAATATAATATATTTATATACATAATCATATATTTATATAAAATATATGTTTATTTATGCATACAGACATACCTAACATATAAGTTCAATATTGGTAGAGGTCAGTATTTTGCAAGATCTGTGAGGACAGGATTAGAAAGAAGACATTTTATAAGATTCTATTATATTTTTTTGGTTATCAATTTTCTCTGAAAAAGCTTCAGTAGCTTTTAATAGACATCATGGCTAGACAAGCTATGTGTAGTCATTGACTTCTTTATAATGAGGCCAAAGGAAATGGAAAAATATGTTAACAAAAATTGCCAAGTAAATTTTAATAATGAGAAAATGGTGCTGTATGATAGGCCCTAATGTAAGAACTTAACTCAACCAGGCAGTGATCTGCAGATGGACACTACATTCAATTCAAAGATGAAGAGGCTACATTAATCAAATCCATTATCTATTGGAAAAGTCTATTCAGTTCAAATAATTCTTACACCTTCAGACTGGCAATGTAGCTGATGCCTCAATAACAATCTAGCAGAGTGTGCTAAGGAGAATGAAATGGCTGATTTTAGGGGAAATTTTTAAAATAGTAGGGCCATATGTAACAAGGTAGAGGCCTGAATTCCTCCTAAGTACCTTCTACTCCCAGCAAAACCAGCTAGGCCAGAGGGAGGGGGACAAGGTGGGAGGGTCTTCTCATTACCTTTGTATTGCTGTTCATCAAAATTTTTCAAGTTCAGTTTGCTCAAGATTACCAGAAACTTACATTTTCAAGCCTTTCTTTACAATTGCAAAAACTAAAAGAATGTATATGAGGGGTAGGGGATAGTGTTTTAACAAAAATAAACAGACCCAAAGAGTTCCCGATAATTACCTGATTTCAAAAGCTTAAGCTGTAAGCCAGGAAAACTGTGCCAGCTGGGATATTTTTTATATAGAGATGAGAAAGGGTAGAATCATTAATTCCTGACATTCTGGTTTGATTCTCCATAAAAATCTAAGAAAATACTTTGAGGTTATTATAATGTCTTTGAGGGTCAACCATATTCCCTATGATATCAGATTTGTTTGAAGATTATTCTCTGGCAAGAAGGAAAGAAACTGTTTTACATTTTTGTTCCTCTTACCCTTGAAGAAAAATACCTGTGATCTTTCCATGTAAAAGTATATTGGCTTATATAGAAGATGGATTCATAATGCAATAAACACTGTAGCATTTATTCCTATGGTATTTCAACTTACAAGTTAATTTTGCCAAACAGAAACTGAGAAGAACAATCTATCCAACGTCATGATTCCCTAACTGCATGAACCAAGCAGGTCTTCACAAAGCTCCAATATGCACTGACATACATAAAGTTCAATATGGCATCATGTTGGCACTCATCATGTGACTCCAGAAGTGAAACAGAAACTAGATTTTAAAAACAATTCATAGCCTACTTTTTATTACCCTAAGACTGAATGAAACAAACAGCTTTAAGTCGCACAGAGTAGGATTCAAAGTATGTACACGTCCATAAGGTGGGTGAGTGTTTCTGAGATAAAATGCCTCTTCCTGAGCAAAGACTGTCCCATAAGACCAGATGTCAAAGCTCTCTGTATAGAATGGGCCAAGTTATACCTTGGAAATATTTATTTTCAATAACTATAAATGAAAGTCTAGATGGGTAGCTGAGATATGTGACATGGGTGTGGGGTTATGTTAGGAAACAACAACACGGTGGCCTTAGATTTCTGCAGACAACACCCCTGGGAACTATTGAGCATTGTAAGGAGACACAAAGCCAAAAAAAAAAAGCAAAAAATCCACATGCAGGGCAATCAAGAATAGTTTTGCTGCTGCCTGATCAGTTTTAAACAGAGGCTTATTTCACTGGCCTTGCAAACTTATTAGCACTAGATTTCCTTATTGTGCAAGTTTTCTGAGATCCATTCACACTATTAATGCAAGCTCTTGCTCTGCTCCCTCTCATTGAGCCATCTGTCTTAGAGGGTGTTGTCCAAACTGTTTTCTTGACAGGCATAGTTCAAGGAAGAGAGGAACATTGCTGGTGAGCATCATTCAGAAGGAATAAAAGTTCCTTTAAACAGACCTAGCTCACTTCAGGGGTAGGAGAATATGAGAAGCTATTTCTGTTCAAATAGGGGCCAGGAAGGAGAAATAATCTCAGAGAAAAACTGAAAATCTACGATAGTCAAAATGAGTTCAGCATCATGCTTATGATATGGGAAGTACACAGCCTTCTTCCCTTAAATAAGATTTCTTGTTGCGGTTCTTTATTAGATGACATGTATTGCCCTCAGCAAAACAAATTTTTATGGATAGTTGCCATAGGGAAATGTCTAGGAGAATTAACCAGTTCACTGTACTATGGTAGCCTCAGATCAGGTTCTGCTAGAGGCTGCAATACTATGCCTTTAGGGACACAAAGGGGTTAGAAGACAAGAAGAAAAGTGAAAGAAGAAAACTGGTAGAGAAAAGACAAACAATACAAAAAAGTGCAGCTGGGGACACAGAAGGAGGCCTTAAAGCATTTTAGTGGGAACCTAATAAAGTGCAGGTTATTAGAGCAGAGACACCAGGTAAATCACAAATTCCCTGAATTCTGTTTCTATAAACTCTCAGTTTAGCAAACTCCTGCATGAAAACTTGAACTACGGTTTTATACACTCTTCCTAAGGGATTAGGGACAGCCCTTGCCATGTTTAACTGAGGTCAAACTTCTCCCATCTCAGGAAAAAAAAGACGTGTCTGAACACAAGAGATATTGAAGTAACTTCTTACCTAGTCATGATATCTAACAGTGCAGGCTTAGGAAAAAATGCACTTTCGGCAGAAGGTGGTGAGTGCTAACAGTTTTCAGAAATGCTTTCTCTTCTACTTAAGGTCAAGTTTAGGAAAAAGTTTTTATTAAGATCAGATTTCTCAGTGTCTTTTAGAAAGACATGTTGCTCAATTGTTTACAGAAGTACTTGTACTAGGTAGTCTGGATACTTTATACTCAAGAATTTGTAAACAAACTTGGTATGGTATGAATTTAGTGTTTACCCCGGCTTGAGGAAGAAATTAGACAAGGTGCCCTTCTGAAATCCTATTCAATCTGAATTATTCTATTAATCTGCCATTGTTTTGTTCTTTGAATTGTTCCATTTGATGACATTTAAGAGGTATTTTCTTTAGCTTGGGAATTCAAACATTCACAGAAGGGGAAAACTATGTCTGTGTACAGAGACAGCAGTATCACATTTAGTGGTAGCTCCTGGAGTATTAACTCATCTATCAAGACTTTGATGGTTTAGAAGAAAATTAGCTTACTTAGCAAATTTCAGGAGTCAAGCACAGTTGTTTGTGAACTCAGGCATAGACATCTTAGCTACTGTACTGTTCCACAGCAGCACTCAGAATATGTTTGTAAAACAAAGCATCACTGCATCTTACTGTTTTTGGCAAAGCCAAAAAAGGAACTGGACATCACATGCCCATCTTCTCTTTGCCTATGTTTCTGCTAGCTTTTCCATCTCTTTATTTCTTTACATTAAAGGTTTTTCCAACCTTTAAATGTGTTGAAGACTTCTAAAAATTCCACTGAGGGGTTGCTGACTTCTCACTTTCAGAAGATCTTACCTGATGTTCAGTTTGACTAACAACTTTATTCTACTCATTTTTCCTACACATCCATACATTTCCTTGTTTAGCATGTTCACATCTTTCTGACATAAATTTAGGTTTTCATCCTTTAGCCTTTTCCTGTCCACATGTAAATCTACTACAAATACATGGACTTCTGTTGGCCTTTTATTTGCAGACTGTCTTAGCAATATGCTTCTTCGTGCCTGATCTCTTTAGGGCTGTCTGTTTTTTCCTTTGGGGGTGTATGTATATTCCATTATCAGAACACAGTGAATTATTCTAGGTACTGCCACCCCTAGAGCTAAAGAAAGAGGAATAAGTACGTCACAGCTGTGCGTTGAGAAGCCTACATTTAAAGCATAAAATCCTACTGGGCTTTTTTCCCCAACATATCATCCTACAAAATCATGTCTAATTTACTACTGGCTATTTCTAGCTCTTCTTTTCAGTATTACTGATTTCCATGCTCCTCCTTCCCACTGAATATCAATGCTTCAAATTGTATCACTTCAAGACAGCAGTGTCTCCTCTGGGAACAGCAGTTGCTGGTTACCACCTGCTGGCCAGCCAGGAACACACCACTGAGCGCTGCTTGCTGCCTTTCATGCACAGCCCTGAACACCAGAGTCTGAACTATCTTAATTTAACAGGTATATCCAGACCTTCTGACAAGTTGCAAAGATGAAAACCAAAAATCAATACAATCAAGTTCTCAGTTGTAGATAAAACAAAATTTTAAGGATTTTCAGTCAGGTATTACAGCAGGTAGCACAGTAAGATCTACACAGGAAAATGAACTCTAAATGCCTGGAAAACTGCTGTTTCTCACATATCTGGAGAAGTTCTAATATGAGATCAGGCCCATGGAAGGCTTGGGGCACTTATATGGGTATAGAAATAACATGCTTTTCTTGTTTATGTAGAGAAAATTATCTGTTAAGGAGTTACATCTTTCCCTGTGAGGGAACTAGATTTCTTTGGGAAACAGAGGATAAGCTCCACACAGACCAAAGTTTCTGGCCAGTACAAAAGCCAAGGTGGAGGGAGGGGATGAGAGGGGGTGGTTACTGCAGAGGAGTGACTCAGAAAGAGATGCAAACAGAAGAGTTAGACAAGAGGTCAGGAACAGCCCATGCAATAACTAGAAACACGATCTGGGAAAAAAGAACAAGGTGGGACATTTGATGCTAAGCATTGAGAAGACATGAAGTTTTAAGGAAAGGTAATTGCCATTTCAAGACTTTGTGTGGTGTTTAGTGCCAAACAGCTCTGTACAGAAACCATTCCATACTAGGATTTACCTACCCTTCCTGACCAAGAGAGTCACAGACATCCTAGGCTGTGGTTGCAGTTGTGATTTTCTCATTTTCACATGCAAACACAGAGCACACATAAATTGAGAAAAGCCCAGTATCTAGTATTCAATGTGCTGTTTTACCACCTGCACTAAAAACATTTCTGATACGCTACAACCAGAGCCAGCTAACCAGGAGACAGAGTTGCTGAAATTTCAGGAGGATGTTACTCTTTTTTCTGTGTAATCTCTTGTAAGGCCTCTAGCCAAAAAACAATTGCATATTCATTGAAGTTGTTTGTTTCACCTGTACTTACAGGGATAACATGCAATTTTCACATTACTTAAAGTGGTGTTACTGACACAGACCAGACTGTGTTCCTAGTGACTGATCTATACATCAGCAGTGGTTTGAACTTTGCTGCTCTTTGAGCCTTTAAGGTTTTAATCTATAGCTCATGAACAACTTCACTGAGGTGTAGAATAACCTTCAGAGAAGACTGTTTTTCAATCAATAGCATTTCAGCAGAAAAGCAGTGCATGCATGAATACACTAATTGGAGGATGTGTTTCCTTAGTCTCAGTTCCATTATTGTATTCTAATTTCCCACCGCTTTTGCAATTTAACATTTCTGGTTGATACAAAGTTCATCATGATACAGAGGATTTATTTAACATATAGGAGAATTAACTACTAATTTTTAAAGCAATTTGAACTGTGAGAGATTAAATTGGAGCTATTAACATGTTTGCATTTGCTCTGACTGAGAAAAAACTTTGACATTCACAAATCAGTTGCCACAAAAAAGCTTTGATGTCTTTGTCCTGACCACATCCTTTATTTGTCACAGAAGCAGTTGCCTCATATTTTAGAAAACATTACAAGTTTTTATACCCTCCTGGTCCTCTTCCAGAGATGCCTCTACCCATATTTCTTATCAAACCCTCAATCTTAACTTCTTACTGTCATTGCTAAACTATGTCCATTTTGTAAAGAAATTACACACACATTCCAGAAACACAGGAGAGGTTAGGCAAGTAATAGTAAAAACAGTGCATTATTCAAAAGCAATAAGGTACACAGATCTAAGGCAAGCACGATATAAAACTCTCTCAAAAAGAAGCCTCTAAGCTTGTGCTTTATTTAAGATTGCAGTCCTAATTAAGTAGTTGCTGCCAAGAAGCGTTGAACCAGTAGCAAAAGGCCCAGAGAAGATTCTGGCGGAAACACAACAATCCATGAGCAAAAACATCCTGTAATTCAAAGTAATATAGAGAAGCAGTAGTGTCTCCTGGTTCCTGTGCTAACAATTCAGCCCACCCACCCGAGGCAGGGTCTCAGCTATAGTGGGGTCCCTGAGGTGCACAGTAGGCTGGCAGGAGAGACTGCAAATGAGCTGACAGATTCATTCCAATGTTAAAAATGAAGCATTTTACTGAAATTTCTGTGTGCACAAACAGCACAGCCAGAGTGGGAACTCCTCAGCATATAAAGTTGTTTAGATATTCTGTCCAATTTCTTTCCTCTCTCCTTTTATTGTATTCCTCTATTTGTAAACCGAATTTGCATTGCAGAAGTTTCCAGTGAAAGCTGGAGGTTTGAACAGTTCAAGGATGGATGAACTTTTCATATCCAGAGTTTACCTTAACTTTTACTGTTTCCAATGAGAAAAAAACCCCAACAAGCAACAATAACAACAACAACAATCTATGTGTTCTGGGGTCTGGGCATATCACAGGGCACTCTTGGGATGCACCTCTGTCATGATTTGAGATACCCCAAAATCCTAATTCCCTAGTCCTAGCCCCCCTCTCACATCTCAACTTAATGTGGGATGATTCTTTCCAGACAAAACACTCCAGACTCAGAATGGGGGAAAGGGAATATATTACAATGACTGTACAAATAAATATCATAATACATTATACACATGATCACAACTCTCTCTACCATGACACATAGTATTTACAATGACATATAGTATTTACAATGGATCAGATCTCTTCTCCCCTCCAAATAAAAGTCCAGGAGGGAAGAAGAACAGATCCCTTCCAGTCTCAAAGCAGGAGTCTCTTCTAAGGCAGCAGGTTTTCCTCATCTCATGCATGCAGCACTCTTCACATGCATGCAGCAGTTGTGGCTGGATTTCTGCCAGAACACACGAGGGAGGCCTCCAAGCCTCTCTCGGCCCCCTTGACGCAGGCAAAGGGGTCTTCTGTGGGCTACGTCACTCCAGACAAAGGTCGTTCCACCACGGTCATATCACGAAGCACAGGGGTCTTCGTGACGGTCTGGTATCTTCAGGAGATTCAAGCTCCTTGCAGGGCCTCTGTGCCCTGCCTCAGGCTGCCAGCTTCTTTGTAGCTTGCAGCAAGGGAGGGCCCCCAAGGCCAACCTCCCACACCGTCCTGGCTCAGCTCTCAGGACGACTGAGCTTCTAGCTCCTCTCTGCAAGTGCTGTAGCACTCCAAGGCTCCTCTCCTTAGTAGGAGTCCATGTCCCTCCTTTCTAGGAGGGGTCTCCAAGGGTTTTTGGGGGGTCTGGTTCAGTTCTTACCCCAAAAACTCTGTCTCTCTGCTGCCAGCTCTCTATCTCGGCTCGAGCAACTCTGAGTCTTCCTTGGCTGCATGCTGTTTACTGTTCCTTCAGTTATCTCTTGGCTCTTAGCCATAACCTCTGGACGGCGCCGCCGCTTCTTCTCTGTCTCTGCTCACTCACGGTGGAAAAACATCCCCCAGTTTAACTACAGACATTTAGTCCAGCTTAACACTGTTCCAAGTCTCTGTAGCCCCCAACTGGGGCTGGGGGGGGGGGGGGCGGGGGCCCCCCCAGAGGGCTCCTGCCCTCTCCTCGTGGCTCCTACAACATGGCCACTTCTCCTACTACCCAAACTACAACTCGTCTCTTCCGGTCAGCTTGTGGAATGTTTACATTTTGCAGGAGCATCCATTGGACAAGACTTCAAAACTTCCAGGGGTTTCCACCCTTTGGGGTTTTACCATTTTTTAGCCTCTGCAGGAAAACAAGGTTTAAACCACTACAACCTCTTAATCAAAACTTTCATCCTAAGTATTCATTCCAACCTTAATGAAATTACATTGAAGTTCTCAATTTTACTTTATCCATAACACCACAATTAAGCTTTGTACGTGTCCACACTTTGTTTCCAGCTAAGATACCTATCCACCTAAAAACATTTTTATGTTGGAATTTCAAAAGTCACTGTTATGCTTTACAGTGAAGCCACTGAAAATCCTTTTGACTCCACCCAAGTAAAATGGGAATTCTGTAAATAGAAGTTTTTCCATGATACTTTGTGATCTTCTCCTCTTACATTTGGGCAGAAACTCCCCCTGTCAGAATAGGAAGATTCCTTTGCTGTATTTCCAAGACCAGAAAAGAAGCTTTAAAACCCTCACTAAACAACGTTTTTTTGTAATCTAGTGAAAACTTTCTGTTTGAGGGGAGTTTTAAGAGGGTCCTAACAGTTTCGTTTCTTTATTTTAATTTTCACTCTACTTGTTTACTTCTCTTCCTACATGTCCCTTTTCCCAGGTCTTCTGGGACTGGGTGAACTCTCTACAAAGATATTCCAAAATTATGAGAATGAGGGAGTATGTCATATTTTTGTTACTCTTTGGGGAAAAACCCCATGTGACAGGGAAGAGAAGACTTAATAAAAGGGGGAAAAAGAGAAAACTGAATAGCATGTACCAAGGGAATTCTCTTTTTGTCTCCCCTCTCTTGCCACTATGACTTAGACAGGAGGATCAATTCTCATCAAAACATTCCTCCTTCTTGATATTCTTTGCATACCTTGTCTAGCACAACAATCCTGACAGGTTCCCTCATGAATGACTGTAATAAACTTATAAAGCCATATTATCCTGTACTTCCTCACATAGATACCAACTTTTCCACCTCTACCCCCTCCCCCTTAGTGCTCATATGGGCTACAGCCGTGTTTATCCCAGTATATTAAAATGTAGCAGTTATGAGAGCTGTCAGAAACAATTCCTGTTTCCTTGCACTGGAGAAGTTCAGAATGTATTATGGCTTTATGGTTAGCTTTCATTAAAACCTAAAAAATTATATATATACCACCACTGGGAGATAATGAACTACATGCTATCCTAGCTTTACAGACCTCGAAAATGAGATGTCAAGTGTGGGGAAGTACACCTGTAATTGCCTCTAGTGAGAGAGACAGCTGGAGCTCATCACTGCTGTTTCTCCACAAACAGGCTCAATGAAAAGATATCTCTCTGGCTCTCCTGAGTTCTCCCAAAGGGTCAACTCTTGCTTCAGCTGGTGTAAAGTCTCCCACTGCTTTACTCTACTTGTTAATTTCTTTGCAGTTCAGCCTTTCTTACCCACTTCGTAGATAAAATAAAATCCCACAAGCACTCTTAGAGTGCCACCTTTGGAAAAGTAATTCCAGAAGATAGTCCGGGTTTCTGGGCTAGCTATATGTATGCATATATATATATATATATATATTTATATTTATATACACTGTATCCACACCAAATCAGTCTAAGGTTACATTTACAAGAAATTTCTAAAAGCAGTGGGATGGAAGGGGATTAGGCTACTCGAGGTCTATTGATAAACCCTGCAATCTCTTGTCAGGACATACTTTTCCCATTAAAATAATTTTACTGCAATAATTATAATTTTTTTCTTTTCTTCAGAGGAAGAAAAAAAAGAAAAAAATTGCACTGTCAAATTCCTTCAGAAGTTAAAATAAACAGCTGAAGTTAGCTGGAACGCTGACCTCCTACAAAAATATTTTAAAGAGATAATATTAGATTGCAGCCAGAAATTGGTGTCAGTTTTCATTCAAATCATTAAATATGTTCATCTAACTGACTGCCTTTATGAGTTACTGAGTTCTGCTGCTTTACTAGCTTTTTTTATTATTTTTTTTCCTGTGTGATTACCATGGTAAATGGACCCCATTACATGAGCATGAGGTCCTCGCATCAGCAACAGAGCAGCTCAATCTCTACCCACCACCTCATATCATATTAGAGACATCTTATAGATTAATGAAGGCTTGTTCATTTAGACTCATCAGCTTTGGGAATCCCCCTGTTTTCTTGATTGTCTGAACTCTGAACCAAGAAATTTTCAGTGTTTTATTTTGCCTGTCTAGATTTGTCAGTATCATTTTTCTTTCTCCTGTCTGAAAATAAAAGCGTGTTAGTAACTCTGAAGCACGTGAGAGTAGAGCAGCAGCCCATGGACTCTGCACCATGTGGGAAGAAGGAAAGTGCCCTTTCAGCTCCATGTTGGTGAGCTCCCTCAATTCTTTGTCCCCATATGGGTCAGTTTTCACATACAAAAAATTCTTCAAAAGAAGCTCTGCAGACTGGAGGTTACCTCGGGTCTTTCGATGCAGGCTAAGAAACTGTGTATAAATCACACTTTTGGCTTTCGGAATTTTGGCAATTCATGTGTTTAAGAAGAATAAATTACTTTCCCCCTTCATGTTGCCACCCCTTGGTAGTGCCTTACATCAGCCCCAGAGTGAATCCAGGGGCACCTGTCAGAGACAGAAAGGACAGCCATCCATCTACCTCTTTCTCCATGTGCTATTTACCACCAGCACATTTTTTGGCATGGTGGTGATAGATTCTTATCATTTAATTAAATCAGTCACTGTCTACTTCTGTTTTCACTGCCAGTAGGCTCAGTAAACACTTCGCAAATCCCAGGATCCTTCTAGAAACAAAATGAAACACAGGAGTACAGTATTCCCCCTCTTACACTGCTCAAGTGACTGCAAAGCACGGCTATTCACATGCATTCTGCTCATTTTTCATAATTAATGGTAATATCCATATCTCCTGACATATTTGGAAACATTTTATGTCCTTGAATCACTTTTGTTCAGGAAAGTACTTTTTGAATTATTCTCCAAGCTGAAAGAGGGTACAATGTATGGCTAAATTGTAAACCCTGGAATTAAAAGTAGAGGATATGATTTTTTTATAACAACTAGTTCCTCACTTCTGGCAGCTATTGTAGCAGAGGTACTTGATTGATCAGGTATCTTTTGTCCTTTTAAACCAGAGTACCAAGTTTTTGCAGCTGCAGAATGGAGTGGGCTAGTGAAGACACTGAGAGCTATCCCTGCTATCCTGTCCAACAGCAATCCTGTGGAAGCAGTAGTAAAGCTACTTGAGAAGGACTAAGTACATTTTTGTTTCAAAATGGGTACATGCTCATAGTTTACCATCTGGAAGGTTGGAGCCCATACCTGAGGATAGTGGTTTTCCATCAGTGGCTGGTTTTAAGGATAAATACTACACTGTAGTAGGTAGCTGGGGGGTGGGGGTGGTCTAATGCGCAGGCAGGGAAGAGGAAAAAAAATAGTAGAAAAAAAGACCCAAAAAAGTCATTCTTTTCCACATTGCTGAGTCAGAAACACAGCTTGTAATAAGGGCTGGTACCTCCCTCTGCTTCTCTGACACTACAGATTCAACCTACTCTTTCTCAGAAAGACAAAGTACCTGATCGTGGATTAGGCTACAGCAGACAAAGATGATCCACCTATTCCACAAATTGCTGATAAATGGACATTGCAGTTTCTTTCTGCTCTGTACAAATAACAATGTTTTCTCCAAATATTTTACTGAAGTGTCTTTAGTCCATCACATCTAAGGTTTCTGTTGTAATCCTTTCCCTTTTACTGAGAAAAAGTGATCACTTCTCTTTATTTGTAGGTAGATAGATTACCTATATAGTTGTCTGGTCTTTTTGGTTTCCCTCTCACATCTCTTAAGTCTTTCCTTACAGCCCTGACAAACAGTCGAAAAGCTGGAAGCTTTCCCTTACTTTAACAGAGAATGTATAGTAATCTTATTAAATTGCATTTTCCTCAGCAGTATCAGAAGTTTCCATCTACCTTTCAGAAAGCATGAAAAGGAAATTTGGGTTGCAATTCAAAAAATAGCCCAAAGAAGAAAGCTCTGAATCTTTTCCCTATTTTGCTATCAGCCACAGAACTATCCCATTAAAATCAGCTTCCAGGCAAACTGATGTTTTCTAAACATATGTTCCTCAAAGCTATGCCAGCTGTGGTGCTTTCTACAGCCAACCCCGGTGTTAACTGAGGTAAGCAACAATAACATAAATACCTAAGTTACAGCAGTTTCTAAGATATTTTAAGCTGACTTGCATAAGCTATGCTAAACTACTGAAGCTGTGTCTCCTGTCCTTTCAGATTTAAAGTAACTGGTGGTTTTGTTTGTTTGTCACAGCTTGTGGCTGATCAGAATAACAGAGACACCAAATGTAGCTTTGGTTTCTGTTTCTAAGCTCAAAATGGCCTTAGCAGTGTTTACTACCAGACTCAACTTGAGATATGAAGCATATGAATCTTTATCATATTTTCTTTGGTTTTGCCATTGATCATTTTAAGCTAAATAGGCATTAACAAAAATATTGCAATCTTTCCCAGCATTAAGAAACTCAGCAGTCTTACTAAGAATGAGCTTCCTCTCCAGTATTTAATTTTATTCATGGGACTTAATATGCTGTTGAAAGAGATTCCAGATTTGTCTCACAATTCCACCTAGTTGATCAGCTACTGATGAATTTTGAGGTATCTGTGCCCATGAGTGGAAATAATACCATAAACAAAAAAACCAACCAACCAAACAAACAAACAAAAAAACCAAACCAAAAACCAAACAACAACAAAACCCCAAAGCCAAACTAAATGAACAAATGAACAAAAACCCAAAACATAAAAAAGGTCCCTAGATTCTTGTGTCACGCATCTCAGAAAAGAGCCAAAAATCGGAGAGCTGCCTAATTCTGCTGGAAGTAACAAAATAAAAGAATCCTTTACTAGGTTACCTTGAAATGTATAAAAGCTAAGAAGGACATCTCCAACCAGTGAGTACATGTCACCCAGTGAGGTGATTAAAAAACATCGTGTCTACAGCTTTGAGGAGCTGTCAGCACAGAAAGCCCAAGAGCACATGCAGAGTAGGTTTCCCCTGGAGAGCCCTGTATCACCATTCTACCTTTTGGAAGACACTGACCTCGTAAGCAACAGCACCAAGGAAGATGGAAGAAAACAGAACTGTTCAGTCCTGTCAGGATATACATGAAACTGGGGTTTCCTGTGGAAAAGGCTTCCATTCTGCTTAAACCCTCCTCTTTTTCTGCTGACAAACTGAACCCTCAGGTGTGTTAGCAGCATGGAAATTTACATCAACTGGAGTTTTTGTCCTCCTGACTCTTTTTTGTGTTAATATTTTACTGTGTCGCCCATTCCTAGATGACTAGCCCAAAGGCAGGTTGTATTTTTACAGCAAACGTAAGTTGATAAAAAGAACTAGATCACTTAATGATCATTTTCTGCATGCAAAATACATTTCTCGAGAAAGCATAGGCCCTCTCTTTTTTCATATTATTTTAAGTAGGGCCATTGCCCTTGCCTCTTCAAGAATGCAGAAAAGTCCTACAAATCCAAAGCAATGTTCTTCTAGAGCCTATTAAAGGTGAACAGTTGCATTACAAGGTGCAGCCCTCTATCTTGTAGCCAGCCATTAAAATCCTTATTTGCTATGATCTCTGAGGTGCTGTGTCATTTTGAACTTCAAGAATGAGTTTTTAACTTGATGAGAGAGGCATATGGACACAAATTACTTTCTCTTAATCTGTTTCTTGGTGGTGGTTCCTGGACTTTTTTTGCTGGTCGGTTGGTTTTTTTACAGCCTCTCCAGTTCCTAAAGAATACGGTTTTAAATTAGGGTCTTTGACAGCAAAAGAGGAGCACATTTTATAAATACCAGAGCTACAAGAAACAGCTGTATATAAGCACGAAACCAGACAGTTCCTGCCTGAATGTGCTCCAGGACACTGCTGGCCCGGTTCTCAGTTGTATTACAGCCCCTGTTGTGCCATTCCTCTTGTGCAAAGAGGTTATCAAGCCACGTTCTGCAGAAATCCCTTCAGCAATGGGTCAAGCCCTGCACAGAGCAAAGCCAATGTAGCTGCTCATCGTCCCTTCCTGAGTGCTCCAGAGCCTTAGGAAATGCATGGCTCTGCTGCAGCATCCCTTGCCTGCTCTCTCCAAAGTAGCTTATCTGAATGCTGAGAAACTGGGTTACTGCAGTCTTCAAGGTATTCCAGCTTTAATAAGGAGAAAAGGATTGGCTAAGATATACAAATATTTTAATTTTTTTTTTTTAAAGTCACATTGTCTTCTCTCAGGGAACTGTCCCTGTGCCAGAGACTTTACTGGCACAAGAGCTTGGAACACTGGTTTTTTCTCTAGGCCACTGTACTCATTTGTTACTAATTATAAGGTAAAGGTGGGGTTTTTTCCTCTCCCCTATGGATTACATATTCCAAAATCATATGTTCAACCTAGATTTAAAAATAAATAGATATAGAGCCTTCAGGCAAGTTATTTCTCTTATTTCTCCTAGACTGCACAGAAGTAACTCAACAAATATATGCTGTCATTTCATAGATTACACACATGGGGCAGGAAGTGAGTTTGAGCTGTTCTTGCTTTCAGATGGACTCTGTGTTTGAAGCAATTGTGGCTACTTTTCAGGAAGCACACAGATGGCCTGCTGATCACTGAAATGCTAGGGCCTCAAAACCAGAGCCAATTGAAGAATAGCAATTTTTAGTTTAAAAATGTCCATGAAATAAAACAAGCTTTTATAATTTCTTCTGTGAGTTTTCCAAGAATGTTGCCTGAAATCTGCAATATTTTATCTGAAAAATTAATTATGTCAGCTTTTTTCATTTTTAACTCATAGAAAAAATGTGAAAAGCACATCCTTGCTATGAAGATAAAAAAAAATGCATACAAAAATCAGCCAAATTTTCCAGTACAAGGTAGTTCCAATAGAAATTTCTCTGAAGACTTCTTAGCTCAGTTGCAAGTTCTTCCTCAGATTTTCTTAATGTCTCCAGGTAAGTCATTTCATTTCTCCATGTCAGCAGTATATTTGAAAGTGGCTAAAATAGTGCTTTTTCATCCATTTTTCTTTGAGTCTTGGCTATATAGACAAGAAGCTATTTTGGATGGGCATCCTCTTGCTGTTTTCTGTAGAACACTGCATTGCACACTAAGTTATCACCTATCATTCAGAGTTTCTAGGGACTGTTCTAATACCAATGATAAATTAGAGTAATTCACATTAACTGAATGTTTTTCACCAAGTTTGCTTGCGATTTTCCAAAACCATATATACATAATTATAGAAGCACAGCTCTATAAGGATTAGTTCCTTGTTCTTTAAATTGAATCAGCCTGTTTCCATAGTACCCTTCATCATGTTCTGATACTTGTATTTGAAAATTTAGAAGGAGAATAAGTGAATAAATTGTATTGCAAAGTGTATAAAACTCAATAACTTAGAATTTTAAACAACAGTCAATCTTTGGGGATAGAAGCAATAATTTAGTTTCTTAGTTACATCACAGAGGTTTTGTGCCTTATGTAAAAACATATTTGTTCAGCTTGCTTGCTGCCAGATGATCTCCAAGATGATAATTTATCATGGTTGACTGAACATGGGCGACTTGCACATGTGTTCAAAAGGTAACCCTTCTGATGTTCTTGCCAGCACCAAGAGCCTCAGTGAAATGAGGTTTGGCACAGGGACAACCTTGTCAATGTGGTAGGCGACTCTGGGAGTTGAAGCTCTTCACTCTCACCCAGAGCAGACACATCCCTGAATGTTCAGCTGCAGTAGTCATTTGGTGAGGGGACATATTTTACTCCAATGAATGCTAAAGGGGGTGACAGGAAGGACATTTGACTGTCGTGTCAGATACCCACACAATACAGGACAAAGAAACAATCTCACTCAGGCATTATCAATTCTCACTGAAGGAGGGAACTGCTGGATGTGTGAGAGCATGAAAATAAAGTAGGTGCCTTTGAATCCTGCATACCTGGAGCTGCACATCAGGGTTTTGTGTAGGAAATGAGGAGCACAATGTAATGGCTGCTTGATTGAGATGAAAAACTGAAAAGTGTTTCTTAAACATAAAAGAAAAGCATACTTCCCTTCTCTGAGAGATGGGCACAGTAGAGGATAAACAAACAGGTCTGGGTGCAGAGGACTTCAGTGAAGAGATAATGTCACACATGCGTGGCCCAACTGTGCTCACACAGGAGAAGTGTCACAACCCACAAACACAGACAGCCAACAAAGCACTGACACCAGCTCATCCAGCTGAGGGAACTGGCACAAGCAAGTGGTCTTGTGCATCGTCTCCTCTGGAGGATGAGGTATCAGGAGCCAGTATATGAGAGAGGTTCATCTCCCAGACTTGCTGTTTTCGTTTCTGGAAGTTACTGTCAGTTCAATGCAGCAGTGGGACAGGATCACTACATGGAGTGCCTGGAAAGCCCAGAATAAAGACAAACACAGGGATGATTCTGTGCCTGGTTTTTAGAAGGCCATTAGTCTAAACTTCCCGTTGGCACAAAGCTCTGCAAACACTAAAGATACAGTGGGGATAATGTTGCTGTAGTCACGATGATCTAAGAACACTAGTGATGGAAGGTTTATTAAATAGAAGAATGTCTGGCATTACAGGAATTTATAAATGCCTATAGGGTCAGCTGTCTGCAGTAAGAAAAAATGAGATGGGCCTGCAGAGCAGCCAGAAAGCTTTTCCTCAGCCAGAATTTCCCTGGGATTGTGAGCACATTACATGCTGCATGGAGGAAGCAGTGACCATTACAGGTAGGGTGATGTGTTCACTAATGTGAGCTGAGCAGGCTGGGCAGGTGATGCTCCGCTCCGCTTTCTCCTCCTGCCTTGGTACCTGCAACCATGGTCCCTACAGCCCTCAAAACTTTCCCTGCATTCAACCCAAGTAGGTTTGTCGAATGACAGCTTATCTATGCCATCCTTGTGATTTCTTTCAGCCTGGTTTTAAAAATAGTTTCTGAGTAATTATGTGTCACATAAGAATAAACCTGCATGCTGGTGCATCTTTCCTGTCAACACAAAATAACAGCACTACAGTTTCTTCATTTCAGTCTTTTTTTTTTTTTTTTTTTTTTTCTGCAAAGATCAACAGCTTCTGCAGCAAAAGGACACAGTATAATCAGGAGATCATCAGCCTGAAATAAGTATAAAACTTGCAAAATTATGCACTCTGTGAAGAAACCTGATACTTTTTTTAGCATCCAAGCACACATACTGCAAAGCTAAATTCACCTATAAGTCAACACAAGCCTCTTCATATCACCAGGACTGCACTTATTAATGATGACAATATGTGGGGGTTTCTTTTTCTTTTCTCTTGAAAAATTTTGCATAATTCTGATGATATGCCACAGTTGAGGCTGCTTTTGTGGCTTCTTTGTTTCAGAGTGTTCACAGAACCTTTGCTAAGCCTGGTTCCAGGTACTTGTACCAGTAAGGTGAGCCCCTGAGATGTTCTGCCCTTCTTGTGTTGATATTTCACTTCCATTTGCATAGAAGTGAAATGCACACCTCCTGGCCACACTGAATAAGGACAGAGAAAACTCATGTTCTTCTCTATGCATTGAAATTGCCATGCCTGCTCCTCATGCCTTGAAATACTTTTACATTTCCTTTCCCAGAGAAGTGATTTGCCATTGTCTGCAGCTACCTTGGCCTGTTACAAAGTTTGATGAAAATGTTTTTCCTTTTGAAACTGAAAGGCCTCCATTTGCAGTTAGGTTTGATACCTCACCTTCCTGGTTCAAAAACCATTTCAGCTGTCTGCTGATGGAAGCTCACAGTCACACAAGGAACTGCTACATCACTACTATCCTGTAGTGATCAATGGATTTGTTCCAATAAGGGAAAACTTTAGTGAAGAAAGCTGCCAAGGGACTCCAACACTAGATCTCAACTGCTTTGCCATGGCAGCAAGTATTTTCTCAGGGTATTTCACAGTCTCCCACAAAGCCATATTTTAAGCTGATGAGATTTCTGTATGTTACTGATACATCTAACTCATGGACAGTGATTGTGAACATGAACTGTTGTCCAGTCTGCCCAGCTGACTACAGATATATAGGAAAAGAAAGCTGACAGAATTTTTGGCAGATACTTTTGTATGGCTCACCATGCCTGGTGAAAACCTCAGCACAGCTCTGGGTGAAGAAGTCAAAAGGGAATTACTTGGAATGACCCCTGAATGACAGAGGGACAGCAGCCAAACAAGAGCAGCAAAACAAAACTTCAGTGGCACTGACAAAGGTATCATTAATATGAAGGGGATTTGAAAGGATTTATGGCATACTGATTTATCATTAGCAAGATTTTTCCTGGCTTCCTTTAAAGTGATAGCTCCAATAATACTACAGAATGAACAGGTGTAACAACAAAAAATAACACCAAGGAAAAATTCTTCTGGAGTTTATGCTCAACAAGTTTTCTTTTTTTTCTTTTTTTTGTAGCTCAATTACTGTATATCTAGTTTTTCAAAGTCTTACAACACTAAAAGTATCAAAATCTCTTTAATTTATAAATTAAATAAATAGGCAAAGTTACTGCAGCCTGCCTGCTCCCAGCCTGTGAGCTTACCATTGCTAAGTGTCTGCTACTTGAGCAGAATGAGTGGTGGTGCTTGTAAAGGCAACGAGAACAATAGTATATGCGGAGTGGTTCAGGACAACATGCAATTATAAACACCTCCTGCAGAGCACATTCATTAGGTCTGCAGGTTCATAAGAGCTTTTTAGATTCCATATTTTAATCACTGATCTTGAAACAGCCTGATAAAAACCAACCAACCAAACAAAACCAACCCACTACAAAAAAACACCACATGCCCAAGGCCAAGAGTAGAATGTTGGTTTTTTTCCTCAAACAGGAAGTATGATTTTGTGACCTTGCCTTTCTCAAAACTATTGGCTGTTCTTCTGCATTGATGTTGGTCATACGTCTGGCATCAGAAGAAAGATCCCAGGCAGACAGATACCTGAGATTTGTAAGGCCAAATACTCAGCTGGTATAAATTAGTGACCCTACATTGCCTTCACGTGTCATCATGTGGCATGAGAAGAGCTGCTCTCACCAGTTGGCTGGCCCCAAGCTACTAATTTGTAAAGTTAAACTGCTCCCAAGGAATTGTTTACAGAACAACAGGGGATTGCTCACTGATTTCTCAAACACTGAGGAACCAAAAGAAAAAGGGAAGAAACAAACTTCTAACTGTCCCGAACAGTCAGCACAGAAACTATCCTCACTATCTCTACAACACCTGGAAGAGTTGATTGTAACTGTAGATCCCAATTACAGTGACAATAACACAAGATAGAGAGTTCTTTAAAAATAAACAGAGATGAAGTAGTACTATTGATCACTATTATTAACATAATGGGTCAACATAATTTAAACCTTTCCATTAAGGCACTAAGATGCGTTTTCAAGATAGGTCATTGGTGCAATTACTGAGCTGAGTAGGAGGTAGAAATGTAATTATGTAAACTAACTGAATTAAGAGGATTGCACAGTTCATTAGAGTCCATTTTTTTGGTCAACATTTTGGATCACCAGCTGCTATAGAATTTCATTTCCATTAAAGAGCATTAATTGCATCTCTTCTGTGAAAGCAGGCCAGTTGTGTTAGTTGAGCAGTTCCAGCCTTGGTACTCTGTTGCAGGTGTGGAAATAGCCTTCTGCTCCACACCAGTGCTCAGGACAGCCTCATCAAGCCTTCGGTGGGACAAGATACTCCTGTCAACTCTGCCTAGGATCACACTGGCTGGTGAGAACTTGTATAGCTGATATCCTTAGGGACTTAAGGCAGCATTTATTTAGTAAATATGACTGAAGAGAGCATCCCACTTTGCTAACTAATTTCTAAACACAGAGCTAGGCCCTTCCTAGAGGAGTATCTCTGTGGCCAGAAAGAAGAAAGAGGGGAGGCTTAGTCACTGCATGTTAGACATAGTGGGCTGACACAGAGGGCTCATCTCAGGCCAGGACTTTCAAACCAGCCTGAGAGCACTGGGTATGCTTTTCTGAGTTAATTGTGGTCAGGCATCAGTTAGTCACCTGTTTTCCAGAGACTGAAAAATCCAGCCAAAATTGCTTTCCTAGAGTCAAATACAGTCTCTACCACGTACCCGTGCCATTCCCACTGTCTCTTGGTCCACTTTCTCATGCTCTCCACTGAAGGAATAAACAAGCCCCTGCTGTCAGATGAAGAACTCAGGAGGGACTTGGAAATCTATAGACCAATTTACATACAGCAAGAGACTTCATTTCACACATTTCTTGTCTCTGGCTTTATTGTCCTTTGTGTTACTGTGGAGTAATATTAAGGTAAATATTGATCTATGTCCTGTAAAATAAATGTGGACCACACCTTTGACCCTCAGCAGTAGAAAAGTTTCCCATCTGTAAAAGGTCAATCTGCAGATAAAATAATCTTCATTCTAAACTGGAGACTCTGTTACTTGTGAGTTATATGTGACTCTCCCTTCCTCACAGGGACAACTCTTTGTCATCAACCATTTTTCTACAGATGCTGCTGGCTGACTGGAGCCCAGGGCAATCAGTCACCAGCTGCTCCTCTGCCTCCAGACAGGATATTCAGTCTACAACAGGCAAATCTCATGCTGCTCCATCCCTGCCAGACTGTTTCTCGGGGTTTCGTTGCGCTTAGAGATATTTTTTTATTGTTTGAAGGTTTTCATTGTTTGAAGGTCTTCCCTAAAGACAGGGAATGCTTTTGCTGCAATGTTCTAATACATTTTGACTCACTGACTGGCCACTCAAGCTTTTTGCATATGAGGGTTAATGCTGAAGAACTTCATAAAGACATATCTCTTGTATGTGTAAGGAGTATAAATGGATATAGTACAGTAAAGAGGGTGATCATACTGGCTTTATTTTCTAAACAGTAGATAAAAAACCCCTAGCTCTCTTCTCCTTCAAGGAAACTACTAGATACAGACACAGATGTTCACAGGGAGAGAAATGGTTCCACACTCAGGACCATGTTTACATAATATTTTTTCTACGTGCAGGGGAAAGGGAAAAAAGAGTAATTTTATATCAATGTAAAAAGATGGATGCCTGTGCTGTGTGAGGCTGTTATGGAAGGGTATTTGATTTTTGCACCTAATAGCTTCTGAACAGGCTTTACCTGCAGTTATCATCAGACTCCGTGTTTGTTCTTTTTTAAATGAGCATCCTGCGGGTGACTAAGCAAAAGGAACCCGTGGAAACCTCCTCTCACAGCGTGTAAATCAGCTCTGCAACATTCGCTTTTCCCTTGCTGATGGTATTAATGTGTTGCTTGCACAGACAAATTAGGGACTTGGGAGCAACACCTCCAGCAGCCCTCGGTGCCCCCACCCACTCGTGCCCCGCTTTGGCACAGAGAGGGTTGCTCTGCACCAGCAGAGTTCGCTGCGATGACTCACTTGTGAAATATGGATGTGATCACACAGGCACCACCACGGGGCAGCCTGCAGTGCCAGGATCAATGCCATACCTACGGCTGCACCTCAGCATGCCCAGAAAATTCAATACAGTCCCAACAGGCAGCGCACTGCTGTCCTGGGCTCAGCACAGGTCTGCACTTTTCCTTGACTCCATAACCTGTTTATTTTCACAGAATTTCTTAAGCTTTCTTGGGAAGTGAGCTGGACTAAATTTTTCTTTTCCAAAGTAGAAGCTAAGCATGGCTGGGGAACGGCAGTAGGAGGGGTGAGCTGCTGTCTTTCAAAAAGACCAGAACCTGCCAATCACCCTCTCGTCTCTGTGCTGGGCAGAAACTCGCAGACCTCAGGCCCAGAGCAGCAAAGGAGGAGCACACATTAAGTTGCTACTCAAATATCCACAGCACCAGGGAGCAGCAAAGCCAGATTTAGGAGCCAGGATCCACGTGTCATCCTCGGCACGTGAAATGCAAGGTACCTCACCCTGGAGCAGCAGCAAAGTGACAGAATCTGACTGTAAGTGCAACAAGTTCTGCTTCACAGAAAGGGCCAGATCACAAGAGATGTGAAAGAACAGACTTAAGGAGCTGCCCTGGAAGCTTAACATAGATCTACCTCAAGGAGAAAAACCTGCTACTAGTTACCAGACTGGTTCATTCACTGTAGCCTAAATTTATCTAAAGATTCTTCAATAGAGAAACACTGTGAGACCCTCGGATCAAAACAAAATTAAAAATATACAGGGAGAAGAGATAGGGAAAAATTTAATCATGCAAACGAGAAAATCATAAAATGACATGGTAAAACTAAAGAAACAAACACGTTTTCAATATAAACCACAAGTTTTAGGGTCAAGCCTTTCTTGCCATTCCTTCAGACAGGTCCCTGACAGTATCTGTAATACCTAGTGTGGTAGTTTGGGCTAGGCCTTCCTTGGTGACCAGTTTGTAACCAAGGAAGGGTCTAGATTTACCCAGTATTCCCTACGATTTTTACGTAAGCCAGACTATAAGAAGAAAGGAGGAGAGGCCTTCACTCTCTTTCCTTCCGGCAGCTTGGAGGTGCAGGTTCCCTGCTGTTGAGTCTGCCGTGTTGGGGAGCAAGGCCTGGTAAGGCCTTGTCGACCTTGGGAGACGGAGGTTGCCGGCGTTCGTCCCGGAGCGACTCTCGGTTGTCCCAAGGAGAGTGGTGGGATATTTCTTTGCTAACTCTTTAGTTACTAGATCTCGGGCTACTGATTGAGATATATATATATATATATATATAATTTTGGTTTTGTTCCTTTTCCCTTCCCCCTTTCCTTTCCCCTGTGAAATTATATATATATATCAATTGTATATAACTGTAATATAGGTATAAATATATTTATATATATCACTTTAGCTGTCTCTCTCTCGTTTCGGGTTTTCTTAGTTGTCTTTTCTCCCTCTTCTCCCTGAGGTTTTGGGGGGAGGGGTACTTCTTGAGGTAAGGTTTGGAGACTTGGCAGGGAGTCAGCTTCAAACCATATCACCTAGTCATATCATTTCTGACTCAAAAGAACACAAGTTACCCTCCTAATTTTGATCTCAGAAAAGTCAGAAGTGGCCCTTGCAGATAAAGAACAACTTTACTTCTGCCACAGGAAATCTACTTGTCTAAGTGTTTTTCTGGCCCTGTGATAAAAATTTCCTGGGTACATCACTTTAACTTCTAGAGGAACTTTTAAAAATAGTTCTGCATTTACCTATCCCTTTAATACTAATTCAATCCTTCAAAAAGTATTAAGTCCTTGTGGGTTTTTTCTGTGCAAGTAATTATTTCTCCAGTTTGCCTGCTTAGAAGATATTATTTTTCAGTGATATTATCCCTCTTCAGTTAGCTCTTCATGTAAAGCTTCTCAAATGACTGATGCTAATGCAGCTGTCAAAAGGTTGGAAAATATTTGACTTTCCTTTTCGCAAGCCTAGATCCATAGTTTTACACATTCTGGATCTATATTTTCAACTCAAATGGTGCGATGAATAACATTTTTACTAGGTTAATCAATACATGCCTCACCTCTAGCAACAGAAATCTACAGTACAGTTAATGAATTCATTTAAAAGACTAAATTAAACAAACTATTTATGAGGATTCTGACCATTTCTTGACAGCTTTCCATGTTTTAGACACAAGAGGAGAAAGCAGGTTGGGCTAGCAGCATTATTGATATTTTACTTAAACCTCAACATTGCAAACTTGTTCAGTATATCCTATTTTGATCAGAGGAGGGAGGTTCTTCCAGAATTTTAAGTTCACACAGAGAACAGTCTTGACTGCCCCCATACATGTGTAGACTTGTAATATCTAGTTATTACTTCCTTTCACTCCCAAAAATGAAGATAGTTAGATAATTGATTCTCAGACCCAGCTAACCACACTTCACTGTCCTTATTTGCATCCTGACTTTGTCTAATACAAATTTTATGACACACTTTTAACTTAATTCCCCACATTGTTTGATCCATAAAACAATATTTTTCTTCATAATTTGAAGTTGTTCAAAGCAACAAGATCAGAAGCAAATGCCAACACAGTGGTCTTAATTGGACCAGCAGTACTCCATTCTCAATTTTATTCTAGCTCAGAAATAAAGAAAGGTAATGTGAAGGTAAGAAAGAAACAAAGCCTATGTTCTCTCTGTTTGATATAAATCCATATATTTTTTAGTTCAAGGCAAAATTTCATGTAACCTTCCCATGAAGTTATAAAAAAAAACCAAAAGCCTTTGTACTGATCATCTTTTCTTGTCTTCTTATTTACCAACTGTAGAAACTTCTAATTTCCTCAGCATCCTTGTGATTTGATAATAGTTCATCTCATGTCAAGAACACAAACTTTTGCAAATCTGGCTATAAAATAATTGGGAATAAAAAGTCATAAAATTCAACTTCATATTAGTGGGTCTTTAATATTCAAAGCTTCTCTACAGATAATTCAAACTTCCACCCCCCAGAATTTGCCCTTTTATTATCCATTAAATACATTAATCAAGACACCATCCAAATCAGCCAAAGAATGTCAATGAGACAAAACAAGTGAAGCTCTGCAAAACAGGATTTTGTCATTTCCTTCATAAACTTCAACACTTTTCAGATATTCTGTCAAACAAGAAACCTCCTGTATTTGCTGTTTACCTTAAAAGGTATACAACTTTTTAATTTTCGTCTCCTCATTTCTTTTGGTAAAATTGATACAATAAACTTGGAATTCCCTTCTCACCAATGAAGCTCTATCTTTCCTCTTTCTGTGTTTCTAAATGCAACTTTTTGATCGAGTCTGTACTAAAAGGGTCCTTAGGAAACACAGAGAACATCTCAGTAGATGGAGAAGGAATCCTTGTGCAGATGCTCACATGTATCATGTCCCATAATTTCATGTTCTTCACTTGTTATAA
The DNA here is from genome assembly GCF_003945725.1 of Corapipo altera. Lineage (NCBI taxonomy): Eukaryota > Metazoa > Chordata > Aves > Passeriformes > Pipridae > Corapipo > Corapipo altera. The sequence continues at coordinate 1,950,417 of NW_020884900.1, read as the reverse complement.
AATCACCTCTCTATTGGTAGTTTTTGCTCCAAATACCTCTTTGAGGTTCAGCCTGTCAAACTCCTCAGTTAATCACTGTTGTACAGACTGATTTGAGTGTCACCTCAAAAATTAGCTTTTTTTTTTTTTTTATGTCTTTCATCATTGACTTCTTTGGTGGTCTCAAGTAAAACTTAGGAATTATCAAGTTGTTATTATTCCTTTGATCCTGATATTCCCTCTCCTGTTGAAGAGTAGGATTTCTAACTCTCAACCAGTAACTTATATGTGTTGCTCTACCTGAATTTATCATACCCAGCAAACTCAGACACTTACAGTTTTTATGGACCACCTCTTTATTGCAAAAGTTTAATTTCATATTAAAGCCAGTCTTGTATTTTCCATACTGATTCATTCACTCTTGTTACATTCCTTAGCATTCTGGGAAATAAAATACAATTTTATGTCTACTTTTATTGGTTGAACACACATAAAGAGCATCAAAGAAAATGTTTTTGTATAAAATGTAATCTATCAAGACACCAGAACTGAGATGTTCGCTGTGTTGAGCCCACTGGACAGGATGTATTTGTGTTGGGAAGCATCATTATAAAAAAGGCAAGACCGGACAGATATTGTTCATTATTAATCTCTGGTTGCTCTCAAATTCTTTACAGCACCATCAAGCTAGAGGAAAGCATTATCACCTAACAACTCTGGCTTTGCTTTTGAAAATATCTCATCTCTGTTCTGTTACATTGTACCATCAGGACTTGATTGGAAATGTCAAACCACCCAGTTCTGCAGGAACTGTATAAAAATACAATAGCAAGATCCATAGTTCTATCACATCTATTTTGGAGGAATGACAACCAGCCTTGCAACTGGACATTAAATTAATAATATGTTCCACTGGGAAGTTTCACTTTGAAGTGTTTCTGAGTGGCTGCCAGCTCTTGAGTGGAAAGTAAATGTAGCAGACTTCAGTAAAATGAACTGCCAGGGCTGAACCCACAACTCAGAACAGACACAATTCCAGGCAGAACTACCTGTGTGTGGCAGGTGCTCTGGCTTCATGATCCTTGTGGCTGGTCTTACAGCTCTATCTCCCCAGGTTCTGTACCTTTAGGGGTGGAGAGGAAAGAGCTTCGCAGAGTTTCTATTCCGAATCTCTGACACTATCAACAAGCTACAGTTCCCTCTTCTCAGCTCCTCGCTGTACACAGATTAAACCAAAACTTGTGATTTGCTTCCAGATAAATATATCTTTTTGACAAAAAGGTCATGTATGAAGGGCAAGTTGCAGACTCAGAGGGGAGGCTGGTGCACTCAGAAGCAACAAGGACAAGCCACAGCCTTTTTGTATGTTTGACTGACAGATGCTCTCAGCCCTCAAAACTGCTGCTGAAAAGGAAAGCTCAAAACTGCTTTTGAAAGTCAAGGCCAAGCCTGCACAGACCATAAACAAACAGGTTTTAGATCTTACATTAGCTTGAATTCCCAGAGAAAATGGAACTCTGAAATTTAATGTACATTGGTATTGTTCCTTGGTGGTACTATGGTCTACTTACTAAAAATGTCTGAATACCTTTAAAAGGTTTTAAAAGGTGAAATGACATTGTAATGCATGCAAGACTGAGGCAAAATATCAACTCCAAAAATGCATAATAAATCCAAAGCTTTCAACTGGAATCCTGAACTAAATTAAACTGGTTTTAAGGTTAAAAATTCAGCTACCAACGTTTTTCTACTTTTCTTCATTCACCATTTCCTACTATGTGTATTTTGAACATCCCACAAACTCCACAGTAGAATGACTTTCTCATTGTCCTGTTATTTCAGTTGTTTAGGATGAGGAAGGAACAGTCACACAACATAAAAACTGGTGGTTGCAGAAAAGATCCCTCAAGTGTGTTGTCCTGTCTTTAGTAGTGGCTTACAAGGTACTAAGGGACAAGCTGAGAACCTGAGATTCACAATACACATCCAAAGGAAAAACAAACAAATTCCAGATTCTGGTATTATTCTGGTGTATTTTGGCCAAAGGTTTCAGTTATGCTTTAGAATTGATTTTGTGCACTTCAGAGAGAAGCCTCCAAAAACTGTTTATCTCACACCAGTGGGCTGTGTTGTCCCTCCACATCAGGGGCTCTGCAGGAGCCTGTTGCTAATTTTGTGGCAAGCTGAACATGCACAGTATGAGCTTCTCATACACTGACTTTGCAACATCTGAGAGACTTTTTTTCTCAACTGAGTCAAAGCCACTTTTCCTCTACTGAGGAGCAAGCTCATGGCAAGAGAGAAGTTCTAAGAGAATCTATTTCTGAGTTATCCGAGTGCATACATAGCTCCTGAAGATTTTTTAAAAGAATGGAAAAAACTTCTTAGAAGAAATAAAAAGAGGATTTTTATGCTTTGGATCAATGAAAACTGGACAAACAGAATTTCACAAAATATAGAAAAAAAAACCAAACTAAAACAATACCTTTTCTTTGAATAAAAAGTAGTAGAATTCAGATAAAGTACTTTAGAAACTGTTAGTAGGCTACTAAACTAATGCATCAGATGGGAAAGTTCTTACTCAAACTCCAGTAGTAGAAATTACTATAGGATTTCATTTTTTTACTAAAAAGGCAGGGTTTTGGCATAAAAAGCTTAGCCCATACTTTCATTTAACTTATCAGCAAGGAAAGTTATCCATTGATAAAGGCTCTGGACTCTCTAAGGGAGCTCAGATTCAAAGGCCACCTTTATATCACAGCAACTTCTGCAACTTTTTTCTCAACCTGGTAACTGATGCTACACCATAAAATATCAATAAATATCCAGTTACTTCACTATCCATCCTTACATACAGCATATTTTTAGTGATAAAGATAGCTCAAGTAGTATACTGAATAAGAAAACATTATTCAGTTGCAGTGCGTTACTGAAAGGCTGTTTTTCTTTTTCATGTAATATTCAGAGTACCTTGAAGAGAGAAATAAAATCCTGGAAAGAATCCTTATTCCAGATATGCAACAAAACTCTCAAACAAGATCCCTCTAACTCCCTCTCTGGTGCATGTTTTCCCCAGTTGTTCTTATCAGGACACATCCTCAAAAGTTATTTGGAATTATTTTGAAGAGGGCATGGTAGCAGCAAGTCTGTCATAACAAGGGCAACACCTGTGCTTCCCTGGCTATCTGGAATCCCAAATCCAGTGTATATCTTGTTGTGGTTTAGGAGTGAGACCAAGGATTTCAGTTGTGACTTGACAATGAAACATGACAGGATGTGATTATCTGAATATTGAATCAGATTTCTGTAGAAGCTACCTGTCTGAAATCATTGCATTTTTATTAAATTTGACACTACATGTGCAGATAAAAATAGTCAGTGACTACATTTCATTACTGTGGTGAAAAAAGACTGCTTTAATATAAAGCTTCCAGACTGTCTAAAGGTCTGGGTTGCATTTACAAAACCTATTACACTGCTTTGCACCTCGGATAAGCTTTCTGGAATGAATGCAAAGAGATACCACTCAGCATAGGCTGTAGTAGCACCGTCTGTCAGAGAACAATTCAGCAAATTCAGGTGTTATTTGGAGTGACTAGACAAAGCACAGTTTAGTCTCAGAGCACCGTAGGAACGGTACCCAAGCCAGGCTATGGATGACGCACGTTGGTGGAGTTTGTGTCACATATTCCATGGTATTTATTCATGGGGGCAGATAGTCACACACCAATCCTCGGTATTACATTCATCAAAGGAATTATGATTCACTGGGCCTGCCAGATACAAGATGCACAGACAGGTTGTATATATCACAAAACACAAGATACTTCAATTTCTATAACCCCAATAGCAAAGTTCTAGTAAACCATGCCAGACAGCTCCCATCCGGAGAGGCAGCTCAGGTGGTTATTTATTTCCAGCAGTATTGCTAGCAGATAGTTTCCAGGCATTATTAAATGCCCACTCCCTAACAACCAATTCCCTATTATTAACGTGCATTGACAGCCCACTCACTACCTGTAAATGTACAACATATTTGGCACAAATCAAGCTTCATTTGCTGCCTGAGAGTATGGATTTAGTTTGATGGACACTATCACAAGCAAACCACAGAACTGCTTGGGGCCAGACAACGCAGATAAGCCAGTGCAAACTGAAATTTCATCTAACAGCTGGAGAAGTCAACTGGACGGCACAGTCTTGCACAGTATAAAAGGAAAGAAGTAATTCTCTGCATTTCAAGCAAATGTGTATTTTCCAGGCTCACAAAAATTTTCCACTCTATTATCAAACAAAAAGAAAATGGCTGTGAAAACTGAGAAACATGTCTGTATTATTTGTAAGAATATATAAATACACCTGTTGATTATTGATGCATTGGCAGCTAATGCAATGGAGCATTAAACTGAAAGATCTTTTCAGATACCCAGGAGTACATACATCAATTTTTTTTTAATCTAGCCACCAGATTTCTAAACTGACTCCTTTTACAGTCCCCCTCACTCCCCACTGAGGTCATTCTGCTCTAATATGGGGCTGGGAGACCTGTCCTAGTTTGTAATGTAGTGGACCTCCCTCTACCACTCTGGGAAATGATGTTATGAACACTTAATAAGGTGCAGTCACGAGAATAGAGAGGTCAAAATAATGTTTGGAAAAAAAGTTTATCCTAAGTTAGTCATCGATGAGCTAGGTCTAAGTCAGAGAATAGTTAAGCCTACCTAAATTTCTAAGGAAAACACAAAATTCATGAAACCTGTATTGCATTAATGATTTTCCCTCTTCTTGGTGGAGTCTACACTGTACCCTGTTTGAGAGAATGAGCTCTCTCTTACTCACTTCCCAGATTACTTGCCATCCATGAAGAGAGTTTATATCAGAGAGCAAAACTGGCTAGTGCTGATTAGGTAGAAAAAGTAATTAACAGGAGACAGTCTGATCAGGAAGCATGATCTAAAAACTCAGGGAACCGTCAAGTTCCTTGACCAAGAGAAGCACAGGTAATAAACCTCACACTGAAAAATGTTTGGGTTGGTGGGGGGGAGCATGTTTTGGAAAGGAGGAACTGAGAGAGAAAAATTAATGTGGGTACTGGGATTACTATGATAATAATAAAGGGAGTGGTTGCAAATGGAGCTCTTAAAGCCTCTTGAGAAAAATCCATTATTCTTTATTTTTTAATTTTGTTTGTAGAATACAGAAAATCATCCTAACTTTTCAGCCATGGAAAAAGCCCAAAACGTTTTGCTCAAATATCCAGTAATGTGAACAACCAGTAAGTGACCAATTTTAATGAGGCCTCCAAGAGTCATTAGAAAGCTAATGGTTTCTCAGATTATATCACTTTGTCAGTTGATTACCTTGCTTCGTGTTGGGAGTGCATGTGATTACTGCCTTGCAGGGATCAGCAGCAGCACCTTTTATATGGAAAACAACAGCACGTAGTGAAGAGTTTGACTCACTCTTCCTGCTTGCCCTGGGCTTTGCCCTCAGCTCCTTCCCAGGCATCTGGCAGAGCTGATGCTCAACTTGGCTCTACTGTTTCCATCTCAGGACAACAGCAGCCAGAGAGCTGTCTCACACTTGTCCTGACTTACTGCATAAATGCCTTGGGTGGCTACTGCGGCTGGCTCAGAGACCCCATTTCACAGAGCACTTGAGCCCCAAGAGGAGAATAAACACTTACAGTAATAGAGCTGAATTTATTTCCAGTAATATATTTCCATGCACTGAACACTATCTCTTGTGGTGTTTAACCCATACAATACAGGACTGGTATCTGATCAGTATGAGAATTAAACATTTGGAGTATGTACAACCAATTATTCTTGCTAAAATTCCATTCCCCGTAAAAGTTAAAAAAGAGAGGAAAAAATGTCAGAAGTCACATCGATGCCATTTCCAAGGGAGGATCCCTGGACATGGCAGCCCTTAGGCAATACCATTTATTGTTCAAAAGGTGAAGACAGAGCTTTACCAAAGAAAAAACAAGATGGTTTTGAAGATGATAATGGTCCAGTTACAGTAAATCCCTCTGGAAATAACTGCATTGTCTTGAAGGCTTTCCAAGTTAAATGTTTTCACATTTATCATGGCAAATGCAGAACATCATCAAGATATCTGCTCACAGATCTTGGCTAATAGCTAAAAACTGAATCAGCTCCATTATTGCCTTTATTGCTGACATCTGTTTCTCCCTAAAGATGTGTAAATAACTGCGGCCAACACAGCTGACAGGGAGGGAAGAGATTCAAACCAAAAATGAAAAGTGCCTCTGGGATATTTTTCAGGCCCACTGATAATGAATTTCAAAGACTACTGCTTTTTTATGGCATGTACTTAGACCCTAGGCTAAGAATATAGTACTGTAATATAGATGCCTCTTTTTCTAAGACACAAAGTTTGTTTTTATACTACAGCAAGGTTGAATTCCCAGTGTTTCCCATACTAAGGAAGTGAATGAATACATATGAAAGCTGTAATGATGTCATATTAAGGGTAAGAATTTGAGGAAATTTAAAAGCAGGAGACCTGGTAAAAAGAATTATCCTTCCAATCACTTTTACTGAGAAGTTAAGGACAGCCCTGTACTGGCTGCTCATGACTTGAAACAGTCACAGTGAAGTCTCCTTTGAATATAATTTATTGTTTACATTTGGAATATCCCATCTTTTTTTTTTTTAAGAGAAGAAGTTAAAGGTAGTAAAGAACACGTTCTTCACTCAGACCTACCTTCACACATTATAAGTGGAGAAGTGACAGTGAAAAGGAAAGCTCAGCCAAGTGGAAGAAAGTGGCTAAGTTATTTTGTTTGTTATATTCATTACAGTCATGCCCAGGAACATGGCAAGTCTAGAGCCCAATGATGCAAAAACCACTGTGCAACACAGAGTAGGAGCTGGTGTGAGTTCAGAAATGCTTGCAGCCAAAGAGACAAGACAAAAGCCACTGCAGAAGAAAAGCACACAAAAGGATTGAGAACACAGCTGTCTTGGAAAACATATTTTTAGGATCATAGGAATAGCTTTATTGTTTGCTTAATGTCATGATTGATTTGGGGTGGTTGAAGGCATGAACTTCTGGTGGGGAGGGACTAGCAAAGTGGAAAACCAAAGGGATGAGATAGTGAGGAGAAAGGAGGAGAAAGATAGTAGGAGTCCCAGAAGACACTGAGCTGCACAGGGGCCTGTAAGGTAGCACTTGACCTATGGACTAGGGATAGAAACAGGTATGAAGACTTGCAAAAAAATATTTACAAAACCTACAAGAGAACAAATATCATATTCCAGATATTGTAGCAATGTTGTCTACTGATTAAAATGATGAATATCAATTCTACACTGAAACTAGATATTGACAAAAGGCATTCCCCTCTCTTTTGTTATGTGTATAATTTCCTGTTCACTAATACACCCCAAAGATGTGAATAAAAAAAGAAAAAAAAAAGTAGCTTTAGCTTAGCAATTTCATGCAGTTTCATCCAATGCTGTAGTAAAGAGCACAGACAGGTACTTCACCAAAAAGAAAAACATCAGGGCTTACAGGTGACCTACAAAATTACTGCTCCCGATAAAATGCTTTCCAAGAGTGTATTTTGATCATTGAACTAGACACTTTGGAGAAAATGTTACTGAAAAACCACTGGACAACAAAAAATATCCTCATTAAACACTGTCAAGTTGATATCATTAAGTTATGAAGATTGAACAAATGTGTTTGACAGAACCATAGGATCAGCAGAACTCCTGATCATTGCAGGCTAAAGATGAAGCTGCTCTAGTGCTGTGATTTGCTGCAGTGGGGATATTATGACCATTTAAATGGTTTCAGAGCTGTCTTTAAACTCTGCACAGGAATAATTCTAGAACAATTGACAATAAAATGGTGAGTCTATAATTGTTTAGGTCTTGGGGGAAACAAGAAGTTTTGCACAGAAGTTTCTGGTAACTTTCCAGGAAGAATTTTTAGTTGAGGAAAAAATAAAATAAGTCAAAGAAGAGAAATTTTGGTTACTTCCCCTCCTTTTAGCACAGTAATGAAGATAATCAAAGCAAAACTCTGTGTCTTGCATCATCTGAAGGAAGGCAGGTTTGGGGGTTTTTTCAGCCATAAATCTTGGTGGCAGTGACCCTAGAGGTTTCATCATTCTTCTCTTTATCCAGAAATATTTACCTTAGCTTCCAAACTGTTTGAATCTAGGAAGAAAAGAGCTCATCATTTTGTGTGTAATTTCAGTGAAAATAATTCCGAAAAGCTTTGGTGATACATACTGAACATTCAACCTGTGGAGTACAGCACAGCAAAACCTCTTAAACTGCTCAAGGTACTGACAGAAGTTGATAACTCCATGGAGGTAAATCTGTCAATAGCAGTGAAGCAGATCCATACTCAGTGAGATGCTTTGGGAAACAGCAGGAGGGGAGCCTGTAAATATGGAGCAGCTCGTTACAGTAGTCCAAACAAGTTTCAGTATTTGTATGACATAAAATATTCCTTAAGTAGGCAGCAAGAATGAATCAGTGTTGCTAGATGTTACCATATAAGACTTCAAGGTACTAATTAAACAGTTATTTCCAAAAGATATGGAAATTCCATATGAGTGTCTTTTAGCTCAAGTTAACTAACCAAAGGGGTTTTGCCTCAAGGCCAAAATATGGTCACTGTATCCCCAAATCCACAGGAGATGGGAAATCCTGACTGACTTTTAATTTTGCTTAGATTTTTATTTTCTGCCACTCAAACATGTAGCTCAATTTAATAAAAAGCCTGTTTGCTTTCTCTCGCCTTTCAACAGCCTGAAGTGGTCTCTGTCTGCTCAGATGCCTCTTGAGCTGGTTACAAGACCGGTAACAGCAGTGACAGAGTAAGAGGAGTGGGAGTTAAAGGCTTTTTCCAAAAAACATAACCAAAGATAGCATTGTTTGATCAAAATGTCACTAGGGAAGAGAAAGGGCTGCAGACCTACTGCAGCTTCAGCAACAATATCAGAAAGGAGACTTGCCCCTGGATAATTGAAAGGTCCCAACATGAAGCAGAGTGCCTGGCCCCAGTGGCCATCGACCAGCTGCACAAAGTCACTCCCTGCCATGGTAGCCTGGCTGCTGGAGGGTTGCAGGAACCTCTGCCATCTACGTTTCTGGAGAAAAACACAGGCAATGATTAGCTCTGCAGGCAACAGCCAGAGTTTAGGCCAGAAAGCACAGAGCAGCAAGGAGGGATTATTAAAGCATTAGGTAGTGGAAAGGGCCTGTCTGAAGCTGTGTTTGACTTGCACATGAAAGCTCTGCCCTAGTTCCCTAAGTGAGGCTGGGCACCTGCCTTGCCTAGAGCACACACCTCCACAGGAAGAAGTGGAAGACATTGTGAAAAGAACAGCTCGAATATCAGGGGTTGTGAATATTTCCATTTTTACCAGGAGAGCCAGCAGCGTCCATATCAGCACAGAGGCCAGATGATGATCTGCATTTCACAGCACCTGTGGACAGCCCACAGCACCACACTCTTTCCTCGTCCTAGCCTGCCCCCACTGCTCTACCTGCCTGTCCTCTTGCTCTGTCTTCCTGTGGCACGTAAGCTACTCCCTGAGAGTAGTAGATGGGGTTAATTGGGATGAGAAAATTTCATTTAAGACGGGCTAGTGAAGTGGGTTGCGCTGTGCACATCATCCCTGTGCTGCGTGGGCTGTGCCATGTGGGCTCGGGAGCCTGACTCCACATTGAGCTCGTCTTGTTCCAGCGAGCACACACGCTCACTTCTGCCTTTTGTTACTCTTGATGAATTTTAATCACTAATGCCTTGTTTTCAAGTAATGGTCTGCTGCATGAATCACCCAGAAGACGGTTATAATTCAAGGCACACCACTGAAAAGCAGCACAACATAACCTCAATTGTCTCCCTTTCATATATTTCTTTCAGGTTATAATACGTCTAATTTCACTTCCCCAAAGTTGCAGAGATAGGAGCAGCGCTCCTCCCCGCACCCGCTGCCAGTAACCATGGTGACCAACGCCAGTGCAATGAACACGCCTTCTGTTCCAACGGGAGCCCAGAAGCACTGAAGTTAAGAAACGATGTAAATAAAAATAGGGCTGGAAACAAAACCAAAGCGCTGGGAAAACTTTGCCTGGGTTTTAAATACAACACTATGGAATAGAAACAAACATTATTCATTAATGCCTGTATGTGTGTATTTCTCATAGTCTTGTGACCCATCACCATTTAAAAACACTGGGTAAAGCCAGCAAAGTATATTTTTTTAATATTTAGGTGGAAAGAACAGAACAGATTTATCACTGCCCCTGCCCCACATATGAAAACGCTTCGGAATAGCCAGTGCCTGATTCCTCCCTTACAGAGTATTATTACAAGAAGTTCTAGGTGCAGTCATGTCTGGTATGTGGCACAAATGCAATTATAAGTAGATGCAGGCCTGGAGGACTTAATAAATCTGCTGCGAAGTCTAGTGTGCAACATCCTGATCTGCAGCAGGCATGTTCTGCTGGAAAAGGAAACACAAGATTTGCATAATGGACAAAATGCTGCTCCGCCTTATTCCCTAAGAGTGCTTTCAACTTCTCCCATCTGCTAAGGACTGGCAAGCTTCCCTTGCAAGCGAAAGCAGTGTCTTAGAGCCGAAGTATGATGGTCCCGACCTCAGCATCTCTGAGACTGCTTTATATGGCACAGGAGAGGTGCTGCCCGTGCACACACCCTTCCATGCTGTCTGTGTGCACAGCATGCAGAGCCCTGCTCTCTCTCTTAACACTAAAACCAAGCGTGACTTGAAGGTGACTTCTATCTGAGAGTGTACTGGGGTGTTGTCCAGTATGGTCATGGAGTGGTTTGGTTGGCAGGCAACTGAAAGGTCAGCTAGTTCCAACCTCCCTGCATGGGGCTGTGTCTTGATCTGAATTCTGTCTCTGTTACTCCCCCTTGACACTAAAGGGTAAAGCGAAAGGGAGTGATTTACCAAAACCCTGCATAATAAAGGGCTTTGCCAGAATTAGAAGCCAAGTTTTTTTGTCTCCATTTAAGTAATGAGCTATCATACATAATTCAAAAGCTTTTTTCAGAATATTTCACACATTAATTAGTAGTAGTACTATGAATATTCTTCTAATTGTGTCACTGATAGTTTTTTTGCTGCTTCCTAATTGTACAAGAACTTTTTTAATCTCTGGAATTTACACAATACATTACATTGTTTCTTCCTTTTCCTTTATCCATTTTTTTAAAAATGTGTTTCTGCTTATCCTAAGTCTACCCAAAAGAAATTTTCTATGTAGCTGGTAGTTGGTTTGCTGTGCCAAAGAGTTTCACTGGTGTAATATAGCCAGAATCAGGGACAGGAGACAGAGGGGGGCTGATTAGAGTGATATTTTAAAGAACAATATTCTGGTTTATTTCCAATGAAATGGTGGAAAGAAAAAGGCTATGAGTTTAAAGAAGGTAAACAGGGAAGAAATCTTAATTTAGTTTAATGTCTCTGCTCACAGTCAGCAGGTTTCAGGGCACTTGCATATCCAAACTATTAAAATGTTAGTTTCTGTGTGACAATCTCTCCTCCCCTCTTGACACCCCTCAAGGCTGCTTTCAACTTGCTGAAAGTATTCAGACACAAAGTCTGAAGAACCTGAGCCAGGCACACATTTTTGTTGGTGATGAGGTAGAGCAAGCCCTAGGGCACATTTCATGTTCCATCTCATGTGCTATCTCAAGGCCTCCTCTTCCCCCTGCCCGCCACTCCCCCCAGCTGTCCCTTCCAAGTAAACACTCCAAAAAAATGAAAAGCCCTCCTTTCCTCTCTGAAAAATAAACAGACAAAACCACAGCAACTTTGCCTGAATAGTCCCAGCACTTCTGAGTCCTCAACTCTGCCAACATCTGTTTCCCTTGTCTGTAGTTAAAATGCAAATGCCATCTTCTTTTCTCTTTCTTTTCCCTTCCCTAGACAACTGTGAGATCTGCTACCTGTTTTTAGGCAAAGTAAAAGAGCTTTTCCTTGTTGACTCTCTCCAAAAACCACAGGGAACAAAGCATTTGTTATTTTTAGATCCCACAGTTCCACTCAGTGCAGGAGGCTCTCTGTCCTGGAAAGACAAGGATTCTTATATGGAGCTTGAAAAATATTCATTGCATTCCTGGTTTAACCACTTGTTTTCAGAGTACTGTATTGAAAACCTGCTAATGGAAGTAGTCAAGAGCTATTAGAACTTCCTGCTTGTCCAAGCACTGAAAGCTGAAATGCATATCCAAGCCTTCTCTGTCTGCAGCATCAAACTGATCTTTTCTTATCCTTGTAACCCCATTATTTCCAGCCTGACAGGTTTCTCCTCTGTGCCCTTGAGCTTCCTCCCATCCCCTGAGCCATACTACTCAAGTTCCTTCAGGTTAAACCTTTTTTTTTTATTTTTTCTGTTATCTCTAAAGGATTACACTTCAGGACTAAGCAGCTCTCTGTGATTCTTACTCCTCCATATGCTCTGTGAGGGTATTTTCCACATTGTGTCACCATGTAATAAGCAAGGAAGTGACACCTAATGTCACTTCCTAGTGAAGGTGGGCTACATGATGCAATCCAGCAACAAATGAAAGAAAGCTTGGAAAATACATTGTCCCTGGCAAACTTAGCTCCTTAAAGAGGGCTGAAAAACTCAAAAAGTGAGTGAGATGCAGACTGAAAATCTGGAGACTAGAGAGGAAGGGCAGGCTGTAATATCTTTGAGAAGAAGAGGAAATTGAGAAATACTGCAGTGCACTTGAATGTATGCCACACTTGAGCATACATTTGAGCACTAAGGACCTCTTTGGGGACCTCTTTAGGACCTCCCTCCCTTAGGGGAAAGTGATGCTCACAAGACCACACAACCTGTCAGCGTGTATCTCTTTTCTCCCTGCCAATATCTTGAGGCATCTCAAAGACAAGCAAACAACCAAAAATACTTGCAGACTTACTAATTGGGGTTGAAGAGAGAAACCCAAATTAGCAGTTGCTGGAAGATATTTTTGGAATAGGTCTTAAAACAAGAAATCAGAGAAGTATTTGACATGTATTACACTTGTGACTAAGGGTGCTGAGGTCATGGGGATCACTTGAGGGCTGGAAGGTATGAGCACATACAATTGCACTGTTGGATCAGAGACACCATTTCTGCAATGTGGTGCCTCTTCCAAAAGAGCAGCAAGCACATTTGATTCTCTATGTGTGTTGTTTGTAGTTGAAACCAATTATATTACATATGGAATAATATATATGACATGAAGTTTTTCAAGGAATTTACACTTTAGATCACAGACACATGAAAATACATTATTCAAGTAATTAAGAGATATATTTTTACAAATTTTCACCTTTTTTCAGAAATCATGCAATATGCTTACATATGCCTCCACTCCAGAAAATGTCATATTTTTAAGAGGATCTGACTTCTTTATAGCCCAACATTTTTAATCACTATTACATATACCTATTAGATATAAAGCAATTTGCAAACATCAGAAAATTATATATTAAAAGACAAAAAGATATTTTTCTCTCATGTTACTTCTCCCTCCTAAGAGCAGTAGTCATCACTAGTAGAAAGGTGATTATTTAAGCAAGAAACCTTCAGAACTCTCCCACAATAGCTACTGAACCACTCAGTGATTTCTGGTTAATATGTGGGTATTTTAAGAGACTTAATTTTGTAGAGGGATCCTGTATTATCTATATTCTGTTGGTCTACAAGCACAATGACATTACTCTTTTATGGTATATTTCAGCATTAGCATTTTGAAACACCAATAAAATGGGGATATATTACAAAGGACTTTTTTCTGAATTACTCTTTTAGATATCAAAACACGTTTAGTTTGAGTTGAGAGTATGTGCTGGAGGCAAGTGTGGCCTATTCAGATTGGTTTCCATGTTCCAAAAATAATAAGCTGTATTCTTTTGATACTAACACAAATGTAAGGAGGAAATACATCAAAGTAATGAAACTACACTAGTAAGGCATGAGAGTAGAATCCAGCTGCATTTTTAAAGATATTTTCTCTGCAGTCATAATTTGAAAGGGAAATAGAAAAAAACAACTGCAACAAAAAATATTAGTAATCTCAGTTCCTGCATGGCATTTCTGTCACATCTGAAACTCAGATTGATTTGACCAAGAAATGAACACCAGCATTTGGGGATGCTAAATAGCAGCTTTGTCAGAATGGCTAAGGAAGAGTCTTGGAACATCCTTACTTGACTCGATGTGTTGTCACAGCAATTTGAACTGATGGCAGTTTTGAAATCTGAACAAAACTTTGTACCTTGACACTACCTGGAAAGTCAACATGCAGTCAGAACAGCTTCATCCAACACTCACAACTGCTCAGATTAAATTAGTTCCCATCCATTACCTTCTATCCTCTAGGTCTAACATTATGTTCAAAAAATAAGGTCAGTGGTGAGGTGGGGTATTTCTTAAAGAAAGCTGATGTCCTGGAACAACTCTCAAATGGCAGCATTGAGATAGCGTTAGTGATCTAGAACACATAGGCAGAATGCTGGTGCATCCATTAACCTCATGGTCTGCACGCTTGTAGACCTTAAGATCTTTCTCTTCCATTTCCTTTCTTTCTTCCCCTGTCCGTTTCCATATGTTTCCAGGTACTGAAAATAAACATATGCTCAGACAGAAAGAGAGACAAAGAACAAAAAGCCCCAAGAAACACCCTGAAATCTTTGCTTTTGAGAAAGGAGTGAAAAATCTACTTAAGATTCACTGTTTCCCAAAGATTCAATTCTGTCCCTAAATTTTAGATAATGTATTATTCCAAAGTATGAGGCTATGGAGAAAAACTTAATCCAAAGAATACTATAACCTGATGGAGTTCACAAGCTGACAATTCAAACCCCATGACAGGCCTGAGAACCTCCTTTCCCTTTAAGAGAGAACGAAGGAGTAAAGAAGGAAATGGTGCCATAGTTGTATAGACCAGGCCAACCACTGCATTCAAGAGAAAATATATCATGAATAAATTCGATATTTGACTCTCCACTGCACAAAGCAGGCTACACAGAAAGAGAAGAGCTGAAACAGCCATTGCAATGAAGAACTCCCCCAAAGGTAAAGAACTGCATCCCCCAGAGATGACAAGGTAATTTCCAATGTCAGAGGAAGGATGCGCCTGGTGGGGGCTGGGCACAGCTCTCCTGGTATGACATGTAGGTGTTTCCAAAGGACTGTAGACACAGGACTGCACAGTCACCCCTTTCAGGCTGGAGCTGCATTGACTTCCAGTGCTGAGAAACAAGCATGACTCCTTTTTTCCTCTATTGATTTCAGGTGTTCTGTTCTATCCCAGACCCTGTTCATTTCAGGACCTTGGATTTTTTTCCTCTGTGGCACCAATTTAGTGTATCTCCTACTTACTGCGATTGGAAGGTCACCTAGTTCTCCACAGGATGCACCTGAGTGATGTGACACACACTTATTCAAGGCTACATGTTTTGACACCTGTGCTGTTTGCAGCAGGGGCTTCCCATCACGGATGTGCACAGCTTCATTTTTGTGAAGCATTTGGAGCTTCTGGGACCTTAAATCATAGTGGGTGTTTTTGTTTTGTCTTAACTATGGCTCTGCATGTCTGCAAGGACCCACTGACTCTGACATACGTTTCTAGGAGCCCAGACAACCCTGTTTTCAGTTTTCTGTTGGACAAGATGTCAGCAGATGACAATCCATACTCCACTGATGTCATTCTGTAATTTAACAACATTAAATATGGATCAGAGTCTGACCTCCATCACCGTTTCAGCAGACACTTTATTATTTTGTTTTCACTCAACAAGTCAGACTGAGAATAATGGGGATATGCTGTGTCATAATTCACTGCAACAGCTTAAGCATATGCTCATGAAATGGCAGTTTGTTGCCTGACATAATTGTGTCAAACTTACCATGGCTAGCAAAAGCAGATTTTGTTCAGCTGCTGAACCCTAAAATCTTCTAATACAACCATTTTAAGAGATATAGTCAAATCCTAGCTGATGATAAATAAACTCCTGGTGTTTGCTCCCCCATGCCTGCATGAATAAATCTGTATTATTTTGCCCACAGAACACAGTTCTTGCCACACCGGAGGATGAGAATCAAAAGGAGAACTACTGTACCTTAAACACAACAAGGCTGGTACTTAAACAGAGCACTATCAATAATTATAAGTATTATATATATATAACAAACACTTAACTGACCATCTTAGATTCTCCATACCAGATTTGTAAAAGGCTATGAAAAAAAATTAGTCCTAAAACATACAGAACAGAGAAATATGACAGTCTAGGAAGCTCACAACAGCATGTGGGGGCTGGTGCATCCACCCACCCTTACAGAGCTGCCTGAACATGCTGGGTCTCTCAAGCCAATAACAGTGGCAGATACTGCTGCAGATGCTGCCGTGCTGGTGTTGTGCCCATAATCTGCTCTCATTTCATGTCTTATTTCCTTTGAATTAAAAGTTGAGTGGTGTGTGAGGCACCATCCTTCAGGAGTCTTTCTGCAGTCTCCAAGGACTCCTCCTTAGTTGAGTACTTTAGAGGCTGTAAATACAGCTGTTAATTTCTCTGATAAATAACAGAAGGACACAGGAAGAGAGAAGGAATTGGCACCACAGTGTCAGCTTCATTACTTAGGAAAATTATCCTTTTCCTCTTCAGAACACTGAATAGATATTTGCATCCTAAACCCAGCAGGTTTAATTTGTAGCCTCCCTTCCTGCACATTTGAACCTAGAGCTACCAAACCACTAACAAACAAAACATTTGGAAATAGCAGTGCTGCTTTTTAATTTGTCCTTTTCTGACTGCCGCTTTGAAGGAGAAGTGTGTTACAAATTTACACTTTATTATCACTATCACTTAATCTTGTTTGAGATCCTGTATTAAATGGTTCACACACAAAAGTAAAGATCTGTAGATGCATTTTGTCCTTACCTCAGCCCTATAGCTATAAGAACTCTCTCTGATATTTTATTTTCCTTCAACTTATTTTGTAATTTCAGTTTCTCTCCATTAGTACTCCTTGACTTTAAAGCAGCAGAAGCATTTTTTTCCTGACTGTATCCATTCGGAAAACATCAACTTACATTTTCAGAATGAGTTAATGCAAACCCCTCTTTTTTGATCTGACAACACCTTCATTACATGCTCCCTATTGCTGAAAACCTGTTTATTTGTATGCCAAAAGAAATTATACCAGCGCCAGGGCTGCAAGAATTTTTTTTACTGTAGCAATTGCGGAGCTCTTCAAGACGATACTTCTACAGTCTTTAACAATAATGTTGTAAGTCTGTGTGAGTGTTTATTATTCCACTCTGAAAAAATCAGATGGTTTCTCCTTCCCAACCAGGTATTGGAGGAGAAAAAGAAAATAAGTTAATCTCTTTTTTGACAATATTTTAAAAAACACTTGCTTTACTGTTTCAGTTATAATAAAATTTTACTTCTTTGAGCATAACATAACCTGGGATATGCCATAAACCCAGAGCATCAAATTAAATTCTACCAGGGTTTCTTTAATATACTACCACACAAATCAAGTAACTGGCAGCACAATCGTTTTCCTACCATCCTTGGAAGGTTTCGTAGAACAGAATATATTTAAGTTTTACTTCTTAAACATAATTTGCACTAAAGACTAGATCACCCACTGTGAATTAGCGAATGCTGCAAATTAACAAAGAAGATACCCAATTATTTTTAAAGGGCTAATGGATACTAAAATGTACTGGTAATACACTTTAAAGATGATGTGTTGTTTTAATTATTCATAATCATAACATAAAAGCAAAGTATAGCTTAGCATATCTATACAGGTAATGATCATCCCCTATAATAATGTTTGTCCTGGTGATCCTAGTGAAGGGAAGGGTGGGATGGGAGGGTTGTCTGGAGTGTCACCTCCCATTGTAACAAATGAGCAAAGGTCAGAAAAAGGGGATTTCTATTTCGTGACAAGGACAGTGAAAAGAGACTCACAGCTACTGCTTAGAAAGTGTCTGTGCTGTAGACAAAGAAATCACAGTTTCCAGAGATGCCATTCAAGCCCCTTTTGCTATTGCTAAGACTCGTGTAGCACCAGACAACCTCTGTGTAGGAAAAGCGTGTTAATACTTTACAATGCACTCCCAACAGACTCAACATCTCCAAGATGCCAGCTCACCTTCCCTGCAACCATTACAGTGTGATTTTTCTGCCAGCTATGACTCTAATACTTCATAGAATACCATCAACTATCAACCCAGTCCCAGCACTTTGCTGCCATTGGCTTGCCAGGGTTGTCACAGGAGCACGACTGCAAACATTGTTTACTCAAATGTGGAATGACACAGCTGGATGGAAATGGCAAAGATACACATATGAGTTGACATGAATGAATCTCTGAAGTCCTATTTATTAAAAGTTAATGTTTAGAAAAGACAAATGCACCCTAGAGTCTCCCTACTCAGACTGCACACTCTACTGCTGAGCTTTCCACCTCTGCACCAACTGTTCAGACCCCTTGAAGCTTCGCTAGTGCTGATGTGCTTGAGCTCTATTAATGTAATTCTAGCTTTCAATTTGGCTGTTGCTAGCTCTCCTCATTTTCAGCAAAGTCAAACACCAACACCTTTAATGCATTTCCAGCTGTGTTGGAGTATGTTCCTAAAATGACTCCAGTTTTTCAAATTGCTCCTTTTAAGGTAAAAATTGTCATTTTTATTCTCCTTCGGCAAGCACTGCGTCTTATTGTGAAAATAACTGTTTTTACTAGCAAAGAAAAAAAACTGATATTATTGGGCCCAGACATCATGAGCAGGTCTGGGTCTGTTTCAGATCAGACATGGCTATTACAGCAGCTGGGAAGTGGTGACTGTCTCCTCATAGAACTTGAGCCCTGAGCTGAAACCTCTCCAGGAAGATGTGTGCTGGCTTCACATTCTCAGCTGTGCAGGACAATACTCCTCTAGGTTTCCTAACAGCTTATCTGATACTGTATAAAAGCCGTGTCTTTGGCACAAACAAGGAATTGCAGTTTGCCTACATGTATTAGAAATCATGTATTTCTAAATACATGATTTCACTGGAAGTGCTGCAACCTATTTAACCTGAGAGTTGGTTTGCATATTTTCATTTTTTTCTTAAACCACCTTTTACTGGACAAGTCTTTTTGCTGTCAGAAATCACAAATAGGATATACTAAAGATTTTCTCACAGTTCAATTGAGGATATCTAGAAAACACATCATAGCTGGTCTAGATGTTGTTTTGATAAAAAAAATACTTCAGGCTTCTCAGCATGTTATTCCTCTGGTGTGAATTATTTGGGGTTTTTTATTTTTTTACAAGTAAGGTTTATAATTTTCCCAATTTTTTTTTGTCTTGGCTTCCTAAAGAGACAACGGTTGTGCAAATCAGCTGGCAGACACCCAGCCCCTAAGCCTGGAAACCAATTTAGATCATGTTTGAAAGAAAAGCAGAACTCTCAAACATGCCACTGTTGTTGTGAAAAATGGTGTTTGGCTAGAGGAGAGGGACCAAGGCCCAGAGAACTTGGCTACTACACAGATACTTCTCAGCAGTAACCAGTCAGCCAAACTCAATCTCCAGGCTAGCAAGAGCACATACTTGCCCTTTTCAGTGGGGATGTCTGAGTACATCACAGAGCAAGAAGGAGGTAGAGGTGCCATAGTAAGGAAACAGAGTCAAGCAGAAGACCCAATTCCTCTATTAATTTTCAGAGAGGTCTCTCAGATCATTACACCCAGATTTCCTTTGATAAGATCTTTCTGAGATTCTGATGAAAATCCTCACACCCTGCCTACACATCAACTCTACAGGTTCCTCATGTCAGCCCTTCCGTGCTCTGGGCTGGCATCTGTTCCTGTGCTGAGATCTATTTCTACTCTGTGAGGATGCCAGCCCTCTACTCAGTTTTTGTGTTCTAGCAACTAATTTTGGGACTCAGCTATTCCAGCTTTCTTTCAGCATGTCCATGCCAATAATCCTTGACCCCATGTCTTATTTATACCTGGTTCATTTTTACCTTGTTTATTCTTTTACTTCAATGTCCAGTCCTTTCAAAACTCCTCACAGAGCCATACTACTTCCTACTATTGTTCTGTTTCTCCTTGCCTTTCATCAGAGTAGTCACTGTTTTTCTTCCAGTCCAACCCCTCAGAAAAACTGCTAGGATTTTTTTGTTTGGTTTGTTTTAGCATTTTGTACACTTCAATCACCAAAATTATCTTAAAAACCCAACTTATTAACCATTTTAAAAAATTTTCTTTGTCTGGACCTTTGCATTTATTCTGCTGTTCTCATTCCTTCCTTTATCATAACTCATTTTGTGGTCACTGTCACCCAAATGATTTCTCACCATTGGAACTAATCAGACAGTTACTTTCTGCTGATGAGACTGAAGCCTAAATGAGTTACTGGTCTGGAATCCCATCTCTTGACATGGAGAGTTGTCTCTGACACAATACAAGAACGTGGTAAGCCATCAGTGACCTGTCATACTTTATTTCTCACTGCTACCCTGTTAATTAACCTCATTATGTGAGGTTAATTAACCCCAGAATCCCATTAGCATCATATTCTGCCTCTGGGAAGCTTTTATCAGCTGCTCAGAAACCCCCAGCCTCATCCACTCCAAGGCAGTATCACCTCAGAAGCATCACTTAGCAGAAGTGTTGAGTTAAACTCTGACACATTATTCCAGCACGTCTCAAGCTTTGCATCAGAGCCACTTCTACGAGGTTGTTGTGACTCTACTTGGGAAGGCCACATGAGATGGAAAAGCTTTTCTTTAGGAGTAGGATGTAACCATCTGGCACTGGGGGGTTAGAGGATGGAGAGAGGATTACAAGAAAAAATAAGGAAGAGAAAGCTAATAAGAGAGAGCAAACTAACTTATTCTTTCCAATGATCTATTTGTGCTGAGGGATGTCAGAGTGTATCTCTTCTTTACATCCACCTGCTTCTCACACACTTCTCCCCATTTTCATTTCAGTGATCCTAACTTCTGCATTTCTGAAGACAAGGCCAGCCTGAAGAATTTCAAAGCTTAGCAGGTGCACAAACAAAAATATATAGAAGATACCTCTGGTGTGTTATATCAAGATCCCATTTTTACAACCCTGCCCTTTAATGAGTACAAAATTGTGCTGTATTTTTATATAACGTCAATTTTGTTCTATTCCATTCTATGATGGGATATTAATTTAATAACCTAATTGTATATGATAAATATTTTTAAAATAATTGTAGGCAGCCTAAAAATTCATTGGAAATGTTATTTTAAATTGATCTCAGTAGTATTTTTAAAAGTCCTGCAGAGAATGCTGATTAGGATTTAGATGTGCAACTTGCCTGGAGAATCCTAGAGAGAAAGACAAATGGTTTTAAAACACTGCAATGCTGATACTTGAGACTGAGCTGATGCTCAGGGTGATTTTGAACAAAATGAACTGAAAATATTTCCACAAACCACATCCCCACCCCACCCAAGTTATGCTACTGAGATTTTTTTTGTTGCTTGTTTAAATTTCAAATGCTAAAAAAATTAAGTATTTTCATATTTCTTCATAATTTTTAGTAGTTTCTTCTAAGTCAAATGTAATCCTTCTTTAAACTTTGAGAGACGGTCTGAAATATTGGCATTTTTTGGCAGGAAATCTGCCCCAATTCTTTGGGGCAGGGACCTAATGGGTCATCACCTTCTGTCAGTGTAAACCAGTACACAAAACTTCCAAACCTTCCAAAGCCCCTACGATAACAGCATCTATTTGGCACAGATTTTGCGCAGTGACATTAATGGGAGTTCTGAGTTGACTTCACCTGACACTGTGGCAGCTTCTACATCAGGCCAGAGCTCAGCAACAGCAGTTTAGTGCTAGACATATAATCCTGTGCTGTTTCCCTATAATTAATGAGCACAGCTCACAATGTAACAACAGAAGATTAACTAAATCTATTATGGCTCTATTATGCTATTAGAGAATTATGCCCGTTAGCACATTCATACAGAAATTTCTTCATCCATAACAAAATTACAGTCTATTGTTGGGAGAAAAATTATTAACTGCAATAGATTCAGACAGCAAGTAAAGAATATCATCTACAGTGAGGCTTCTAAGTTTACTTCTTATGACCTCTCTAAAAGACTACAAAAATGAACTTCTGTGTTGCAAATATTATGACATGTTTAACAATAATCTTGTTACAACTCTGTCTCAGAATGTGAAAAAATGTTAATGTCACTGCAGTTTTCCCTTCCTTCAGAATTCTTAGCTCAGTTGCACAGGGGTAAAGCTAAGCTTTTGCACTGGACACTGTGCTACTTCATTGCTTCATGAAGAACAATATACTTGAAGAATTTCTATTTTAGTGCAATCAAAATGGACCAGCTGATAAACCTTTCTGGCTGAGTTTCTTTGTGCGTGCATTTTGTTCATGATTAGACTCTGGTATTAGTCCTAGAGTATATCCTACAATGATACAAGGAAAAAAAAAAAGATATTTTGAAAATATCCAGATAGAGATTTGACCTATTTTGCTCAAAAAAAAAAAAATTCAGATTGTTGATTGAATGGTAAAAAGTGAATTATTCTCTAATACACTTTTAAGAAATGAATAACTGTTTCTACCAAATACCTTCACCTAATTCTCATTAAAATGTTTTTTGATGCTACTTCCTACCTACAAAAACTGCTATATGCTATCAGGAAAATTATTTGGTCAGATTAATACAGTAAAACAAAAACCTGCTTATATAAATATTCTATCAGACTTTCTGCTGCCTTTGCAGATGGTGACAGTTTCTTTTTTGCTAACAATAGTTTCTTCTCACTTTTGATTCTAGTCCTTCTGTCATGGAAGAGTACATGTGTATGTCTTTACAGGAGACAGAGAAGATTTTCACATATAGGCACCAAAGAGAACAAATTAGCAATTTTTCTCTAATCTTATGGGTAGATTAAGTTTAATATTGTGATTTTATCCTAGTAACATAGACCACTCTATTGCCTTTTGTGGAGCTACCAGAGTATGAAATTATATGTGAACTCCATGAACTATCCTTACAGATTTATAAAAGAACTGTTTCCACTGATAATTCAACACCAGCATCTGTGAACACACATACACACACATACACAAAGGCTTATTCTCAAACATGGATCAGTTGTTTCTTATCCATAAATAACATTTTCAACACTCAATGCATACAGCATTATTTACTGAAGAAAAGTTGTATGCATTTAGTATAACTCTAAATCTATAAACACATTAGGTACACACTGTATGAACACAGGGACAACCATCCCACATAACATCTCCAGATTGTGCACTTAACCTTGAAATGACAACACTTTCTGGATCAGTGGGCTCAGTGTGTGGTAACAGGTTAGGTCTGGGCTGCTGAAATGCCCTTCCCAGCTGCTGCTGAGCAGCTCCCCTTCTGCTTATGCCAACAGCTGAGTTGGTGCTGTGCCACAGAAACCTGTTTCAAATGCAGCAAGACAGAGTAGAGCCTACAGGTAGTCGAGATAGGAGCAGAAAGTACTTGTAGCTGCAATGAATTTTGCTAAGATCTTCCAAGAGAATTTTTCTGTCATGAAGAAAGTGTCTCCACAAAAAAATACAGTCTCTGCCTGATCATTAGCTGATTGCCAGCTAATACTATCCAGCATTTTAAAACCTGGCATTCCAGTGATTTCCTGCAGCTTTTCCTGTGTTAGATCCAAAGACCAGTGAAGTCAATGCCAATTATCTCTGTACCTTGCAGCAGATCCATAGTTACAGGAACAACTTTGAGGATGTGATTTAGTCTGAGAGGAACAGTACCAGAGCTCCACAGGAAATAGTTCTGCCTAAATAAACAGATCAATAACTGCTGAGGTAATTTACCTTTAGCTACACATGTTGAACCCAAGTTTAACCAGAAAGACCTCAGCGCAATATCTTACATTATATAATAACAGCCTAGGCTTCTGTAATGTGGTGATATCTCATTGGACGCTTGTCCTAACTTACACAGTATCTTCTTTCCCAATAGGCACCTGGGTAATGAAATTAATGGTGCATCAGGCAACTCTACAATTTTCCAGTGGTCTTCAGGTACCAAACACTGTTCTTGAATAACTGCTCTTCGGGGACACACATACACCATCTTATTTATTATACCAGGATATTTAAAAAAATATAAACAAAACCCCACGTGCAAGGTATAAAACCAATGGTCCAACTGTGATTTCATTCACTGTGTGGGCCTAGAAATACCCAGCTTTGGTTCATTGTTCTTTCACCCATGGTCCTCACAAAGCCACACTGTTATGTACTGCAACAAAATTTACACCAAATTGAGGCATGACAGACAATACTTAGAATGGAAAATTTTCCTGCCCACTACTGCAGCCAGGAAACCCAAATCCTAAACTGTTCACAAATTGTAAGGCACCTAGGAAATTCTTCACTACTGCAGTTTGGAGCAGACTAGATTTTCATAAAGGAAACAACACATAAAAGTTTATCTTCTGTGGCTTAGTCAACCACAAGAAAGCTGATCAGTCCTCAAGAGTCTGGGTTCATGTTCATTCATTAAGTGTAAATATCAGGACAGAAATCTGAAGAGAAATATGTAGATACTAGCAAAGACTAGGAAGAGTGCATTCTTTGAAATGTTAAAGTTCTTACAGAATAATTATGCAAGTATGGAAAACAGGAAAGCTTTGTTTGCTTGAACCAAAGAATAGGTGCTTAAATGACTGAAATAATAAAAAAGTAGGCAGAAATAGTTACAGGTTATTTTTCTGCACCCCAAAACATTTAGTGGAAAAGGAATTTAAAAATATCTGATCTTGTCCAATAGTTTTCCATGAAATGAGAAAAATCACAGAGTGGGGGAACCTAAACCCTGATAAGAACCCAGATGTAGGAAACACTTTCCTCCTCTAAACATCTGTGAAAGTTGGGTTAGTACCAGGCAAACACAGAAATCCACGTGGTTTCATTAACTGACCATGTTGTTTCATTACACAGATTTCATCAGGGTTTTTATTTTTGTTTTCTTGGTTTATTTGGAGACCTGTTTGCATACTTGTTTACTTGGTGAGAAAGGGAAAGTCATTCCTACTCATTGCTAGGATGAGTGTAGGTAAACGAGAGTATGGGGAACAATATTAGATGGCTCCTGTGCACATGACAAGAACAAATATCTGTCCCCCACTGAGTTCTGCCAACCCTCATGATTTTCAGAGTAAGAACAGACTTGTGTCACCCTGGCACTCTGCCATATATTCACAAGGCTTATCATCATTTATATTCAACATACATACTATCTTTAGCACAGAGATTATATCTTCTTATACATAGCCAATTTTTGCTTTAAGAAAGTAAGAGCTACCATTTCAGGACTCAGGCTGATCTCGTCTCTCCTTGCAGTTAACCTACTTTTGGTATAAAATCAGGCAGACAACTGCTGACTGTTTACAGTGCCAATCAGCCCCAGGGTGTGGAGCGTGGAATATTCCACATCCTGACATGGAATACACCCATAACACTTGGGACCTGAATCATATCTCACTTTCAGAAGCTCTGTATTCATTGCTTTCCATTTGGTTTAGTGCAAAGGAATACAATGCATACACTCAGACCACAAGGTATATGCATACTGTCCCAGTTCCAGCCTGTCAGGTCAGTGTCTACCAGTTGACTCAAAAGGAAGTTGACATTTGATAGTTAGATTTTTAGGTTAATATGCCATAGGCAAGTTGAATAAAAAACCTTGACATATTGGTCAGCAGCATAAATATGGTATCGAATAAGTACTGAAAACTGATGGTCTTAAAGAGAAAAGATGCAGCAGACCATTCTGATCCAAGGGGAAATTCCAAGCTCAGGAGAAGACTTTGAAATTTAGGTGAAAGAGAGGGAGGAATAGTGTGCAAGGGTTGGAGAGAAAAGCACCTTGCTTAGAAAGCAAAAACGAAAGGCAAGAGACAAACCAGAGCAAAGGTGTTGTCTTTGAGAAGAGCACCTATCCCTACGTGTGTTTTTTAAGCATCAGTCATACAAGTATTTCACTTCCAGAAGGAGTATTTAAAGAGAACAATGTTGAAATAGCAGGCTGGACACCAGTGCAAGTATTGAAGGATGAGGGATTACATCACTGAGGCAGCAAGTAAGGTGGATTATTTTATCTTTGTCATAGATTTCAGGGGATTCTGGTAAGCATCACACAAGTCAGAAAGAGGGAAGATTACAGTTTTCCAGACATTGAAAGCACACTGTTATGGCTGAAAAGGAAAGGGTCAAATTCTGCCTTCTATTGCACTGATTTATACCTGGAGCAACTCATCTGAAATCTGTTTTGTCAATGGAAATAGAACTAGAGATACGAGACCAAAAAACTGTGCAACTAGCATTTAATGGACAAGTGACTTTCTGGAAATTGGATCTCCAACAATAAAAACACCTAAAGGCAAGTATTTAACAAGAATTTGTTACAGAGAACAGTAGCTGTGTGAAGATGATAGATCCCCAAACATACTGAAAATCTATCTGCAACCTAATACTCTAACAGCTCAATGTCTCTGGGAAGTGTGCTCTGCGCAATGGTGAATAAGGTTACAATTACACACAGACACAATAATTCATTTTCAGCAGAAAGAAGAGAAAAATGAAAAAGTATTATGCAAGACAGTAGTATGACAGAAACAACAGCATTGCATACTCAGCAACAGAGTTGGAAGTAACCAGTGCATTCAACACTTGCTGTTTTTCTTGCTACTCTTGCAGTTATTCTTGTCAGGCATTTCTGAAAAGGCAACATTTCAGCTCACTAATTCAGGCAGAAGCAGGAGCTCCACCAGACAGATATTAAGTGATGGCACTGATCCAGGAAGCAAGACCTGTCTCATGTGCAGACTTCATAGGCAGTGTTGCAAAGAACTGTAACAGATGCAGGATATGGCACTACACAGCATCTAAAATGAGCTTGGGAAACGCTCATAGGGGTTTCCATTCACACCAAGCCCTTTTAAGGTGGTAATCACAGCAGTCACTGGTGCCCTACTGACAAGAACTCTTGTCTGAATGTGCAGCAGCAAAAACCACTGATAAATCCTGATCCAATATACAACTAGTTTGCAGTGACACAAGTCTTGTGACTTGTCAATTGGATTCCTAAAGTACCCAGGGGACCCCCATTAGTTTCATCCAGGACTGTCTAATGCTGTCCTAACTGTACATCAAGCTGACCAGCCAGGTAGACCTGGAACTCCGCATTGTTTGTCTGTCCATACTGAGGTAAATGACACCTGCTGCCTCCATAGACAGCTTTTATTTAAAATATTACATATCTGGCAGGGCAATAATCTACAGGTTTCTACAGTAATGGCAAAGACCATCACTATGAAAGACGAATTAGATGAGGTCTTTAATTTTCCTGTTTGAGGATTTGATGTATGGCAGAAAAAAACAAAGAAACAAACAAACAAAACAAAGTTCCCTAAATCTGTTGAACATTCTGAACATAACACATTCAGATTTACCTTTGTAGTGAATTTACTACCAAATGGAGAAAAGGGGCTCCTCAGTGACCATAGGGCAAGAGAAATGTACCTCCTTCATTATTTGGTATCTCCTCATCAGATGTGCTGAATGAATTACTCGGACAAAAACAACAGAGACTGTCTTATTTCATGCTCTACTTAAATCTTCTAACAGCCACATTTTCTGAAATCTAACCAAAATACTAAGATCTACCAAACATTTGAGTATCTATTTGCTTTAATTGGTAGCTGTGGTCTTACGCAAATGTAGCTCTACATGTAATTAGTGTGTATTGTGATAAAGCTACCACTTATTAATAAACTTCTCAATAGAATCAGAAAACCGTTTTCTTTGTGTAGTCTGATTTTCTATATTTGATCAGACATTGCATGTGTGTTCTCAGCTGAAGCCATAAATATCATTAAATGATTAGTACAGGAAGTATTGTCTTAGTCTACATTCTATTCTTTGGCTGTTATGTCCTTTCTTGTAATCTGTTTCCCCCAACTCTGGGGTTTTCACATTAATTCTAGAACAACCAGCTTTGACACAGTGGAAACATTATCTCCTTCCATAACTGCTTCATACTTAGAAAACGAACAAAGGTCATGTTTGCTGCAGGACTGAATGAATCTCAGTGAAGTGACCCTCTATCACTCGTAGTGCAAATTTTCCATTACAAGTGCTTCCTGTTTTCCCAAAGAATATTACAGCAACATTTCTCCTGTGTGTATTGCTTTCAGTGAATCCAGATTAATCTTGAAGGCAAGCCTTTCTCCTGTTGCACTGTAGGATAGACCGAGTCAGGCACAGGATGCCTCTGCTCTTCCTTGCACTGCATGAAAATGCCGTCTTGCCCTGAAAACGGTAGCATGTGGAAGTCCTCAGACTGGTCTGAGGATTTTCCTCTTCCTTTTATCTGGGTTTTCCTGTTCTACCCTTCCCTTCCTTCACTTTATATTCTCCCTCTATTTTTTACTCTAGAACAACCTACCATTCTTTCCACTAACATCCATCTATTAAGTGCCTGTCACACAAACTCTTAATTCTCTTAAGTTTGGCCCTGGTTCTGCAATAAAGAGCATCTCTTTAAAGATCAAAGAAATTCATTTATATCTCCTAGCATAAAATGTCATCTTGTCTGTATTTGTTTTCCATAAAAACTTTCCAGCTTTTATCAGGAAAAAACCTCAGATTTCAAACCAACCATCCACGATTATTATATCAGATTTGTTTAAATTCCACTTGTAAATGCCACTGATTGATTGATAATAGGCATCCTTACCTTTTTTTTGTTTCAGGTAGACATATGGTAAACTTTATGCTAAATGAAGGAAACGGGAAGAGTTGAGGAAGCCTGAGACAATAGTGAAAATAATATAAATAGACAACATTTTCTTTTTGTGTCAGAATGTGTGTATTTGTTGTGACATACTGCATCAGAGATTGTTCTGCAATTAGAGATTTCCATTTAAATCAAGAAGCACTTGTTAAATAAAAAGGTAGGACAACTAAATGAACTCCCACATATATTGAGCTCTACCACTGCATCTCAATCATGGTGAAATGTGTAAGCTCCCTTAATTAGGATAGCCAGAGTGAATTAAATTTTATTTCACATTGACTTTCTTTGGGCCTTGCTTATTCTGTAGTTCTTGTTATCAAACCTATGCTGCATAGCAGCAGTCAAGTCTGTTTCACAGAGAACATAACTTCATTATTCATTTGCAAGTTTATTCCAAAATAGATCATCCTAATGGATGAAACCTAAATATGCATCAGACCTATTCACACACACATTTATCAGTTTGGCTCTATGGAGAGCAGCAGACTTCACCGGTCCACGGCTAAACAGCACACTACGTTACCACACCATTTGTTTCTCCAGCTGTTCAGCATGTCCGTGTTAACCAAACTCAGTGCTAAATACTGCTGTACCAGAGTAGACTCAAAACCCCAAGCTCTTTCTCACAGGCCAGTGCACCTTTCCAATTTTCCTCACAGCTCCCAGAGCAGAAAATCATAGAAAACTGAAAGAATGCTTATTGAAAAGCAAAACAGAGCAACTAAAGTTTCGGCAATCTGTCCACCTTTCTGTATAAACCCCTGCTTTAATTAAAACGTGCTCAAGTAGAGGCCTCAGCTTCCCATAGTGTATCCCTGATATCCCAATTCACCCAGAGCCCCCAGACAGACACAAATTCCAGAAAGACTGGGTGAAGAAAACTGCTCTCCAGCTTTTGCAAGAGCAAATCATATTTTCTAGAGACAGCAAAAGGAAAATTTTTGGAGGCCAGGCTATTCCCAGCTCATGGGGTTGCCTAAGGAATGAGGAGGTAATGAGAGCACAGGAGCACACAGCCTGACAGCCACTATCAGTGTATTTGCTCCCCAAAGCCTTGTCTCCTTGTTTCACAGGATGATGTTCATGGAAGGCAGAACATTTGCTAGAGAAATATCTCAGTCCCAGTGAATAGCAGACAGTGTGACATAAACGTGTCACAATGGTGTGGTTATGGCCTTCTCATTGAAAATGTAGGTGTCATACTGTCTTGATATGAAAATAAACACATCAGTACTTAAACCTGCTGTTGCTACATTATAGTCACTATATTATGGCATCATACAATGTATATTTACGTTAGCAGCAGGCTTTCTCTGAATAAACAGGAACATTTCCTATTATGCATTTTGTGGATCAGAGTGCTGAATTTACTTTTTACAGCACTTCACGTAGAGAATTCCAAATATGCTTGGCCTCTGTCCTTGTGTTAAACTATGCTTGTTTGCCTCAAGGTTTCTTCACGTGGCTTGAGAACTGTGTATTTTCCTACAAAGCTGTCTGGGAAGTTATAATGTGAGAGCATTCAGTCAAATGCCAACAACTCATTGAACACTTTCTAGGTTTGAGACTGGCTGTTGGAGGAATTCATTATCCTTCAGAACTTTGCCCAGCAGTCCCAATGCAGTGCATGGCAAGTACAGTAACCTCCACATCCTTTGGTGTGCCCTTACACCCAATGAGCCTTCAAAATGATTCAGCTTCAGTCCCTCTCTACCCCATTCTCCATCCTGCTTCTTGGGGGTTGAGGAGAGGATCTGACACCCCTGTGGCTTTCTACCTTTTTAACAGTTCATCAAGCCAGCCACCAGAAGGAGTCCACAGATGAGACTGAGGTTAATGGAGAACATCCAGCCGGCCCTTCATTTCGAAGTGCCTGAAGTACGTACCATGTTTTAAATTGCTTATGGTCTGTCACGAGCAAGACCTTCCTCTCCATCTGCCTCCACCCTTTTCCTTCTCCCTAGGCAACCTCTGTGGAAGCTCCCCACCCAAACAGGAACCACAGCCACTGCTGCAAGATCAAGTAAGAAATACAACCCTGTGCAGAGAGCAGCTCCACTGTACAAATTTATATTTTACATCACATCAGCAGAACAAAAAAAGAAAGATAAAAGGAAAGGGAGAGGACTGCAGTTAGGGCTATTAATGTTTCATGAAACATCTCACATCCTTGCTACAACTGACAGGATAAAAAAGATACAGTCATTAAAATTCAGATAACAGGATACTACCTTGGTGTTCTTTATATTAAAATTCTGAGCTGAACTATTGCTTTGCAGAAATATGTGTCTCTCTGTATTCTCTTACATCAGTGTCTCAGGAAAGACTTAATACTTCAGCATCAGTAACAGTGGCCTGTATTGCTCCTATAGAGCAGTTTGTTGCCTTATGGGGAAAGGTTTTCATTATATTACAGTCCACATCACTGAAAAGGTGACTGTAGAGTGAGATGTACATGTACATTTCAAGGTTATTTTTGTTCCCTTTTGTTAACAATAAATGTTAACAAATGTAAACACCAAAGCTGGAGAAAAAGACTGAAGTGCTCATAGGTAAAGTTTTCCTCTACCCTTGCAAGTTCTAGAAGCCATTTTTTAAAGGACAAATTTAAGAACTGCAATTGGGACCCACATTTCCACTGTGCTATTCTGCATAGAGTAGAGATACTAAGGTGATAAAGAGGCAAAGTAAATAAAAATCTGAATTTCTGAGCAGAACTTGAAACTTTTTAAGCTTTAATTTAATCTAGCTTTTGTGAAAATATAAAAGTTTTGTTTGGGTTTGTTTTTACACTATTCCCTTATGAAACCTAGGAGAATAAGTAAATGCTTTTTCACCATATTAAAAAAGCTTTGCATAGCATTTATATTTAGAAGTGAAAAAGATCATGAACCAAGAAAGGGTTTTACAAAACTTATCTGGTGAAAATATTTTTCAAATGTTGTTGAAAGCAAAATATTAAGTTTTCCCATCCCTACTTTTTAGAGATTTTAATTTTTTTAACCTCTTTCTTTCTTAAACATAGGGTTTTGGTAGAATACTATAAAATAGAAGAATAACACACTGTTTATTTACGTTCAACTGGAGCTCATCATTTATCCCACAGATGTTAATCCTGGGCTGATTCATTACCCTCATGCTAATCATCACACAACCCAGGCTCAGCACACCTGGCAGAGATGGCTTTTCTAGTCAAGCATGAGCATTAATGAAGAAAGAAAAATTGGGTCCATGAAGAATCAAGTGCTTTTTGCTAAAAGATGTAAAAAGAAATAATAGAGGGGAAAAAAAAAAAAACAAACATAAAATAAACCACAGATTTTTCAGAATTTTACCTTGCTTTAAAAAAAGTGTGATTATTTGTGATTATTTGCTGTCTGCTTTGTTTTAGATATGGGATAGATACAATCTTTCTCTGCATTAGTGGAAATCCTGAACAGATACCGAAAGAAAAAACTTCAGCTAATTTCCTTGTTCAACTCTTTAATTGCACGTTGGCAACACGGACGAAGCACATGTACAAACTTTTCTGCTCTCTGGCTCTAAAAACAAGCACCAGGAACCACATGTGCACCTTTAAGTTTTCTGCGTTTCCTAGTATATTACTCCGGTATACTGGTAGCTCAAACAATAGAGCACGTTTGTACAACATGAGACAAATCATATAAATAATCTCTAAAATAACAACCAAAGCAAACCATTTGTGTGACTTATGGTTGTTTTCTGATGATGGACATGACACAAGTCATTGCTTCACAAAGCTTACAGAAGCTAATTGCAACCCCTTGATGCACTAAGTTCAAGCAAGAGTGGTAAGAGAGGTCTCTCTGCTCAAGCTCTTTGCCATCCTCAGAAGACACTACGTGTCCTTCCCTGAAGCTCTGAATAAGCTACCTGTCAGAAATGTATTTCCTTCTTTTAAGTATGGTGCAATCTAGTGTTAGGACCGTCCTAAAAAAGTTGGAATTATAAATATGGCCTCAGATTCACGAAGTCTGTGTACTACTGTGCAAACTCTTTAAGTCTGATTTAAGGTTCAGAGCAAAGTGCAGCATTTTCTCTCTATACATTCCCCTCCCTTTTACTGTTTAGACTAGTTCTGAGTTGCAATAAAGGAAATTTATATTCTATGAAATTCTTATTTCCCTGAAAAGTGTATTTGAAAACATTTTCAAGTGTATCTCTGAATATATGAGAGTAATTCCTTACAGGGGAAAAAAAATTGTTCTCCCTTATATTATGCACGTTATGTAGTTTATGCTATTAAAAACAAAACTAAAGTTAAAGCTTGAAAGGACATTAAATGTTTGAATTATTGAGAATGAAAAGCCTATAATTATTAAAATATAAAGATATTGCTTTTTTAAAAAGTATGGCATAAATACACATTGAAAATAAACCTTAAATTTTTTTCTACTGTAACCTGACATTTCTAGGTAACTGTCCTTGCTTTATAGCCAGGCTCATACATCAGTGCACACTTGGGGGAGGTCAGCATCAGCCTGGAAAAAAACCTTCTGAGATTACCAGAGTCTTCCCTCGCCTTTGGAATATACTTGTGTTAAGTGGATGGCGATGGTGCTTATTTATTACCTTCTGTAAGATGTACAAATACACACACAAACATACTCACACACCCTTCCACATTTTGTCTCTCTCTCTCAAGATTGCAGTGAACTTCTGGATTTTTTTTCAAATCTTAGCTCACCCTCTAATTTTGCCAATGCAATTTTCCAAGAATAAATAATAGAGCCTACTCTGTGAACCTAGAACAAGCAGAAACTAAAATCTTGTATTTGAAGATTCCAGCAAATTGAAAACTGACCTATATTAAAATGACAAATTTAAGTTCACACATAGGGAACAAAGAGAGTTTGAATCATCACCACTTCCCTGGAAGTTCTATAGAAATAATAGATTACTTTTTTGTCAAAACCAAATTAAGTTTGAAGTTAAAAAAAAAAAATCCTAGTTTTGTTTTTTCCCATTAAAAATAAATAAAGTAAGAGAGAAAAACAGATCTTTGTAGTATTCTTCCTTCTGATCTTTTTTCTTTTTGGTCCTTCTCCAAACAAACATAACAAAGGAAGCCTGAGCCATGAAGAAAATGCTTGGTCCACCAGTGAAGCTGGCAGAGGTGTGCAGGAGTCACAGGGCTCCACACATGCCCATTGGACACAATGACAGCATCAATATTTTCAGCAGGACTCACAAGAACTCATGAAATACTAATCACTAGCAAGAGGCTGAGACAACTGTTAGTGACAAAAGAAGGTTTTAGCAGTGAATTGAAGTCAATAAATCAATATGTATTGTTTTCTCTTCTGCATGTTTGACAGGCATGAGTGTCTTTGCTACCCTTTTATCCTGAAAAGGATAACCCTAACTCTAAAGGATAGCAAAAGTATTTTAAAGGGATAACCCTTTAAAATTAACCTAATTTTAGGAGAAGAAAAATTTTGAACAAGGTGTGCATATTCAGCTGAAACTGAAGTAATGCTTGACTAATAATAAAGACATTTCTCTCCAATCATAGGCTACAGATACCTGGCAGCAGTAGCTGTGTTCTGTGTTTTAGAAACAATGAGTACTACTTAGAAAATATGTTTATTTGGATCTCAACTCACACAGGAGGGCACATCCACCAAGGGACTTCCATAAGACTACATGGTCTCCGTCCCAGGTGTCCCATGTCCAAACTTCCTGGATGTTTCTTCTGCTCAGGGCACAGTCTGACCAAACTTCAAAGCAGAAACAAAATGAAGAATGTATTTTAACCTATCTCTTTCTTTCAGTTCAATTTCAAGTGATTTTTCCTTTTTATCAATTCAAGGGTTTCATTATGTGGGAGGAGAAAATATCAAAAAAGTTCAAACTCCTGTGCCTCTTATGGTGGAACACAACCAACACTCACTGTGCAGTCTCAGAAACAGGCCAATTCCCTGAGTTCAACTTTTCTCTTTATTTTCCTATGCCCTAAGAAAGTCGCTAAAAAGCACCTCAGGATTTGACAGAGCTTAAGAAATCCAAGGTGCCTCTTTTTTATAGGCATCTGAGTGTCAACACTGATGCAGGCAGGAAAAAGATAGAAAGGTCCAGTCCTTAGGTATGGCCATGGATCCTGCTGCTATTGGGAGAAACAGAGAGCATTAAGGTATGGAAGTTGAAGTTGAACAGAAAGGGAAAGAAATGCAGATCAGTCCATGAAATGTGTTTGCAATGGAAGACCTGAGATTATGGAAATTATATTTTAAAAGTTCAGAAAAAAATCTTCCTGGTCAGTATTTTTTTTCCAAATTAAAACATCGCAAGAAACCATCATGGATGTCTTGAGGAGAACAAGCTAGGATTAGCACAAGGCTGCATATACTAAGTGGATATTTTCTGAATTCCCTCTCTTTACAGTAACACTGTAGAAAAGACACAGCTCTGTTAAAAGCATTCCCACCATATCCACCTGTATTGCCATGACTTGTTTACAGAAAAGAAAAAAAACCAAACTGTACAACAATCTGTACAACTGATTCCCACTCTTCTATCTGTCTAAAAGAAGGTTACAAAATTCTTTGATTACAGCAGGTACCAAGGAATACTTATGATGTTTCTGCAAGTGGCAGTTTGTAAGGGACGTGTAAAACACTACTACAGAAAAAAAACAAATCCTCATATGCTTTGAAAATATCATGTTTTGTATGTTGGCTGACTTCTGCAAAGCTTAATGATATTTTTTTTTTCCAGATGCCAGCTCTTGTCTGTTCAGTAATATGTACAAAATCCTCAGCTTTGGTAAAATTATTTCCTGACCTCTGCCACTGGGCATTGGTGGGAAGCAGAGTTAAAAGAAACAGACCCTGAAGGTTTCTTCACTTTCTTGTAGCAAAGCAAATTGGTCTCCTGCCTATGTGCATGCTTTCCTGTGAGGTCAGCGCCACCAAGGACCAGTGTAGTTGTGGAACAGACATATCCCACCCAGGGCCATAGCTCTCACTGGGCTGCTGCTGTTGACACTGAGGAGCAAAGGAAATGCAAAGGACTCCCACATTAAGTATTGGTATAACTAACCCTTTTCTCATATTCCTTTAAAGTTTCAAGGACAGCCAGTGGTGACATTTGAATGCCATTCTGTCTGTTTACAGTACATTTTCCTTCCAAACAAGAAGGAAGAAAAATAAATTTAGATAGTCAGGAATTGACAAAATGGTTTGAAAACAGGATGTCTATGTCTCCTAAGTCCCTAACTCTACTTCCTTGCAGCTTTCAGGTACTATGGCTTGTTTTTGCAGTGATGCAACCTCAGCAGCTTTGCTCCCTTGGGCCAGTCTGCTCACTGTGTCTTCATACACAGCCCACTGGTTCACAGGGGCAAGTCAAGCAGCTGAGTACAACTCTCAATTTAGCTAAAAGTATCATTTGAAATCTCCCAGTACCTTAGATACATAGCAGTGTGTGTTTACTTCAGAGACCCCCTAATCAACTCCCCCCAGTAACCCAGCAGTCTGAAAGAGATACATCTTTCTGTCTCAAGTCCCCGTCTGCCAACTCTGAAGTGCAGCCTGTCCATCTGTGACCCTCAACATCAGCTAATTCAGAGAGCCACTTGTTTGGAAAAATACATCAAGACACTAGAGACAGGAAAAGAGAAATGTACCTTAAAGCAAACAAAATAACTAAACAATGAGTAAATATGACTGAGGTCAACAGCAGAATAAGTGAAAATGCAAGCATCAGCTTCCTTTTCCCAAAGAACAACAGAAGAAGGAAAGAGAAGTCTAATCCATTACAACAAATGTCTGATACCCTCACCTCCTTTAGTGGGAGGAATGATACAGCATTATCTTTCACAAGGAAAAAATGAAATAAAGACCAGCTATTTATTCTTACTCTGGAGTTTGAAACACCACCTCTCTTTCACCAGCTCTACATTCCCCACGGCTGGTTTTCTACAATTGAAGCTGCACTTCCTAATGAAGCGTTAAGGGTTACACAGTCACCAGTACCAATTACGACAGAATATTGAGCTATGGTGTCTGCTTGCCAAGAAAACTATCGGAAATTTGGATGGAAAGGGTGCTGCACCAAGTCTGTTTGGGGTATGGCCAAGTTCATTCAATCTAGTTTGATCAGTTCCTCATTAACAGTCCTTTTATAGTCGTAGTTATTAGTGTTGAGTGGATTAGGGAGGAGATGGTGTATGTTCATGGAACATAACTGCTAGTCCCTAGCCTACCTGATAAATTTTAATCACTCATTCCCAGTGCACTTCCTCTCCAGTCTTTCAATTCTGGATTTATTCCCTAAAATTACCTTTCTTGAGAATTTTACAGCTAGCTAATTGACTTTCTGTTCCTTCTCTTGCATTGTGCATGAATAAGGTCTTTTCAAAGTCCTGCCAGCAGCTCTTTTCTTTAATAAAAGAGCTGTATTGTATTCATAAACCACCTGAATGGAAGGAAGGTTCAAAAAACCCACAATAGTATTTAGAAGAAGAATAATCATTGAACAAATACTAAGCATTATCTATAATCTTTATAAGAGCTCTAATTCATATGAAAATGTCTGAGACATGCTGCTAAGGAGGACTGGATTCTATCAAATGCTGAAATGGCAAAGCTTTAAGAAAAATTTACAAGAAACGTATTCTCTTCTCTTTTTTCTTTTCTCTCTTTTTTTTTTCATATTTTCTCCTCTATTTCAGTATTTTATTATTTCTGGTAACTATTTCCTTAAAAATCTGGATTTTTTTTCTCCCCAAAAGAATTTTACACATAAATTTCCATTTCACAAATGTTATGGAAGTGAACATTGATTACTGGAAGAATTTTGATTGCAGGTAGATTTGTAGTTCTGTGGTTATTGATCAAGAGGTGAGTGAGTGTCCAGGATTCCAGGAAGCATGCTGAGGCTTTCCCACTATGGATAATAGCCTTGTTATGGAGTGGACTTTTATAGGAAGAAAGGGAATGAAACAGTAAAAACAACCAATGCTGAAGGCCATCTTGTATCTGCATATGAATCCAGCAATGAAAAACTTTAAAAATGCAGATTATTCATTGACAGTTACACAGTCATCGTTATGCCTCAGAGCCAGAGCTGAAGTACAGACATTCTTCCTGCCTCTCCAAAACTTACTTCATTGAATGTTTATTTTACATTTTGGACACCACCTCTACATCCATAAAAGCTAGGCACCGCCATCATACTTAGTATGTGTGTATGTGTCTGTATATGTTTTTATGCAAAGTACAGAAATACTTTTTATCTGGGACATTGTTCTAGGTCAGTATTTTAATTTTGTGACTAAAAATAGATTTTCCACATTGGTTTTACTGGAGTATTTTTTTCTTCCACTGATCTCAGAACTTCATAAAACCAGCATTTTGTATGGCATTTGGGTCTTTTTACATCTTAACATCATTCAAAAGAAGAAATTCAAACTACATGTGGTGGAAAGGTGAACAACTGAGAAAAGGCTCTGCTGCTTCCCCTCAGAGGTTCCTACACTGCAGCTCCAACTGCCTTATGACTCCGAAGGAACGGTTGAGCTGGATCTTACCAACATTTTCTTCTATTTTTGCCATCCAAAATAGGATCTGACAGCAATTTTAATTTGGGAAAAATTGTACCTCTGACACCAAGTTCTGAGTTCAGAACATCTGCACAAAGGCTTATGAGCTCTGCAGGGGCATCTGAGTTATTTCTAACGACCTTTTAAGTGTCCAACAGTTCTCTGTTACAGCTGTTTTCTCTAAACACCTGAACTGACCATGAGATTTCCAGGGAACCAGATGCTGACAGATTACTTTTTTTCCACTTGTTTCTTAAAAAAAACAAACCTGTATATTAGGCAACAAGTAATGGTTTACAATGCCTCTGAAGTCAGGAAACTTGTCTACTTGCACACACAGGTGACAGATTTCTTTTTCAAAGAAGGTGGTCATTATAAGGTTCAAAAAAACCCTCAAAACTCTCTTCAGTATGCAGATACAGCAGAGCTCAGTGATAAAAAACAGCCTTGCTTGTTGCCAAAAGAGGAAATGGACTCTCTCTTGGAAATAAATGTTCTCCTCACTGCTGTATGGGAGACACCCTATTGACCAGGAGGTGGGTTAACAAAGGGAACAGACTGATTGAGGTATGGACAGCTATGAAGATGTCATCCCCACTCTCCTGCTTCCTAGTCCCTCATGCATCAGAGAGATAAAGAGGAGGGAGCTGCATATAGCCCAGATAATTGTTTGTGCCAGTAAAAAGCATTAAGGTATGTATTTACTTTAAAAAGACAGATCCCCCTCCTCTGGCCCACTGCTTTCCCCCACAAAATCAGAATAATTTTTAAGCCTTTTTTTCACTCATGTGTTGCTATTTTCATCATTAATATATCTACCATGGCAACACATTTCCAGCTTGAATACATATTTTCCTGGAAACATTCTCAAATAGGCAGTTTAACTATTTATCTTTCCTATATCATATTCACAACAGATGTTTTTCCCCTTGTACAATAATTACTTGTACTCTGTTCCCATTAGGTATGCACTTAGAGAAAAATGATATGATTACTATTTAGTTGCCTTTAGCATGGGTAGCCTGAAGGATTGTATTTTACGATACATTTCTAATCACTGCATCATGATAAAATAATACAGAACAAATCCAGAGTTGTGGCTAACCATCTACCTATGGACAGAGTTTGGAAGAGATGATCCTGATGTTCAATTACAGTTCTAAAAGTCAGCATTGATTTCCTGATCCCCTGATTGCTGCAGGGATAAATAAAATCATAAGTGAACTATTTTAGGCTATTAAAAGAGTCTCAGGCGAAAGAAAAACACTGAAATGGTCTGTCGAAAACAAATATTGTCAAATTGGTGTTAGTCAACTTTTCTTGAGCTCTTGTGGTTCCCTCTTGTCAGCAGTCTGCAGCGCTCCTGAACCTCAAATCCCTCTCTTTCCAGCTTTCTCCATCTTCTCCTTTTGGGTACATTTATGTCACATCTTTGCTTCCCGTCTCACTGTAAGATCCTAAGTGCCAGATGCAGCTGTTTAGGGTGGGATCTTTTATCGTGTGTATGTGGTGTGGCCCCTGGAGTGGTCCTGTACTGCAACTACTGCCAGAGCTTCACTAGACAAAAGAGTCCTGAGCTAAAGCCCCTCCTGACCCACTTACACCCTGATGTGCAATCCAGCCTGTCTCTCATGACTCCACAAACCTCCTCTGTCCTCACACAGCCCTCACTGTGCCAAGCCTCCCCCTTACCCTTTGACTGCAGAAGTGGTCCCCATCGCATGAGGGAAATAAAGATTGGGAACCACTGGCGAGAGGTATTCCTTTAACATGGCACACTGGAGGACAACTGCTGTGTTTTAGTACTTGGCATGGAGCAGCAGTGGAAAACACAGCCATGCTGGTAATGCTGAAAGCAAGCATAAGTCACATTTTAGATCTCTGTGGTGGACACAGCCTCTGCTATTCAGAAAAAGCTCTAAGCCAAAGAGTCTGACCGAGGGCTGCCTCATCCACTGTCAGAATTAACACAGCAGCATAGAGCAATCAGAGCTTCTGACTGATGCTGTAACAAGTGGCTCCCACTCACTCTCACTCTGGAAGACAAACCTTCCCCAGTCTCTTTCCTCCTCCTACATCATTTCCACTCTCCTCATCTGGTGCTGAGTCCACTACTCTGGCTGTGCTGTATTCTGATGCTCAGTCATGATGATCCACTGCATTTGCTGTGTGGGAAGGCCTCAAACTGACTCATCAAATATTAAGTCAGGGCCTTTCAGTGCCATGTGAGAAGATTGTTTTACTCCAAGCCTCAGTTCTGAAGTAGCCAATTATCAGGGACTCAGGCAGCTTTTGTCTTGATTTTTCCCTCAGGGTTAACAAGTCACTAACACTCTTATTCTTTTGTCTTCCTTTTGTAAACTTCTTGTAAAGCCATAATACATAAATGTTTCATTTTCACCTAATAAGTAATGCTTCAGAAATTACTGTCTCCTCCAGCTAGAAACAGAAAATGTTCTTTTAGCTTTTTGGTCTGAAGGAAGTTTATCTCCTGACACTCTCCTTACTACCACCTGTTGCATGCAGAAACACTGCAGCTTAAAGCCTTCTGCAGTAAAACTAAATTAATAGTAAAACTAGTCTGTCTCTGCAGATGGCCAGCTCAGCTACCTTTTATGCCACGTCACATCGTATGTGTAGATTCAATCCAATGAGTGAGTAACAGAAGATGCCTTCAGCATTTCTAAGAGCTTTTGGTTTGGTAAGACTATTCATAGAAGTATTCCACACTTTCCCTTGTGGTTTCATCTTTGCCTGTATTATTCCTGCCACTGCACTTCACTGTGAAAGCCCTCAAATATAAAAATGATGTTTAAACTGATTCCCAGGCACTGGAACCTGATGGTCCTCCTGTCAAAGCATTGCACTGATTTTTCCAAAATTGCAGCAATCTCTCAAAACAATTCCCAAGCACAGTTTATGAACTAATACTAGCTGGAAACCATTCCCAGTGGCAGTATGCATACACCCACCATTGTCTGGAGGCTGAGTATAACAGGGAGGACTGGTCACCCTGTGCAGCTGGGCTCAGAGCCAGAGTATGTATAATTTACTAATTTACTGTGCATGTATAATTTACTAATACGGATGTGGCCAAGGAGCCTGACAAAAAAGCACTTCATTCAGTGCCTTCATCTCACCCATTTTTCTCAGTGCAGCACTTCTGTCCTGTGCAACAGCCTGTTCCAAATGACACCCTTTACACACACAGTTTAAATTTATCCCTATGAAAATCACACCATTTCTGCCAATCTCAGTGGTTGTGGGACCAGGTATGCAGCCTCTCTGTTGACACTAATATCTGGCACTCAGCAAGACAAGCAATCAGTGCTGAGTGTTTCAGTTTGGTTATTTGTGTGTAGTATCAGGTTCTGAGTTGCATCAGCAATGAGAACTGCAGGCAAAAATTACCCACAGTCTTACTTTTCTCTCCGTTCACACTGAGTACACACAATCAGGACATGAAAGAAGAGTGAGCAGGGTTCTCCTTGGCACCTCATTTCAGTGTAGGTACCTCACAGCCACCAGGACATCTTCTCATGTAGCCTTTAGTACCCTGCTTGCACAGCTCGATGCTGGTGGCACTCATGGTGCAACAAGAGGAAGAGAACTGAGCTCCATTAATCAAATCCAGCCCTATACTCCAAATGTTTCTTTTTAGATGTTACTTCCCAGAGGAAGTCTGAGTTGCTTTTACAATGCTCTTTCATCCAAATATACTTAAAAAGTAATGACGGTTCATCCATCTAGTCTTAGGCCTTTCTTTTTATATACTATATGACGAGTTCTGAGAAACTCCTGTAGTAAGAGAAATAGAGGAGAAATATTATTGTCAGTCTCTTAACGTTTACCTTTAGAAGGCAACTTTAGCTTTGTTCAAATATCTGCTAAAAGTCAGATGAACACTATAGAGAGAAGTCTGCCAAAAAATTCTAGTTCTCTGCCTTCTTCTCCTTCCTTTGGTCAGTTTTTTAATCAGGTTACACACTGGATCATACATCACACATAAGAAGCTTCCAGTTAGCGCTTCTACCTCAGCCTATTTGTGTGGAGACGTTTCTGCAGTAACATGTATGAGTCATATCTTACTTCTATCATGAGGGACCTGCATCAGCATAAAAAGGGAAGACCTTACTTGACATTGCTGATTTCTGTAAGAGAATAGAAGGAAAACAAAGGTTTCTTTCCCTGAAAAAAAAAAACAAACCTAAGCACAACCACACTTTTGACATATGTCAAAAAGAGCAAATAAAATGAAAACATGTTCTTTTCCCCTGGAATATCTAAGAGAAGATTGATTAATGTGTTAGAACTTACAGAACAAAGAAAACAAATTAGAAGGGTTGCTAATGTTAGAACGAGCTACGGCAATTCAGAGTCCCTGAATACATGGAAGAAAAACAGCAGTGACATCATTAAAACATGTTGCAAGTTATTTAGGAAAATTAACTTAGCCTTTCACCTTTGTATGAAAACCTACAGCTACAACTAAAACCTACAGACTGAGTGGGCCATACATCCTATGCATGTGTGCAGTCCCAGACACCCTTTCCTCATTTCAGGGGATAAAATCAATGAGACAGATCCACCT
Organism: Corapipo altera; assembly: GCF_003945725.1. NCBI lineage: Eukaryota > Metazoa > Chordata > Aves > Passeriformes > Pipridae > Corapipo > Corapipo altera. The sequence goes on along the minus strand of NW_020884900.1, from coordinate 1,907,370 downwards.
GAGAGACATAAACTGAATGAGAAAGATGTTCCAGCTCATGAAATATTGCAGACTCCAAAGGAATACCTGAGGATGTCAGAAAGTTCCAAAAAAGGAAGCAAACTCAAACTCTAGAATCTGCAAGTCATTTCTGCAGTTTGAGAACTCTTAACTTCTACAAATTGTTACTAAATGCCTGTTCTCCTGATGCAAAACAGGGTAGGTCATATAATGGAAGTCACCTGACACTTTCCCAGGTACTTTGGAAATGAGCATATCTTTGGACACCACTCAAGTAAATCATAAGGTTTTTAGCAAGGACCTAGTTGCTAGAAATTATGGTCAAAGGAACGGAAAAGATGTTGAAAATTGAGTGTTGGTTCAGAAGGTACAGGCTAGCAGGATAAATAAAGATGGAAAATTTCCATATTACCTGCATATCTCACTCTTTGGAAGTAGAAAGAACACCCCATATATTCTCCTCTGAATAAGCATCTATTCTAGAGCTAGTGTCAATGGCTACATTACAAAAGGTCACCATTAATTCCCAGAAATATTATGCACCTGATTCATGTGACACAGCTTCCTACATAGTATAAATAATGATGTTTGTGCCCTGAAGCTAAGAACCCAACTGATAAAGGATGTTGTATGGCCACTGTAAAAGATACATTGGGCTCAGTGTGCAAACCTGACAGTCTCCAGGCCAGCAATGTATAATTCAGAGCTCCTCTCTCTCCTCTTTGCTCATTTATTAAGTGAAAGAGAGCATAAAGTGACAAAGGAGATGGGGAAAGAGCTGCTTGTGTCTCTGTATAGGGAAACACATGCCTTTAGCCATCCTGTGCAGTCTTCCACAGCTCAGCTACAATGCATTTTATAGACTACAGGTGAGAGTTTCCAAGGCCACTGCCAGAACCCACCGTCAGATAGAGGAGCTCACGCTGTGGCCCTCGTGTCAGCTTCTGCAGTTGTAAGCTGAATATATCCACTTTGTCTCGACCCTTTTAGTGACAGTAATTCCAAAAGGGAAGCATGTTAATGGATACTTAACATACTGCCAAGTCCTTCAAGCATATACTTGGAATACTGGAAAATGTTTCTTTTCACTCATTTCAGATACATTGCTTCTCATTTTGAGCCTCTAGTTTGAGATATCTGACCCTCTCCAACCTCTATTTTCTCCAAAATTTCAAAATCATACGTTCAAACAAATTCAGCTCTAAAAGATCCAAGGCAGTTACGCAAGGACTTCCCAGATGAAACCACTGCTACCTCTACAAAGCGTGTAAGATGCAGAGAGGCACTCACTGGGAGAGACTGGCTTCCGAGTCTTCCCTGTCACTTCACATCTTAAAAAACGGTCACGATGTGACATAGAGAACTTAAAATAACAACTAATTCCATTTAGAAATAGCTCTATTATTCATCACACATTTTCTGGGGTTTGTCTTTTTGTTTTTAATACTGAAGATAGTTTCATAAATATTGCAATGTTTGTTTCTTAATTAATATTTTCTTGGCAGTTTATATCTAATATATTGCTGTAAATAAAGCTGTCAATTACTTTATTGGATTAATTTAGCCTTTTTCTTGAAAAAAATGCATTTTGGGGGACATGACTGTTATTCAGGAGGATTTGCTAATATTTTCTTTTTGCAATTTTCTGCACACAGCTTATAATAAGTTTTTAGGTTTAAAAAGGAAATGATACTAACATATTTTATCTCAAAGAATAGGGTAACCAGATAATTTTTCCTTTCTATCCAGTGAGATGGAAGTAATTCAGTTCTCAAATTGTTGATTTTTAAGCGAAGAACTAAGGAATTAGAGCAAAAGAACTTTTCAGAAAAACCCCTCTGAAAGTCCTACTGTTGAAAGAACAAAGAGAGAGAGAAAAATGAAAGAAACAGCATTTTCTGCAAGAGAATATCTAGAAACAAACTTTTCTTCACATTTTTTTGATGCCCCAGTCTTGGCTCCCACTGATTTTAGTCAGCAGGCTTTGAGTCACTCTAAAAGTTTCTGAAATAGCTGCACTTGTCACCCTTCCTATTTACCCTGTAAAGTTTACTTTGACCTTTGTATTACAAATCATCTTAGCGTTGGTTTGGCACATCCAGCATCCTTGTCACAACTCTCAGAGTGGAAGAGATGACATTTTCAGCCAAACAAACTAAAAAAACCCAAAAGTAAATAAAAATATTCCCTCCAAGTTTTGATCCATCCTGTTAAGTTTGTGGGGTTTTTTTCATTTCCAAACAGAGACAAAGGCACCACACTCAGGTTGCAAGGGGAAGGAGGAAAGTCAGTACTAATGAAAATATCTTATTGTAGCTTTGCTATAACAACTTCAACACCAAAATCTCCCCAACCCTCTTGATCTTTCATTGAGTGCTACTTCTGTTAAAACTGACTTACTTTTTCACGATATGTATTATTTCTCAAATATAACACTTTCATTTCAGTAGTTTCATTAGCCTTAGAAAAGTTGACATGTTCTTTTATAGTGCCACAGCAATAGATTTTACTCTAAACTTGTGATCTAGATAGTGGGATGCTACTTTGTTGTAAAGACAATAGATTTTTAGAGAGTTAATACTAGTGAAGAATTCCACATTCTCCTAAAGGTTAACTCCACAAAGAAGGTATAGATCCTTGTATTTTCAGTGTTAGCAATGAAGTATAAAATATGATGCTGAAATAGCAACAGTTGTTTATTTCTATGTCAATCCCTTTAAGCAAAAAACACCATGAGGGTGTTGTGATAGGTAGGTCTTGGAAAACTCATCTCTAATGAAATCAATTAAAAAATTTGGGTTTGTCTTCAAGAAGGTCTTGATAAGGCTCTAGGCACCTGAACACCTCCAGTACTTGACACTGCACTTCATACATCTTGTTGTAAGTTACCTGTCATGTAGACAGCAGCTGCAACCTCATGTTTTTTTAAAAAGCATATGCATTGCAAAATAAATCTGATCTAATTTGCTGTTGTAAAGACCATCCATTTTTTTAAAGAGTTCACTAAATTTGACTGTGGATTTTTTTTCATTAATTCATGAGGTAACTTAAAAAATAAGTAGTAGAAATTGTATCCCATTTGCAGAAGAGTAACTAGTGACTTTCTCTTAAAAGTTAAAGCTCCTCCCATTCCCTGTCTACTGAATCCATAATGTTAAGCAAATTCCACTCCATAGGCACAAAAATGCATGGATGTGCACTTGGATGAAATTTCCATTGACGCAAATGAAATTCCAGACATCTAAAGGCAGGGTTTAGCCCAGAGTACTCAGTGTGTGACAACTCATTCTCATGGCAAAGAACTGATGAAGGAGAAAGGCTCTTAACGTGACACAGAGAGCTCAAAAAGCCAAATTGGGAATTCAGGAAGTCATTCAACTGTTTTTTTAAAGATGCTCCTGCATTTCAAGTCTACAATCAGCAGGTGGACCCTGCTCCCTCCAGTCTGCAGTAAGATCCTATTTGTCCTTCAACTACAATTGCAGACTAGTTACAAATTTCTCTATTTCTTTTTCTTCTTAGTGACAAGTAAACATGATGCTCTGATGGAGTGTCATGTACTTTGAAATAAATTGACACAGGATAATGAAGGAAGTAAGAAAGAGCTGTATTACCAAAAAAAAAAAAAAAATCACGGTTTTGATACCAAAAAGATGAACAATTTTCATTACTAAAGAACTGATACCTTCCATTTACTTTCTCCGGTGACAATTCAGATTTCAGCAGAAAGTTCAGGTTTTTTTGACTTTTTGTCAAAAAAAAAAAAAAAGACATAGTCAAACAGAATATACCATTACTTAGTTTTCATGCAAGTCAGTAAGACAGAGTGGAGAAACTGAGCTACTACTAAAAGAAAACTCCAAGGAAATTACAGAATTACCTAATGAAGGAGTATCTGTAGTTTCCAAAATGCAATCACAGTTGACAGAAATTCTCACCTCTATTTACAATCTCACCAGAGACTAAGGACTGAGAAACCACAAGAAACTGTTTAGTGTCTTGTCTTTGAAAGCAATCTCTTCTGATTTAAAATGGGCAGAAATGCTGAACTCGTGTGAGGACACTTTGACTATTGCTACTCAATGTTTTATGTGGTGCTCTGTGAGGAGCTAGAAGGTTTCAGTCTCTCTTGCTCCCAGACTAGCATTTTTCACCACCAAAAAAAAAAATAAAGTCATGGACAATAAAATCAATCCACTAAAGCATTTCCTGGCAATGTTCAAATATCTGCATCAACTCAGTGTGTTCCCCTCAACAACATGCACAGTAAAGAGAGAATTTTTATTTGACAGTTGACCAGCAGAGAAGAACCAAATGTTCAGATTAATGATAAATATAATTCAAGAGCAAAGTTGTTGGGGTACACATGCAGACATAATATAGACTGCAATGTGCAGCCTGAAGTTTTGAAAGCCTCCAGAGAAAACAGAGCGGAAAGGTTTATCAGGAAGTAAGGAAAATAAAAAATATACCAAAGTGTTGGGCAAAGGCAATAGGCTGGAGAACATCAGAAATATGGCATAAACTAATGCTGTCAGGATGATACTGGGAACCAAAGCCACAGTGTCACTCTCTAAGGATCCCAGGTGTTTATAATGTGATGCTACAAAACCAAATATTATCTCCTGAGTGCTGAGCACCATAGAGATATTTCATGTGAAGACTAGTTCTAGCAGTAATGCTTAAAAGCATCCCCATCTGGAGGAATTTTAGACTAATATTCAAGAATCAAAATTCAAGGGCATCCTTAGTTCTTCTTCAGTGGCACCTTAAGAAGCCAAACACCACAACAGCAGAAAAAGAACAAAGCAGCAAAAAGTTAACTGCTTTAGTTTGATTTAAGTAAGGACTTCAGAATCCCTGATCATGCTGCCAGTTATCCCTACACAGCTAATGACAGTTTTGCGTCAGGCCTGGTGCCCCCTTTCCTTGTCCTTCTCTCCCATTCTAAATATTATTTTTTTTTAAAATTGAAAGATGTTCTGGACTTGACACCAAACATTTCATACGTCAGGAAAACACGGGTTAGGGATTTGGAGCTCTGCTCAGTATGAATAATGCAGCAGAGCACTATGGCAGCATGAACTGTTAGAGAAATCACAGCTGCTGGTCTTCACTGCTCATCTAGACAAAAATTAGGTCTTAGTATGTTCTTGATGCCAATCAGAGGCTTCAGGACAGGTACTGAAATATGGATTTCACATGCCATGTTAATTCTGTCAGCATATGTCAAATAATCCTGTGTCCCCCATTCCTGTCCTCTCCAATCTATCTATCCTTCATATGCTGAAACTTTACTCTGATGGTATTTTCTCCCTGGAACTTTTGCTCTGGAAAGCTGAAACTACAACGTGGAAAAACAGTAGGTATTGTAGATAACAAGCTATTTTGACAACAAAACTAGAATCCCACATATCAAATACTTATCCACTAATATTCATTGCATTTTTTTTGCTTGCTTAGCCTTCCAATACTGCTGTCCATGGATAGGGCCCTTAGATCTGAGTCATCTTTTCTGACTTTCAAGCAAATCTTAAAGTCTAGGTGTGTATAAAACCTAATTTTATTTTTCCTTCCCCTTCACTTATTGTCTTTGCCTTTTGAAGCAATGTTCAGCTGATACTCCAGCAAAAGCGTCCTCCACAGCACCAACATTCTCTCTGTTGAGGCCACATTTCTGCTCTGTGAAACAGTCAAGTCCATTCTTCTGCTAAAGAAGGGAAATTAAAGAATATGGGGCTAGTGTGTTACAAAGGTCCTACAAGTAAAGGGTTGATGAGTTCCTCTGACTCAGTTTCCCACCTGAACTACACTTCAGTGGTTCAGTTCTCACCCTAACAGAGGAGGAATTCATCCCAGAGTTCTTAGCTACACTCAAATCTGATCTTAGGGATAAAGAGAAAAAAAAAATATGCTGAAGCAGCTGAAATTTAGAGAGCAGACAGGAGGGTAAGAAGATGCTCTCATTTCTACCGTATCGTTTCTGTATCAATTACAGCAGGTACGTCCCCAATAAAATCACATAGAGTCAGCTAAGCCTTATTTTAGAGAATGGGTCATCACCAGAAAGGAACAGCAGTTCTATGCTGATTCAACCCTGAGTCATTTTTCATTGGGTTTCAACTGACATTGATTTTACATCATATTCACCTGAACAAGAAGCCTCTGCCCTTTCCACTAATCCTCATCATAACAAAGAAGAAAATCAGAGGGAAAAAGAGGGAGGTGAAGATACTATGGCTAAAATTTACCTTGCAATAGAATAATATTAAGCTTCTGATAGGGCACATTTTCCTACATTATGAAGGAGCTTAATGATGTCTTTTAAGAGTAATAAATAAATGGGCTGCTTGAAAGCATTCTCAGGCTAGAATTGCTTTTCTCCTGCTAAATCTGCTAATTATGCCATTTTTCCATTAACTGAGAACATAAAGTGCTTAAAACCAGCTTTGAATCAGTTTTCTGAACTGTAGTAGCTCCTCAGAAGTGCACCCCTATCAGAGTATCCTCACTTTTCAGTGAATAGAGTCACAAAGTTTGTTATAATAGATAAAACACTGTTCTGGTGTCACCCTGGGGGGTTCACACCTTGAGGTGCCTCTGTCCAGGCGACCTGGGGCCGCTTGGGGGGGGAGGAGGGGGGGTGTGGAACGCGCACTGGATTTCTGCTGGAGTATGGAATGGGGGAAAACCCAGACTGGATTTTGTCCAGAGTACGGAATGGGGGAAAACCCAGACTGGATTTTGTCAGGAGCACAGAATGGGGGAAAACCTGGACTGGACTTCAAAAAAAAAAAAAAAAAAAAAGAAGGGTTGGACCTGATGATCTCCGAGGTCCTTTCCAACCCAGCTGATTCTATGATTCTACGAAAGGGCAAGATTTCTGTGTCTGACTGTAAATTCCTTCCCTGACAGTTTTCTCTCAGAAGTGACCAAGCCTCCATCACCAATTTTCTGCTAAAAAAGATCAACCTGGGCATTTCAGTTTGCACAAGAGCATAGCCAGTAGCATGTAAAAGTATAAGAATGGATCCTTACTTAGGTTTTCAGCTACTAGACAGCACACCTTATTCTACGTTTCATTTTATGGGTATTTGAAGCAATAAAATTCAGAAGTTACTTATTTAAAGAAGGTATATAGGTAAAGTAAACTAATTTGTCTGTGTGAATACCTCATGAGAAAGGTCTTCTTGTAGGTTTTTTGGCTCTGAAGTGAAAAAATTTCTCAGTCCTTAGTTTTTCATCTTCAAAAATATGAAACTCGCCTTGAGACAAGAGTTGTTTTGCTACTGGATTTACAATATATATGTATATATATATATCCCAAAAAAACCAACCCATGTGCAGTTATTTTCTCTTTTCAGAAATATAAAATACGAAACACTATAATCATTACTTTTAGCTCATCTTAAAACAGCACATGGGCTGTTGTTTTCATTTCAAGAATGGGGAAAAGAGACAGACAAATTAATTCTGATTTAGCTTATATACTTCCTTTAGAAAGCATGGTGATCACCAGAAGACATATTTTAGACTCCTGGTGCCTTCTTGAAACATTGAAATTGCATGTATGAGAAAGTGGTCACCCTACTTTTCATCAGGTTATGAACAATAATGTAGAACAAGTAAATATCTCCTGGCAATTCTTCTTTTCCTGCCAGCCTGGAGCACGGCACAATGCGCAAGCAAGACTTTGCAAGCAAAATGTTTCCAAAACTTGATGATCTGAGGCAATGTTTAGATTATAAGAATATGCACTAATAATATATTATTTTTCATCTCCTTAGAGATACAGCACATCTCTGAAAGTACACACACAGTGTCAACCAGTTCTGAATGTTCAATTAACACATTACTTTGCTAATTTATTTTATATTTTAATGTTAAATAATATCCATAGAAAGCCCTGATATAATATAACTTAAAAATATGTATCTTCTAAAGTAAATCAAAGCAAAGTTAAATTATCCCTATGATAAATTTATTTCAGCTTACTTTCCCTTTAGGTTACTCAAGCTGTCTTGTTTATATAAATCTAATTTTCACTTTCAATGTATTTAAATTATTTGCAATAGGATTCCCTGTTAAATAAATTGTTTTGAGTTTAAGGGGAAAAGAGACTGTATTCTGGTATTGTATTTCTATACAAATAAACAAACAACAACAAAAAGAATAAGAGAAATGTCGGGTTTTTCAGCCTCCTGAGATTTCTGTGTAGGGGTTTTTTTTCTCCCTAACAAATACACAGAAATGCAGAAAAATATCCTACAGGAAACACTTGATTGAACTGGCCAGTCACTAAATATGAGTTTAGCAACGGGAAATTGATGAATTTGAAAATGAGGTATTATCAAGTTAATAATTATGATTTCAAGCAAAAGAAACAAAGAAAAATTTCCTAGTGTCTTAAAACCCAGAAGTAAAATATTTTGATCATATAAATTCAAATAAATATTTTATTGTCATATTAAAAATTCTTTTGCAGGAGTCTGAAAATAATTTAGAGGAAGTTGAATACAATGAGAAATGAGAAATCAAGGATTTTATTAAGGTACTTAAAGGGGAAACTAAGATTTTGCTTAAGGAAGGAAATGCAGAAGTGAGATGGAAATCTCAAAGAAACACTTTGAAGTAACAGATGTAAAATAGAATGTTTCAGATGTGTTCTTAAATATCATTTTGTCAGAAAAGTGAGTGATATAGACTGTTTATTATTTAAGTGATACTTCTAATTGTGTTTCTGTTTGGAAAGTTGAAAAATACAAAGACAGACACTGAGTCAGTACTGGAGTTAGAGAAGGATAGAGAAGTAGTGCAATGAGATTAGCATCTCTGTCTATGCAAATTCAGACACTGGAGTTCTTTAATGTTAGAATTTTTTTTTCCAACTCCCCATGATGGATAGCAGATGTTAATAGCAGGATTTCATGAAGGAAACTGAAGCCCAGACAGGTCAGGGTAGGAGGAACTTTACAGAGCTACTAATATTTAGGTGTTCTAGACTTCAAATGAAGGTACCCCATTGTTCTCCAAAAGGCAGAAGAAAAACAGTGTACAAGCTCCACAGCACTGCTCTGTATCCATTACTGCAACTTTCTAAAATAACACAAACAATATTTGATATTAGTAGGGTAATACCCAGTGGTGCTTTCCACAGATCGATATTTTACTACTTTGGTACAAGATCCCAAACAATTCCAATGAAAAAAGGTCAATCAGGTCAATGCTCAGTGGTGAGCCAAGTTGTGTTGCAGCCTGTTCTCTCTTCAGAAAGATTTAACCACCTTCATGGGTCCAGTCACAGAGAGGCCCTCGAACAGAGCATCAACTTCCCCCTTTCTAAACATAGTTGAAGTATTTAGGTAAATACCTGGGTCTGCCGTCCTCCCAACTATTCCAGATTGGGATTTATGACCTTTACAGGGTTTCAAATCCTAAAAGTACTTGTGGGAATTTTTCTGAGCTCCCACATCCAGTGATGCTTGTGGTAATGTTCTGTTGCTGAGGAACCTTTGAGATGGTGTTTGCAATACTGTACTGAGATGTACAAGAGTCAAAAGAAAACTACAGGAATTCCTGGAATTAGAGCCAGGGGGAAATCCTGAATCATACAGGACCACGCTTTTGTAACTATTTGGTGGTAAAGACCTTACATTCTGACCCAGACTTTCCACAGCATTTACCAGTAAACAAGTCTGTAATGTGAAGGTGCTGAATCATATATTCCCCACACATGCCTTTTCCCATTGAGCTGAGCTCTGAACAAAACATCTGTGAGAGAATTTTTGTTTCAAGGAGTGTGAAAGAACATAAAAAAATCAGTGGGTTTTTTTATTGCCAATGTGTGAAGGAAACAGATCTCAAGCTCCTCTCCTTTTCTGATCAAATACTGCTATTCAGTGGTCTGAAATAATATGGGTATACCACCCAAGCAAGAACTTAAGCTTTGAGAGATCTGATGATGCTTCTGATAAGTCAAGATTCATGTTCTCCCACATCTGGCTGACACATTCATCCAAGACCCTTCTCCCCCCTCCAGTGTTAGCTACTATATGAGGAAATAAGAGGACTTGAAAGAAAAATGATGGCATTCTTGTCTGAAATCTCTTTATAATAAGGCAGCAGAGGATGTGATAAAATTTAAGACTTTTGCTACTCTAATCACTTATTTGAAATCAGTGGTAGCAGGCCCAATGTGCTATGGAAAAAGGCACCAATTAAATATTACTCATTTGTTCTCATTTGAGTTTTAAATGCTAAAGTTTCATAAAGTTTGAACATCCACTCATACAAATATGTAATAAAATCTTAGAGGTCCTGGTCTACTGAGCAAGTCTTACCAAAATAACTATTTTGTCTTATTTGCAAAACTAATATTTTTTTGCTAAACTAAGTATTTTTATGGGTGGGACACTGAAAGTCTGATATCCTGGGTCTGTAATTAGTCTTGTAAGGTATAACAATGCCTGTGGAATCACTGATTTTGTTGCTGTTGTCTACCCAAAACTGAAAAGATTCTAGCAGATGGGTAGTCAGATAAAATTGCTTCATGAGAAGGAGCAGAAATTAGGATGTCTTCTGCCTGGGTTAACTCCCTGACCTCTCCTAGAAACAGAAGGAAAAGGAGTGGCCCTGCTGGGCTTTTAAAAACTTCCAAACCACCAGCTTGCATTTATACAAGTTCCTTCATCCACTCCTCAAGAACAATTCCTTTATTCCACGTGAGCTGGAAGACTTGGAAGCATGGCTAGAACGCATTTTTAACAGATGTTTGTCAATGTTTGCCACGGCAATTCAAAGTCTGTACACTGTTTGGTATGAGGAATTCTGTGCATCTCTCTTTCCAAATGAGATATGAATATTCAGTCACCTTCCATTGCCTGGCATCTCCAACTTGGTGCAAAACCCAGTGAAAACATCCTGGTACTTAGATCACTCAGAGTGTAAAAACTGCCCATTTAGACACTGACTCTAGGTATCTAAAGATGGATCTCACAGCTGTTTCTTCTAGTCTGAACTCCAAGAAGGACAGAACTTGGAAACAAGCGATCTGCAGAATACTGATCACTTGTAAAGGCTGATTAGAAATGCAGCTGACAAAGTTACTTGGAAGGTACAAGAAGTACCAATTGCCTCCTGGTTATTTTGGAGATGCAGGCAAGGCATAAACAGCAAAACTGTAGGATCAGCAACAGACTTTGTGATTCATAACTTGTTGAATACATTCGGTGGGAAAAGAGTCCAGCTGGTCCTGTTAGCTATACTGGTTTTTAGATCCATCACAGAAACAACACCTGTTTGTCCCTGACAGACCTCTGGGAAATGCTATGTTTATTGTATTGCAGACTGATCAATTGGGAAAATTAGATCTGCCTAATTAGGCTTCAGTTGGGAACCCCACAGTCTGGACTGCCACAAAGAATTGGAAACTAGGAGCCCACTGAGGCCGAGCAGGAGTCCAACAGCACATGGCTCCAGCAAATATCTTCTTTAGGTCCTGCTATGAAGGCTTTACTGAGCCTGCCTTTGGCTGAAATAGAACCATGCCTGAAGATATATCTTCAAATGGAAAAACTGTTTGTAAAGGATCACATCTAAGATTTTTAATGAAATGTTTATCTCAAAAAGACCTTCACTACTGAAATTTCATAAAATTGAAATCAGGGGAATAAATATGGTTTTTTCTACCTAATTCCAAAAAAAAAAAAAAAAAAACACCAAAAAAACCCCCACAAAACAAAACAAAACAAAAAACCCTCTAAATGGGATACTGGTAAAAAAACTGTTACCTTGCTTCAGGAAGAACATTTAGGTTTAGAACTGTCACAGGGGAAGTAGTGCATGCTGTTGTCTCAGGCTTCTCAGGAGTCCAGAGAAAACAAGACTGAATGGTTTCCTACGTGGATTTCTGGTAAGCACATGGAAAAACAGATCCCACTCTTCTCAAAGTGTTCCCTAAGGCCAGGCAGTACAATGTAGATTCTCTAAGCTATTAGGCACTGCTACCACCCTCTGCTCTAGTCCACAAGATACTGCATTCACGGAGTATGTTACTCAGGACAAAGAATTCAACTGACTTCAAGAAGCCTATAAAAAACATACATGAAGTGCTCTTGGATGTCCAAGAGTGAGAGAGAAGGGATACAGAAGACAATGGGAAAAGCAGACAGGCCCTGCAAGAATAAAGCCATTACAATATTATTAGAAGAAATTAATAACAAATAAATAAAAAAGCCACCAAACAAATAAGCAAACAAAACAAACAAAAAACCCAAAAAGGCAAAAAAACACCCACCAAAATGAAAACTTGATTAAAATAAATAATAACACTAATACTGAAGTAACACTTATTGCTGAAGTTTTTACTTCAGCAATAAGTACCAGAAGTGAAGCAAGCTTTTCTGGTACACTTTCATCAGCTGTGGATTACTCATAAGGTCATGCATTTGCAAAAGAGGTTATTTTGAAACATTGGATTACTGCAGAAACACAGCCTTATCTAAATTAGTTCTGCCCACACTCTCAACCAATAAATTTCTCCACCTGTTTGCATATTGATTTTTTCCCATCTTTTATTTATTTCAGCTTTGGAAAGAAAAAGTCTCTTAAGCAGCTAACAGGAAGTATTAGTTCAAAAAGGTTATTTTGTTTTGCTGTCAAATGTCTCTCTAGCCAGATCACTTTACAAATGTAAATTAAAAGGCTTAAAAAGTTGTGATCCAGTGTAGAATTCTAATTCAGCTTAGACAACACATTTTCTCATTCCAAACACAATATATTATTTTTGTGTTTAACACTCTGCTGATCTGGGTCAGAACCCATTAGCTCTCAGTTCTCTTCTGGCATGTAGAAAAAAGGATTGCCTAAAGGATCTTTATTTTATTTTTCTATTGCATCTAGTCCAGTTTGCTTCCCATTTTCTGCAACAAATAAAGCAATGCAATATATACTTGTCAGTCCTACAGACAACAGCAAGCGTGAGAGTTAAAACAATAATCAACAGTAGCTTGTGAGATTTCACAGATGGATAATTAAGCAGCCTATGTGCATGTCATTTTCTCTCTGGTTTAAAATGTCCTTTGGACAGATTTGCATTCCTGTAACACTCACAGCCAGGGCACTTAACCTTTAATACCACTATATAAGGGTACTGCTTCTTGATGCTTCTCAGGTGCTTACAAATTATCTCTACTGATTTAACCTTGAGCATTTGATCTCATCCAAGGGTGTGACTTCCCTGAGAGATCAATGGTGTTATGCAATCTAATGAATACCTAGGTGTCACGGTTTGAGATAGCCCCAAAATCCAACTCCCTAGCTCCATTCCCCCTCCCACATCTCAACCCAATGTGAGATGGGTTTTTCCAGACAAAACACAACCAGACTCAGAATGGGGGAAAGGGAATATATTACAATGACTGTACAAATAAATACTATAACACATTATACACACGATCACAACTATCTCTACCATGACATATAGTATTTACAATGGATCAGATCTCTTCTCCCCTCCAAATAAAAGTCCAGGAGGGAAAGAAGGACAGATCCCTTCCAGTCTCTCAGGGCAGCAGCTTCTTCAGAGTAGCAGAAGCAGTCTATCTCTCTCTCTCATGCATGCAGGTGTTGCTGGATCTCTGCCAGCACTCATGAGGGAGGTATCCAAGCTCCCTCGGCCCCGTCACCAATCAACCGAGGGGTCTTCCGTGGGCTGCATTGACCCCAGACAAAGGTCGCTCCACCACGGTCATATCGCGAAGGCACAGGGGGTCTTCGTGACAGTCTGATATCTCCAGGAGATTCAAGCTCCTTGCAGGGCCTCTGTGCCCTGCCTCAGGCTGCCACCTTGGCAGCAGTGTGAGGGGGGAGCCAAGGTCACCCCTTCTGCATTCCTCTCCGTCCCGGTCCAGCTTCCCAGGACTCTCTGAGCTTCTCAGCTGCATGTCTCTGTTGTTCCGTCTTATCTCTTCTGGCTCTCTGCCACCACTTCTCCGGTCAGTGCCGGTTGCTGCTCTCTCCGGCCGCTGCCCAGTTTGGAGAAAACATCTCCCAGCTCACAGCTACAGACACATAGTCCAGCTTAACACTGTTCCAAGTCTCTGCAGCTTCCCCCAGCCAGGGGCTGGGGGCCCAAGAGGGCCCAAGGGGCTCCGAGCCCCCTTTCTCGTGGTCTTACAACATGGCTACTTTCTACTACCACCAAACTACAACTCATCTTTTCCGGTCTGGTTGTGGTATGTTTACATTTCTGCAGGAGCGCCCATTGGACAGGACTTCAAAACTTCCAGGGGTTTCCACCCCTTGGGGGTTACCACTTTTCTTAGCCTCTAGGGGAAAACAAGGTTCAAACCACTACACTAGGTAATAGTCATTTGGTCGTTTGTCATCTCATCTATAGCACTTTGTGATTAAGTTTAATTTGCTTTTATTTCTGATGAAGCTGTTGTCTTACAAAAGTCATCAGTACAAAAAGTATTAGAGTGTTTACTGTTCCCTGGAGACCCAGCTCTCCTGAATCATCTCTGGAAAACCAGTTGGCAGATCTTTATCTACCTAAAAGAGGAAGGCAGACAATTCTTAGCTAGAAATCAGTGCATGTGCTGCAAACTTCTGTTTAGAAGCAAGTGCTAAGAGAATTATACACTAACAGGAGTGTAGCTGACCCTTCTGGTTCCTAAGCAAATGCAACAAGCTTTAGCATAGCCATCCACACTGTCCTATTGGGGTCTTACTTCTGAGTACAAGAATTTAAATAAAAGTTTCCAATGCCAGTACAGTATGGTCCACAGCTGAGTCAGAGCAACTTCACTAGATAAGTACATAAAAAGAATAAATTTCAAAAATAAACACATGGATAAATAAATAAAGGACAAAACTTACCTGGGGGTAGACACCTTTCTGAGATAAGATAGAGATACTATTCCAATGAAGCATCCCACCCTGAATCTCACATAGTGGCTGCCCTACAGCACATGTGTTGGTTTTGCCTGACCTACTCAATACCAGTGTTTTGCCCAAATACTCTGTCTTTGAGGATTGCCTCCCACCACAATTGATACAGGTGGGACATATTCAGAGAAATGGATTAGGATAGACACCTGTGTTCAATTTAACCCATTGTTCTACTGTTTAGGCTCTAAGGTAAATCATATGGGTTTGTTTTCTCGTATTCAATAAACATTTTCCACAACATGAGTGGTTTTATGATTTTGCTGCTACTGCATTAATCATAAGTGTTCTAAGAAATGCATGTGAAAAGCTATTCCAGTTGTCTTCCAGTATCTTGTCTGCAAAAACTGGGAGAAGCTGGACTAACTTTATAGCCTGCAGGTTTCTCTTGGAAGCACAGAAAGTTTCCCGGAATTGATTTTACATTGTATCACTGATTGCTAGGCTCTGGCTAACAAGGTGTGCAACAGCTTTAATTCATTGACCTGATAAGGCTCATAGGTTGCCACAGTGCTCTAAAGTGCTGCTTCAAGGTGTTTTCTAGGTAGAGATTTCATTTTAGACAGGACAGGTTAAAGGATCAAGAAACTTAGGTCAAAGAATATAAATCACTGATTAATAAGGCAAGAGCAGTATTATTTTACACCTGCAATGAATATTGTTATCGGCTACAATAGAAAAATATTCTTCAAAGAACTCACTGAGCTGAGCTCCCTGTTGTATTAGGCAATTGTATCATACATGCCTTTTAGGCTGACTGAACTATCTAGCAGCGAGCTTATTGTTTTTGGTTTTGTGCCCACTGCTCTGGCGGGAAACATCATCTTCTACTGTGAGGGTTGAGTTTTCACTGTGCTTTGGGACAACAGTTTTTCCTTCAAACCAGAGCAGGCTGCAGATACACACCCAGCCTCCTGAGATATCCCAGCTGACATCCTGGAACTCACTTGTACATCTGAGCTCAGTGCTCTCCTTCAAAGCTGGTTTCTAACGCAGGATCAGGTCATCGCAGTAATTCCCTGCCTTCTTTATTGTGATTTGTTCCAGGTTTTCTTCTACCTTGAATGTGTTTCCACCTCATCAGCTATCCTATTTTGTTCTCAGGTTCAATAATCTCTCCCTTACTGAAAACAAACATTTTGTTTTGGGGCCACGAGTAACACCTTTTCCCATATATATCACTGACAAGCTTTTTTCTCTTCTTTAGCCATTTTGGGTGTTCAGTTCAAAATGATGAAATAATTATCACCTTGTTCTGACTTTCTGTGATGCAGCTTAATTTCCTGGTTAGATTCTTCTGTATTTAACTCATAACTCCTGATTTCTGTTTCAGTAATTTCATAACCCTTTTGAAAGCACAGCCCTTTGCCTTGAAGGCTTTTTCTGTTGTTCCTAAAATAAACTCCAGATGACTTTTCTACCTGTAACTTCAGGACAATGCGAGCATTTAAATGCTTTAGAGTAGCAGACATTTTTGCAAAGCTTTTTTTGAACTCAAGAGCCTAAATACAATGGGCACCTCCCTAGATCTTTTGATCATTCCTCTGTTCCCCAGCAGTGGTGCCAGAGAGCCTCAGCTACTTCACACTATAATAACAGAGAAATCCCAAAGAGTCCTCAAACATCTTTCTTAATCCTCTTAATTTGTTGTTCTTAACCCATGAATAAGGGAGGTACTTGTCTGTGTCCAGGCACACCTGCACAGGCTGAGATATTTCTTGCAATTCCCTCGAAAGTTTCTCTGCCGTTTCCCTGCTGCCATCCCAGCTCCCCTCCCTTCCCTGTCACCTGTCAGCCGGCCTGTTTTCTCCTATGTCAGCTCTTACAATGGCTCCTAAAATGTTTTCCTCTTGTCCTAAAAAACTTTGCTCCTGCCTCTAGTGCAGAATTTCCAATTCAACCATACTTACTTACAGACCAATTTTTATTCTTCTGTTTAATTAACTTATATATTTCATAACAATTTTAGTGTAGCTTGTATCCAAGAACTACTTTACTATCCCCTCCTTAAACAGTTTGAGTCCAGAAATATCTTTTTCAGCTGTGCTTTGCCACCTTATTTCCACCCCATTATGAGCATAAAGTGCTTTTTTGAATGTTATTTTCTGCTTCTCCTGATTTGCACAGGTCCTTCAAATTTGACATTGCAATTAAACACTTTATTCCAGCATGTTTTTTGCCATCCTAGATATTCACCCTCAGGTTCTGCACCAGAAGTTCCTGTTTCTCCACTTTTGCCCACGCTCCTTTCATTAGCAAGGTTGGCATCACACCACTGGCTCATTAATCACACCTATTGTCTTTTCAGTATTTGGTACCAGCTACATCACTTATGCTACTACAGTTCTCAGTAGTTTTGCAACCTCATTCTTCCTTGTTGTACACCATACTATCCTTTATTTCTGCCTTTTTTTTTTTTCCATTTTTTTTTGTGTGTAAAAAAACCTGGAAGACATTGGTGTTTCAGGCCCAACAAATATCAAAAACACCTCTTACATCATCTATCCTGATTGCTGTACTCAGGAGGTTAAATATTTTTATTTAACTCAGGTGGTAATAAAAGTAGCATATGATTACAAAAATTCAACAGTGCTTTATCACTATCTTACATGTTCCTATTTCTCTAAAACAGATAACTTTGTTAGAATAAACTGTCTACTAATTTTTTTAGTAATAATGTGTATTTTTGACAGTAATAGTAAAATTATGTTACATTTTTTCTGTTACTCATTTTAAACATAAATTTTATAGCCACTGCCAGGGCAAGTGTTAATTGTGCCTTGCACTATATCACAATTGAACTCTCCTTGAAGCAGTAAAAGTGTTTAAGGAGGCTAGATTTTCTTTTTAACTTGCCTTCTAGCTTCAAGAAAATTTAATAAGATCACCTAAAAGAGACAAAGAGATGTGCAGAACTTTTTTCTCTCATGTTTTTTCAAAGAAATGACTTAATTTGCTTTCCTTCCTGCTATCTCTTTCCTACCTTGTCTCAGAAATAGAAGCTGTTACACATCCACACAGGAGCACAAGTAACATGAGACAGGCCAAAATCCAAGAGGCCATGTTTGCTTGCTAACAGAAGTACAGAGCCTGATGACTAGCAGTTCAAATCCTGATCAAATCAATTGTTCATAAAAAAAAAAAAAAAAGTTGTGACCATTCTGTAGGAAATGACTATATGTGGATGGAGGAAAGCTATAAAACACAGCTTCAAAAAATTATACAGTGCTGAAACAAAAACTGCTAAGGAAATTCCCTGTGATTTTTGAAGCTCTTGATGGGATCTCTACACTCTGATGAAGGTTGAAAGAAAAACTGGAGCATTAAATATTTGTTCTGGAAAGTCTTCAGAGACTACAGCTGAAAAGGTTTGTCTGTGCCTATTATTACTATATTTAGAGATAAACTGTGGACACTAAAAAAAATAAAAAAAATAAAAAAACATAAACCTTACCTTTCACCAATTTTGAGATTTCTGGACACGTACATTGAGATGACATTTCCTTCCTTTGAGGGCCACAGTCAGAAACAACAAAAACAAAATAGAAAAGAAGTCAGCTTTCTGAAAACAGTTTTTCTTTACAAATTCTCCCACTTTTCCAGGTGTGTTTCCTTTTAGTTGATGCAGGTGACCTGCTGGCAGCCTTTGCTCTTCATATTCCTGGAAATTGCTAGTTGATAAAATCACAAAGTGAAGAAGGTGGAGTGAGGACCCCTTTTGCATGAATACATACTGTTTTACCTAACAAAGCCAACAGGATCATTATTTTCTCACAATGCCAGGTTTTGTTGCTAACCCAAGTCATTTGCAGAAAGGTACAGGTCAGTGGAAAAGCAAGAAAAGTCTGTTGGAATAAGGATTTCAAAGAAATATTCCGAAGGTCACAGATCCGTTACTTGGAAAGTACCTAGGCCAGGTTAGAAATCTTTTATCTAAATTATTTTTCAAAGGTAAAAAAATGAGGTCAAAACTGAGTTTTGACTGAAGTCAATGAGCAAACACACAGAACTGCAGAAATGTCTGCTATCAGTCTGAAATTCTTCAGTGGTTTAATTATTTGGTAAAAATAAAGGAGGGCTTCCTGATTTTTTCAGAAAATAATACTGTCTGCAGGGATGAAAAAAAAAAAAAAAAAGTCTTTATCCAGTCTAGCAACTGGAAAAACCTGTAAAATGTTAGAGATATTTCATCTTCATTTTGTATATATCCAAGCAAGCAGAATGAAATTAATTTACACAGCAAATAAACTGTTTTGGTCCTAGAATGGTATCCCAAAAGACATTTTAATATAAAAGGAATACATTTGGTGTATAAACTATTTTTTTTAAAATGATGTGGGTATTGCCAGGAGTCTATATTCTATTAAAAATAGCAGCAAAGAATTGGTGATTGTCAGTATATAACAACATTTTACCATATCAGCCTTTTCCAGAATTTCAAACAAGTATTCATGTAATTGTCTTTTTGCCCTTGTGTCAGAAACAGTAAAAATTTTGCCTTTCCCAGCTCTTATTTTAATGCATTATGCAGCTTCTCAACCACCAGAACAGTAGCTCAGCTCTGACAGTACAAGTTCACACTGCAGGAAGGCTTCTGTGCCAGGGCTGCTTCAGCCACAATGCAATATTTTCCTCCCTGAACATCTCATATCTGTGAGTGCAAGTTGGATAGATAAACTCCTTACCATGGCCACGGCAACACTTATAATGTCTGACAAGGATGGATTCTCTACCACAAAACACAGAAATTCCAGACTGGTATAGCTGGTTTTTTATTTGTCAAGTTTTTGACATAGGGAGCAGTTTGCATCTTAGAGTTCCCCAGGAAAGACAGACCTGTTTTAATTCTGTCCAGGTTTTACCTATGAAGGAGGAATGACTGATTTATACCACAAAATTCCCTGAAAGTGGCAACAAAATAGGTTGGCATCGGCACAATGCTAAGACAGAGTGGAAGCCCGCCATAGGCTGCTTTCTACCATCAAGAGGAGATATCTGAAAGGAAAAGCAAATGAGCACAGATTCTTCAGCAAGACAGACAAATTCATTCAGGATCTATGGGTTATCTATTTACATGAGAGCATGTATTCCATAACCTGGGTTTTTGCTTTGTGACCAATTACTCTGTGATTTATGTTAGTGCTGTTTTATAAGTTTTGCAGAAGGAAAATATTTTAGAATTGAACTATAACCACCTCTTTCAGGAAATGCTTTTATTTAGAAATATATTTTAGCCTTTTCTACAGGGATTAGTTATAAAACAAAAAATATTTTATGTACCCGCTTAGGTGCGGATCAGTAAAACTTATTTTCATAGCCATTGTGTTGATACAGTAGTGACTGCTGAATTTGCCTTACTCTTTCTGCAATCCTTAACATTTAATTCAGAAAACTGCCTCGTGCTGTAAACTGTAAAGCTGCAAGATAAAGACTTAAGTGGACAATACAGTGAACCCAACACAGAGAAAACTGTACTCTGAATGCTGGATTTGATTTAAAATCATATTATTAAATAAAAAAAAAGAAAGTATAGTACTACAGCAGCTTGTTTTAAATGGTCTATTTTGAAAAGTACACCATTTCTCATATTGCTTTGAATCCTGTTGACCTCATTGTTAGTAACTATTCCAAATCATTCCTCAAAACAGAACAAAAGTTAAATTTGGTGTGGGCAATGGGATTTTTTAATCCATTCAACTCTGCTTTGCAAATTCACTCATCAGTTTAGTGTTACAACCTTCAAACTAGAAGCAGAATGAGTGCCAATACCAGGGCCTGTTCCATGGCAGACTTCAGAAGCAGCTGGGAAATATGCCATTTTGGTGAGTTGTGGGGAGTATTTCTCAATGCTTGGAAATGCTTGTCTCTGCTTCCCATTATGTGAAAACAACTTGAGGATCAAAATCTGGGAAGTTTAAAACTCACATAAATAAATGTCCAGTTAGCCACAAAACAAAGCTTACAGAACTGAGAAACATCAGATTTAACTCTGCACAAAGTTAACACTGCCCCCTTGGGAAGTCCATGATAATGCGACCTTTAATTAGTAAGATCACTTATTATTTGTCCTTCCATGGGACCCCACAACTGATTTAGCAGCCCACAATGAAGGAATGAGCTGTTCACTAGACTTTTACCATTGTTTTTTAGCTATATTCAGCCCCATCTCATCCTCTGCAGCTGCCCCCTCACTCATACAGACTCCTGGCATGACATTCCCATGGCTCCCAAGTGACATTGGCACAGGTTGGGACAAAAGATTGTCCCTGCCTGAGGTACCTGCACCCTTACAGTCACAGTCCCCAGTCTGACTGGAACACTGTCACACATGAACCTCCATAAAACATGCTGGTACTCCCTTAGTGAGGGAAATGCTGTAGTGCTGCCCCTTTAACTAAGAGATACAAAAAGTAAGTGGAAAAACTGGGAAAATTGACTTTTTGACTACCGTGGTTTTGGTTTGTGTCTGATGATGTTTTGCAAGAGCTTCCTTTTCTCGTTTCTCCTGAGAGCAGGAAACAAATACATATTACAAATAAACTTTGACAAAAAACAAAAAACCTGCTCAGGTGGAACTATTTACCTAACACAACAGAGAAATCTACATCCCTCCAGCTCTACTCCTTCCTCCTCGGAGAGCATCCTGCTCCCATGGAAGTCACAGGGAAAGACAGCAATGTCATTAGAAAGCAGCAGGCCTACTGACACTGAAGTAAATAATTAAAAAATAACCTTTATAACGGAAACTCTTAAATTACTTTACATATAGCTCTCATCACATCTGTCAGTTCAGTTCTGTTTAAAAAGAAGAAAAGTAAGCTCCTGGAAAAAACCATACATTGCAGGGGTGATGAAGTAGATGTCACAGCCAGGGGACTGTAGATTTTAGTTAAGTAGTAAAGATGAATGATATTTAAAAAAATAAAAAGTTACCAATAACAGCATCAGCCAAAGCAAAACCAGCTGAAAAATCCCTGCAGTATGTCAACTTTACCATAAATGACTATGCTAATAAAAGATGCTGAGAGAATAAAATAAGAGGAAATGGAATATTCAAGTCAGAAACATTTCTAAATATTCGCTAATGTGTTTTAAAAGTTTCCAGAAGATACCAGTGTCTGCTGAAGCAGACACTATTTCCATGTTGCTAATGCAGAGACAGCCATGTTCATGACAGATGTCTGTCAGTCACACCTTACACGCCCCAAAAGAGATATATTGCCCAATGAAATGAAAAAAAAAAGGGCACCTAGGGCAACTCTTGGGTCACATCTGGCTGACTAAGAGCAGCTGTGTTGGAACAGAGGTAGGCAAGTTCCCTTGTTATGTAAGCAGCATCAATCTCCCCTGAAACATTAAGATGGAAAATTTATTGAATTAATTGTGGTTTGGTTTGCTCTCTCTTCTCCTTGAAAAGATATGAATTCATTTATCAAGCAAGAATTGTTTTCAGGTTGGCTTAGGGATTTTTCCCTTCCTTATTTAGCCTAATGTAAGATGTAAGGACTGGATTATTAAAGTAAAATTAATATTTCAGTTGCCTACAAAAATGACAAACAAAAGAAAAAAAGCAACAGAAGTATGAATCTAAAACTGAGACAGAGAAAGAAGCCAGGTTAAAAATTAGTTTGATCATTACACTTCCTGAAAAGAATAGAAAATAAAATTTTACTTAGCCGCTACTATTAAGCTAAGAATGACAGGCAAGTGGTAGAGTTAAAACCACAAGCTTGTGGTCCAAAGTTTCCTAGCAGAGCCTTTTGAGTATTGCACACACCAAACCTCCATTTCTGCAGTGCGTGAACACTGGGTTCTGGAGCTGGGAACACCAGGGCAAGTAAGGGCTGCTTGATGTGTTGTGGACTTTGCCGTTTACTGAAGAATTCATTACAGAAGGCCTACAGCAGTCAGAAGTTGTATTACAAAGTATGAAGCTCTGGCAGTGCTGGCCACCCATGCTAAACCAACCTATTCACATTTGACAGCCAAAGGATGAGAAATAATTCAGAGCTTCTACCCCGTCTTCTCTCTTGGGCTTGTATGTGAAAAATCTACAGCTGGAGGAGGAATAGAGGCTTTCCCCCCCCCCCCCACCATGTCCCAACTGCCTCGTAGACCTTGTTGAATTCTTTTTATCATGGTTAGGAGAGGAATGGGATAATTGTCTTCACAGAATCAGCCCAATTTCTGGTGGTCCCCCTCTCCAGTATAGAATAGCTGTTAGACAGGTAATGTTTTGGGATATCTTGAAGACTGAGATTTCAGAAAAGTGCAAAAAAATCAATTCCTCTAACTAGAAGTCTGACAGCAGATGAGAGGGTCAGAAAACTGGTCAGAGATGGTTCAGGGGTCACCTCAAGGATTGCCTTAACTGACAGATGTATTCATTTATGAAAACATACAGTTTGCTTTTATCAACACACGGTTGTCTTTCTTTGCCATAAACAACTACTTAAAAGGAAGCTGAAGACAGCAGATGAACTTGTTAGTACTTGTTAATTAAATGCCTACAGTCTCTTCCTTTACCATTTCTTAAAGTTTAGAAACACAAAGGCAAAACAGGAAATTAATGGACAAGGCCAGGTCAGAGAACTGAAGTCATAAAGTACAATTGAAACCAAGGCTACAACCTTTGCTACTCAAGAGCTGTTTCAGGTTGTGGCCAGAAACAAGAAATCAAACTGTCCTCTGGTAGAAGGATGTGAGTCAGGGCTTTCGAGAAGTCTCCACGAAATGCCTCCTTTCCCCCTTAAACTTGCCATCAGCTGCTTCCTTCCTCCTACGCTCATCTGCAAATCTCTTCCCCCTAGTACAAAGAAGCGAACAGAAATTTGAGGCTGTATTTTGCCTTTGGCTGGAACAAGAAAAACATTTGATAGCAGAAACCCCCTAATTTTTAATCATTATAATTTGTAATTATTATGGCCACATAATAATGCATCCCTAAACATACACATGAAAGAAGAATGATTTGAAAAAGGCCGGAAGGCAGATGCCACCATCCTACCAGGTCAATGAAATGAGCTAGTAATTAAAGTTTTCTAAAGAACTCATTCTTTCTGATTTCTTTTCAGTAACTTAAAAAGATAACACAGAGGGGGTCCTTCCTTTAAATGTAGTGATATTCATCAAATCCATTTGTAAATATTAGTTCAGTTGAAACAACACATAAGATATAAAATGTAATTAAGTTCTGTATAGATTTCACTTTCATGGAAGACTAAGAACAGCAAGAAAGAAATGATGTTATTCTGTTTCTAGAGCTCATAGGAACCACTAATGATTTCAAAAGCCCACGACTCATCAGCTGCAATTAAAACAATTGCAATGACAGTGACCCCAGCAGAAGAAAAAATATAATTACAAAGAAAGCAAGAAATACAAAGAGATGAAGTTGGAATACAGATGTCACTGATTCATGGGATGCATAAAAGAATAACTCTGGGAGTGTATTTCTGAGTACCTCCTAATCCAGAGTTACAGCAATGATGGCTGGTCAGAAAATAGTAATTCTGATACACTGCACATCTCTGACTGAGGACTTGAATTCTACTTTGGAAAAAGACATCTCTGTGGACTGCTGCTGGAGGGAAAGCAAACATAGCCCAGAAGCACAGACCCTGCCAGAAGGTGAACCATGTGCTGCACACAGCCAGCCTTGGGGTTTTGAACATCTCAGATTTATTCATTTATTACATAATATTTTTAGTAATAATAGGCAAGGACATCCTAGTTTCAACAAAACACCTTCCTCCAAAAAAAAAAAAAAAAAAAAAAAAACACACAAAAACCAAAAAAACCCAGTTTTGTAAAATTCTCTTTTTTGCACTCCTGATGTGCGTATACTTTAATTAATATTTACAACATTAAAGAAAAAACAACTGACTAAAAAAAAAAGTCTGTACGTCAACATCTGGCCATCATTCTCAGCAAAACCTCCCTTCTCATTTTCTCTCTCAAAATCTTTGCTTTCAGTATCATCATCTTGGGCAGAATCATTGTCCTCTCTTCACTTGCTGACTTATCACAGAATGGACTTTGTTACTCTTAAGCATTCTTTTTCATAAGTTGGACAGAGTATCTGCATTTGCATAATTTTCCCTTCCTCATCCCATCTCATGCTTGTAATTTCTTTTCTCAGAGACCTCATAGCATCATTGCTGTATTCCCTGACAGGATACTTAGACCACATGGGCATTTCCTCTTTTCCAGCTAGGCCTTCAATTAGAATGATTGCTCTTTTAATACACAGGAACAGCCATAAGAGCATACAAAATGGCTACATCCCATTTAGAGCATTACTTATGCAAAAAAAAAAAAAAAATCACCCAGTTAAATAGCTTTGTGCTCAAAAGAGCTTAGAAAAATGCCTTCCAGAAGTCACTGCCCCTGGTATCTGGCTGCAAAGCTGCCAACATAATCATCTCCTCAGTAATGACAATGAAAATGAGCTATGTTTACAAAACCCTACTGTTGACTTATCCAACCAGAGCAAGTCAGCTGGCAGAGCTTGTCCTCTGTTGGGATGAAATGCTGGGCAGCTCATAACTCAGAGAGGACTTGTGACACAAACATCATCTTCCTGATCCCTTCATCTGTCCTTCAGCAGTAAGAGTCAAGCCCAGCTGGGCCTTAACAGTTTTACCTACTTGCAGATAAAACTTATTAGATTAAAACATTCTCTCCATTCCATGTCTCCCCTCTTATTTACCTGACATGTTTTGAGAGACGCCAGAGTGCACTGACTTGTGCTGGAAGTGAAGCTGGTAGACACATTTAAAGAAAGAAGCATGAGAGAATCTCTGATGTTCAATTTTATGGTTTGGTGGGTTTTTTGTTTGTTTGTTTTCCTTCTGTCTTTCTGATACTTGTCTTTCTAGTTTGGCCTGTATAATCTTTATTGCCAGTGGTAACCAATAAAAGGAAGAAACCGAAGCTTGTTTTAAAGACTCTAGGCTGGAAATCAGGAGATAAATAAAATGCAACAGTCGTACATTATGGACATCTGATATGAAAAATAGTGAGAGACAAATCATTTTCTGAGCACAGAAGTAGGAAATAAATCACAAGTAATACAAAGATTTCACAAAAAGAAATTCTGGCAAAGAAACTATGTATTTATCCCTGTTGATGTTTCTTGTGGTTTGGACCATTGTTTCAAGGCTGATCTTGACATGTCAGACACTCTGTTAATACTACACTCAAAGCTACTCAGGAAATAAATCTAATTGCTAACCCATGAAAGGTTTCCTCCTGGATACCTTTCTAAATAATCCAATAGCTTCCTGTCTAAATGGGTATTTTAAGAAGACACTTTTAAATTCCTTGCTCTCTAATAGTTTTAAAATCTCAAACTATGCTAAAGGATCACAAAACTTTTCCTGGTACTCCTAGGCAATATTTTTCAACCAAGTCAAACTGTCTTTAAGCAGAAAAAGAGCTGATGAGTCAAACACTCAGGAGGTCCATGATGGTCTTTGTTTTCCTAATCTGTTTTATACAGTACATGTACAAATACTGGAGTGATGAGTGGCAAAAAAAAAACCTAAAACAGGTAGTCTCACAGTTGCTCAATGCCTCAAGGCAGTTATGGAAAGCAACAACTACTTCCATAAATACTACTACATAAATACTACTTCCATCTGCTTCCATAAATTCTTTTTTGTTTCCAGATAAGACCTGAAGTCTATCAGCAGGAGGAGAATCCCTTTGTCAAGCCCATGTTGTATTCATCAGCATGCAGTAAAGGAAAAGAAAAAAAGTCTTACAAGTTAGTTTTGTCTTTACAAATCCATGTCTCCATTTGGGAGACACATTCCTAACAAGATGGCTGGTGTTCTGGTGAAAGCTGAGAGGTTAACAGAGGGAATGAAAAAGGGGATTGCACAAGAAGAGGAGGGATATAATTGTGTCCGTCCCCTGCCAGTTGCTATGACAGAATTTTGCACTCTGCTATTCAAGCTTGAATCTCTCCTTGCTTGATGCTTAACAACACATCATGGATATGCAGCATACAAAAGATTATAGATTATAGTGGTTACAAGAGAGAGAGCAGAAAGGGTACTGATACATTAGTGGTTTTTGATCAAGAAAAAAAAAAAAACAAAACAGAAAGCCTCAGCTACTTTGAAGTTAGCCAGGCTTTTAGCCTGACTGTAGCTGTATTTCCTAATCAGGAATGACAACAGAATTTTTAGGTGGTGTTTATGCACTTACTTGCAAGAAAGATGTCTATAGTTATTTGTATAATGAAAGAAATGTTGGGTTTAGATGCAATTAGATAAATTTATCCTACGAAAGAATGGACTTTCTAAATGCACAGTGAAAGCAAAAAGATTGATTATGGTGGTAATATTTTAATCCTTGAAGATACTAAAGAAGGGGAAGACTGAATAAGATTCCTAACCAGAGAGAAATTACATGTTTCTTGATTTCGGATTAGAGAAAACTTTTTTTTTCCTATGGGCATTTAACAAGAAATCAGCCTCTAGATTTAAGAATTTATTGCAGAGGGAATTTTGGAGCAACTTGAGAAGAAAATACAGTAAAGATTTCATTCAAATTATAGTGCTGTCTAAACTATTCCCATTTATTTGAGTTGGCTTCAGATCAGGGTTTTAAACTGGAGAATACTGTACTATGCACTGTGAAGAAGAGGAGAACTATGCTTAGTGTACACCAGGAAAGGTAGTACAGGACAACTGAAATTCCCTGGCTTATCCTTGTTCAGTAAGGTGGGTTATACAGCTTTTCCCAGTGTCAGGACAGGGTACCTCTGAGCAGCCCCTCTCCATCTCACAACCAGCACTGTGCCAATGCTCACCCAAAAGTAGCAGCTTTACTACACAGATGTACAGCAATTCTTTTCAGCCTGTGCTATACATGTTGTCCACATACATTCCCCATGTGGCTGTTACCATCCTGACCTGGGGGTTCTGAGGATGTGTTTTGGACCTGAGGACCATAACTCCCTACAGCAGCTAAAGTGTTTCTAAAATGGTGCAAAAATTCCTTGCTTGGTTGCAACCCCAGTGTAGGACCTGGGTGGTCCTGATATGGGACCACTGGGTGGACCAGTGTAGGTCCTGATATGCCCAGGACATGGCCAGGCTCTCCTTAGTAGAGTCTTGCTTGTGTGTATTAACCACAGATTCTTTCTAGATCCTAATTAATCTCATTTTATGGCTGACACTCAAGAAGGTCAAGTGAGTAGTTTCTAAAGGAAATTTTGTGCCAACTGCACAGGGGCAGACAAGCAGTTTTCTCACACTAGGTGGGGTTATTCCCACTCCAGCCCTATCTCAACATCACATCCTTTATTTTGCCCTGGTAATTATGTTCTACAACAGTAATATATTTTTTGCTACAGATGCCTTGTCCCTTCCTCTCTCCTTCTCCTTTTTTTGAAAAGAAACTGTAGTGGTCTCCAAGAGTTCAAATGACCTGCAGTGCTTTGGACACATCTTTCCAGAAACAGCATTTACAACTCATCAGTTTGCTCTACCCTAACAGTACTTCCAGTTTGAACTGAAGCTGCCCTGTTCAAAACATGTATCAGCTCAGCACTGTATTGAAGAGGGGAAAAAACCCTTCATCTTCATACACCAGGTAGAAAGCAGGTAAAGAATGACAGCAGCAAGTACAGCACTGGCACATTAAAACCTACAAAACAGCAGACCTAGATGCTCGTGCTGTAATGGCACTGTTGGTATAGAAACCTTTTGGTTTTCTCAAGGCAGACATGTAAAATATGATAAGGAGTATTGGCTTTTCTATTTAACTGCAAAACTGTCAGAAACATATCCTGAATTCAAGCTGGCTGCCTGGCACAGTAGAATAGCTGGGTAAATTCTTCTGGCCTGCAAAGCCTTTACATTATTTAAATTCAGAAAAATTTCATATCGGTCAAGCAAAGTTTGTATACCACTAACACTTTCAGGGCTCATTTCACTCCTGTGCTCTGGTTAATGTTACTGTGACACTGATATTAGCCAGAAAGGAAACACATAAGTCTGAGCCAGTATCCTGCTGATGCTCCTTCATGCATTTTGGCAGAGAAAGGATACTGCCAGCCATGCTCCAGCACCACTGGCTGTGGATCAGCAGTGGGGCATAGCACTGAAAAGGCTTATTTTAAAAGCTCACATCCAGCAAAATATTTAAAACACAGATCTCATTTAAAGCATGGAATAACTTTGCCAAGCTGAACCTCCTCGCTGCCCCAAGCAGAGCTCAGTACCACAGGAGAGCCTGCCCAGGCCAGGGTAACCACAGGGTGAACTTTTAATTCCCATCATGTCCAGGGCAGAGTGTGTCTGCAGAGATGTCACCCCTGGTTTAGAAGATATAAGACCCAACCTACAGTTAATGATAATGTGGGACTTTGGCTAAAGATAACACTTTTTCTTCTGCAGCACCACCAGATCATCACCCAGTGTTACAAAGGCTATGAATCCTCTAGTTTGTGCCACTGACTTGGCCCCTCAAATCCTCTTTTCAATTACTATTCTTTTATAGCAGGTTCTGTAGTTGAAAACCTTACAAACATTGCCTCATTAAGCTGCACAGTTCTCATTTCAGCTAAATAACAATATTTTCCTCATTTTAGAACCCAAGAGATTCAAACAGAGAGCGAGACAGGTCATATAGCAAGTCAAGGTCAAGACCATACCACCGGTATTCCTCATTCACTCCCCGTGCTCACACAGTCCTGCACGGGGGTCCCTGGCTTCCACTCACAACAGCCCCACTCTGGAGTCACTGGGGGACATGGAATGTATGTTTATATACATTAGTTCCCCTACTGAACTTGGCAGCATTTCAAGTTCAGGCAGAAAAGTACATTTTGAGAAATGAGTACATGTGGCATTTTCACTGACTCAGAGAGCCAAAATTACTTCATCAATTCATTTCCTATTTGGCAAGTGAGGTTTACATTTCCCTAAACAACCTCTCCAGCACCACCACTACCTCCAACATCCCTGTAGTTAATTCATCCTATGAGCTTGGATGGCATCAGAGTTAAAAGACTTCCTTTGGAAACCTACCACAGGCTTAGCACATTTTAAATCCCACCCACTCAGTTCCAGCCTTGGCTGTGGACACAACCCTACATTTATGATATACTCACACTTATTGCCACTGTCAGCATTTCTGAGCAGGGCAAAAAAGGACCCACAATGCAACAAGCAATAAAAATGCCCACTCTGTACTTTTTTAATTTCCTATTTGCTTATATAATCACCATTGCTATTTTAATATCTTTTCCCAAAAATGTTTCATGTAATTTCAAATAATTATGGGAAAATATTATTTTATTACTAGGAATTCATAATGAAGATATGACTAACTGGAAGTATTTATCAAAGCAGTTGCCTGACCAGAAAGAAAGAAAGGCAATCTATTTGTTACAATTTACAGCATTTTAATGTTGGTTTCCTTACCATTTTATTTTAAGCCAGATAAAAAGATATTAAGTTCTTCTTTTTTTTAATGAAGCATTTCCTTCAGAGTGATTTTTCAACAAAAATTTATTTAATATAACAAGAAAAATTGAAAATATGTAAATTTAATAGAAAATACATGTCTTAGCTGATGAAGCTTTTTCATTCTATTGTTTCATATTTGGAAAATTCAACTAAATAATTAAAGCAGATGTAACTGCAGAACTCAGCACATGAAACATAAATGAAAAGTGGGCCTGACAAAAGGTGAGAAATATTCCCAGGATGGATGAAGTGACCTAACGAACGATAGAAAATGAGAAGTTAAGTTCTCACTCTTTCCCACTATATCTTTTTAGTTTTGAGAAAATGTGCAGAACTTCCCTGATGGGTAGTAAAACCTTTCCAGGATCTTTATTGCTCTGGCTGATGACTGATGAATTCTGACTGAAATTCCCCACTCAGTATATCCTCTACCTTTTTTTCCCATTCCGAGACAACTAACTTCTCATGCTCCATATATCACATGGAGGTACCTTGCACAGGCTTGCAGTTGCCAAGTCAGATGTCTAATTATTATGTGCCACAATAAATAACTGAGTGGACCTGTCCCCAAGGCACCAGTTCCACCTTTAGCATGAAGCTAAGGGATAAGGAAGGCAAAACAAAATATAATCCGAGTTCAGGTTCAATCCCCAGGCTGAAATTTGATGGAACACAATGTTTATTCAAGCAGCTGGAATAGCAAACACATGCACAAAAGGCAGCCTTGCCATTGATTGTAGCTGTCATTTCGCACTAGCACAGCCTCAAACATGGACTAACATTTAAGCCTCTCAAGTCAAAGCTGGCTTCACATCCCAGTTTCCATATGTGATATAGGAGGCGTGTACAGCCTCAAACATCTGACACATTTGCCTAAAAGGATTGACCTGACCAAGAAATGCATTCAGTGGATATTGTTTCCCCAGTGCCCTGGGCTCAATCCCTCATCTGTTTGTCTGTTACAGATGTAGCAGTCTTCAAGTCTTCTTTTTTAACCTGCTTCCTTTTCCATGCTTTTGAGAAAAAAACAGCAAAAAAAGATTTTCCTTTTCCCTTCTGCTAAGGCTTCAAGAGAATCTGCTACCCAAGGGTTAAACATGCTGTCCTTTGGTGCATTTATGGTAGCAGGTCTGACTTCCGCAATGAACATTAAGCAAGAGCTTTGGTGTTACTCTCATTACCCATTTAGGAATTCAGATAACTGATCGAATAATGCTAGTTTCCCTTTCTATAAAGCAGATAAAAGCCACAAGGGCCATTGCCACTGATGTGGTCTCAGACACTCCTTCTACACAGGCTTTTGCCTGACACAGTTGCCAGCTGAGCATTTTTTGGGTAGCCAGGTAAGCACAGCACCAGCTGAGCTAGAGAGGAGAGGAAGTGAAAGTGCAGAGGATTTAGAAGGAAGCAAAGAAAGAAAACAGAAAGGAAAGGAGGCTCCTTCCCTCTGTGCCCTAAAACAGCCTTGCCAACTCAGATGAAGCAGAGACAGGATCATCTTCTGGCCCCACTGCTACTGCAGGGGCTGGAGGGAGCTCTGCCCTCACTCCCCTACAAAAATTTCTGGAGTGGAGTTCAGCTTGGAAATGTGCTTTACCTTATCATCTCTCAACAGACATCTGTTTCAGAAATATTAGGTGTTTCTCTCCTTAACACCTACAAGTGGGCTGTCTTAATTTACTTTCCACATGATTACACATCCTTTCCACTCCAAATGTAAATTAAGTAATAAATAAATAAAAACTCACCCAGAACTGACAAACTCCTTTATTTCTCCTACTTCCCTGTTTATTTTGCTGTTGGCATTTTACACTATTGCCTTTAAACTGTTTGTCCATTATGTGTTTTTAAATGCTACAAGCAAGAGTGGGTTCAAAAAACAAGAGAGCTGTACAGTTGGAAAGCTGAAGCGCAATTGGCATACCAATAAATGCCTCAATAGTAACTTCAATACAACTGCACTAATGTGTCTTGTTTTCAGAGTTTCTCTCAGAGTTTCTCTCTCACACTCCTGTTTTCTGAAAAACCTTGGGCCCCACACAGAGCATGAACCAGGACTGGCCTCCAGTGTTACAAAAGAGATGATCAAATGGGTGAAGACTGTACAAGGCAATCACAGATGTTGGAGATACCTTGCCAGGTATTGCAGACTATGACTGAGTCTAATCCTCTTAAAACAGGGTAAATATCACCTACCAAATGAGTTCTAAATACCGTGCTCCCAAGGGATTACCCCTGCTGACTACTTTCCTTTTTTTGTTGGATCAGAGAATTGGAATCAGAAAGGAAAGAATCAAAGTTGTCCCATTGCTCCATGATGAATGTAGAAGGGAATGGTTATGTCTGCAGTTACAAAAGTTGTAGTTTTATTATGCCAGGACAGAAATCTCTGTTAAATATCTTAACTGAATAGACATTGAGCCTGCCAGGTCAGATCCTGGTTTTGTTGCTCTTGGGCAAGACAGGAGAGGAGTTGTTCTTGCCATTTACAGTTCATCCTAGGGGTAAGAGTTTCCCTACTGTGCTGCTTTGGGCAGCTACTGGCAGTGCAGAAAGCTGCAGCCACTTTTCTGTACATCTTCTGAACATGAAAAGCTGTTCCTACAGCCCATACCAGCTGTCCACACTGTCCTAGCAGCTTGTCCCTTGCCACACAACTCAGTCTCTCAGAAAAATCACATCTGCTCTGGGTCAAGCAACACTGAGTCACCAGGGGATGCTCTAGCAGGATGTCCCCTCTCCACAGCCAGATAACTACTAAAAAGGAAGAAAATAGCTCTTTTTTCATTTCTTCGTAATTCTACCTGCACCTTTGGTGGCAATGACAAATACATGAGCTCTAACCAGGGATTCTTAGAGGCAGAAAACTCGAGGGAATTAATAACCTCCTTTCTCTGGTTACTTTTTCACTTGAAAAGAGAGAACCAAGTTTAAAAGGTTGGACATAGACACCCATACTTCACTGTAGTCCAAACCATAAATCCCTGGTCACATATTCCTGATGTCCTAACATTGTCAGATCAGCAAATGGAGCAGACACAAGGAGATGAGACATTCCCCAAGATGATGTTGGGTATACAGGAGTGTTACATGGAGTGGAAAATCTTGCACTTGTGTTTTTGATTAATGTTCTCTTTGAAACAAAGCAGAAGGAAAAGGAAAAAACCAACTGTAAAGTATTGTTTGGGGAGGGGGAAAAAGAAAAGATTTTTAATGATGGTGTTTGGTTTTATACTTTATAAGAGATGAGGTAGAGAAGTGTTTAAACTGACCTGAAAATTTCCTGTTGTGTGACTATATTTTTAATTCTAACTTTTAGTGTCCCCACTTCTCTTTACAAAGTAGCATTTCAGGAAAAAAATATCTTCAAGAAAGACCTTGAAACCATAGGCAATTTGATCAAGCCCACAAGGATAAAGCCTAGGGCTTGACTCTTGAGCTCTGGTGAAACTAGTTGAAGCATTTGAAGATGTTCCCATACCCTGCTGACCTCCCTGCTCCTTTGCTGACCTCCCGCACGCCTGAAGAAAAGCAGCAGAAGCGAATGTGTGCAAACATCTCAGCCATTCCCACTCACAGGCTCTCTTACCAGTGTGATCTCACCTCTCTGGCCTAATTAGCCTGAGCACTCAATGACAACAGGCCTGCAATTATGCAGGAGCTGCTCAGTCATAGCTGAGGTGCTGCATATGCTCCTCTCTACTAATCCGGCTACAGATGTGGCAACTTCTTGCCAAAGGACAGGGAGAACACTGGGCTTGGTAGCATATTAAATTGCTTCAGCCAGATTTAGCAGAGCACTCAAGTCCCTGGTCCTAGTGTTAATCACATGTGTATGACAGATTATAACAGTAAGAGAAAGAAAACAAACATGGGTTTCACTTGGGAGAGCAGGGGAAAATTTTGCAGAACACAATTGCCTTCTCACAGATTTGCTGCGCTTGGCAATTGTTTAACTTTCTGAAGTGCACTGTTATTTGCTACGAAGAAACAGAATCCTAGTGAATGACTGGAGTCTCATTAAACACTTACCTTACATACTGTATATTGCACTGACAGGAGAGAGTGCATATGAATGCAGTGTCTTCCTGCTGTATGAGTAACACTATGTAAAGGCAACTTTTATGTGCAGACAAATCTTCATTCTCCACTAAGAATGGCAAATCACACCTTAGCCCAGTTCACAATCCCTTCCTCTCCCTGCTGAACCTGGTTCTGCTTAGACATTCCAAGGTAAAAAGCAAATGAGAGCATCCCTGCAGCCAGTCATTGGGGCTCAGCTGGGAGAGTACAGCTAGAGAGAAAACTGGCATATTCTGTAAAGCAGAAAGCCAGTCTAACTCCGTGACATCAGGCAGGGAAAATTCTGGGTGGTTTTACTAGCTTTTCTAGAAGAAAATTTATGTAACATGTACAGCTACCTCTTCTCAGAAATGTGGCTTAAATGACATACTGATTGCTTGGTTAAGGTCTAAAGCTCCAAGCTTTTTTCTGACCACCATTGAAGCCTGCCTGGATGCAGCACTGAACCTGTGCCTTGATGTCAGCGGACTGCTGGCCAGATGCAGTAAATAGAACTCTTCTTTTCACAGTTTATTGGCACAGAAAATGTTTCCTCTATTTTATATCCACAGGTGTCTTTCAATTCCTTGAGGTTTAATACCTCTGTTAGTATTAGATCAATCTTTCTCTTTACAATAGACTTTACAACAGTAACCATATCTTCCTTAAGTTAAGGCTCAGAAAAAATTGACAGATCAAGAGATACCGGGTGGGTAAATGCTGAAACCAAAAGAGAAAAGGGGAGAAAATCTGTACTTGTATCCAGAACTAATTAGATCTGGGGAGTAATGGATTTTTTTTTTTTCACTTTGGTGGATGAACCTAAATTAAAAAAAAAAAAAAAGGGTAGATCAAATCCAAATAATTTTATTTATTTTGATAGTTGGGAGTTTAATTAAAAAATAAACCTCTCACTACACTATGATTTTGGTGCTATTCAATTTTCTGAAAGGTTCTGAGGGGTTTTTTTTATTAGGCCTGCTTTTAAGTGAAATTGGAATGCCTTACTGTAATTGGGAAACAATAAGTTCTGTGTAAAAAAAAGTTCCTGTATTTCTGGAAGACAATACAACTTTGAAAACGGCAAACTAAATTTTAAAGATTTTTTTGCTTTTCCCTGCTCAGTTTGGCCTAAATTCTTGAAGTTGTCACACAGCAGTTTTATTGGGTGAGCTGTAGCAGTAGGTTAGTTTCTCTCCCTTTGCAGAGCTTTGAGCATGCCTTAAAGTAGTTCAGGGCCCACATTCTAACCTTGTCACAATCCTGACAAATCCTACTCTGTTCAAAATAAGTGGCTTTGATCCACTTCAAAATGAACTGCTCATTCCATGCTTTTTCAGCCCCATTACCCATAATCCTGTGGAGGAGACACGATAAAAACCTAACCTCTTCTTTTCCAAGCTTTTTATTTTCTTGCTGGTTTCTCGTTTTTTACACTCCTTCTGATAGACCATTTCCAGAAGTTTTCTGGGTCCCTGCTGATGACCAGGATTTGTACATCTCCCAGTTTCTGGCCCTGTCTTTCTCTGTTCTAGTGTAACTCACATTTCCATTGTTTGATTCAATCCATGGCCTTGCTCCCCCTTTCACATCTCACGTTTCCAGTCTTGATGCTATTTTGCGTGTGCTCTACTCCACTCCTACTCTTCATTCCCTCAAATTACAAGCAATACTTATAAAGTTATGAAACTATAAAGTTATACAAGATATATTATTCCGTAGATAAACAAGGCAGGAGTTCCAAGTGGCATAAATCAACATGCAGGATTTGTAAAACCTCTTACCAGATTCCCAGCAACCAGTGTTTCTGTCTGGGCAGTGTTATCCAAATGTAATTTCAACAGGAGCTGACAAAAAGTTTCCCCAGCATTAAAATCCCCAGGGAAGCTTCATCGCTCCAATGAGGTTCTGGCCTCTTTACAGGGTGGTAAGAGGGTTTCCCTAAGCAGTCCCACATCACTGGATTCATATGGAAAGGAATCATCTCAGTAAACCATTCTTATTATAGGCTGGTTAGGGGATTATCAAATGCTTTTGTTTTTTTTTCCACAGAGAACTATTCCTGTTTTCATCATGTGAACTGTTTTATATGTAATCTGTTGTATTAATCAAGTCCCAGGTAACTCAAAGCCCAAAGTCAGCCTAACAATCTGATTACCCTAAGACAAGTGTACATCATCCTTTGTACAAGATAAGACCCTCCATGCCTTGTCTTGCCATTTCAAAGTTTTAGCTTTCAGCAACACAGGCATTTATCAGGCACATAAGTATTCTGTGCTCCCTACTCTGCTCTTCATTCAGGGCTCCAAGGGAATAGCAGTTCTCTTTTTTTCTTATTTTTTTAAAATTTAAATTTATTCATTCTCCTGGAGAAGTGTTAAGGGGATTGAAATCCCCCCAAAAAAAGGAAAAAAAAAGAAAGAAAAAATTACTTTTTCTGGAATTTTTCTTCAAAGCTTTTGGTGATCAGAAAACTCTCTGGTTCTATCAAAAGTAACACAGCCTGAGAATGCTGGGGTTAAGGCCCTTTGGAGGCCTGCTTATCAAAAGGTACAAATATTAGCCTGACACCAAAAGAGGAGAAAGAAAAGGGAAAGAACATCAGGACTTAGGAAAATCAAACTGTAACACTCCATCAGGAGGCCGCAGGTGTTCAAACCTCTTCCTCCAGGCTGCTATGAAAAAAAAAGCCCCAAACCCAAAAATCTAGCTCCTAGATGAGAGACTTAATTTGCTTTAAACAAGAAGACATAAAGAAAAGAAAGTAAAAAAGCAGGGAACAGATTTTTTTGGCATTACTGATCTGTTGAAAGTAAACCTCTAAGAAAGGGCCAGAAAGACAGAAAACTCTCCATGGTAAAAATGCAGTCTGAAGTTTATTAGACAATTTCTGTTCATATTTGAAGGGAGCTCATTGAAAGGGATTGCTGGGGCTGTTAAGGTTGAAATTAAACATACGTCTGGTCATGGTTCATGTACCTACGTGCACATCACAGCATTGGTTTGCTTTGTGCACAGCCTGTCTTTTGGGGTAAATAACAAGGCAGACTGCCTTCCTCCTGGTTCCTGAGAAAGATGAGGAATGATGTAGCAATGTACCCAGCCAGGTTACCACAAGTGAAACAAAACCTAAAGGTTCTCCAGGAAGTTTCCCCACAAGTGGATGGTATCACAAAGGTGTTACTGGAATAATTTTTTTTCTAGCTATTAGGAATTTCTGTGCTCATAGGAAAAACTCAGATCAAATAAATCTTGACTATATCTTGCATGAATCATTCAAACATGCTGAGATGGCCTTTCATGCTCAAGTGCTGTTTTTCAGGATGATTTTATTCACTTCGTAGCATTTGGTGTGAAACTTCATGCCACAGAGAATTTTTCTAAACAGCATTATTGTCACTGTAGGTTGACAACTTTGAAGCTTTCCTTTGAAAAGAGGAGGAGGAAAGCATTTCGTATAATGCTAAAGGAAATACAGTACTTCTATTTGAAGCTAAGTGCAAATCAGTGACTGGATGGGTTATTAAAAAAACATGTTGTCGTTTTCCTGCAAACTTCTAGGGGGAACAAGCCTCACTTCAGCTAACTTCAAATTTACCTCTTAGCCTTTCTCTCTGTATTAATTGAGCTGCAGTTATATTTCGACACACCTCTGCTCCGAACACCAGCTATAGGTAGCAGATAGGACTACAGAGGTTCCTATAGGCCATTACAATTCTACATGAGCATTCACAGTTCTCTCTACAAGTTTTAACAAATTTAAGGTCCACCCAAGCCTGAATCCTCACTGAAATTTAGCTCAGATACTGTAGTCACTTCCGCATGATATTGACCTGAATATTGACCTAAACTCATTTATTCAAGATTGTTTTTATCCTTGGGCAAATTTGCATGTTTTGAATTTGCAACAGACCCTGAAAAGCCTGTATGATTTTGGCCTAACCTTAGTAGAATAAGAATTAAAAATTGCAGATATATTGTCATCATCAATTTACGCAGCAGAAATACTTTCATTAATCCAATTTTACTCATAAACTGTACCTGAAATCAGGTTTACAATGCCTGTATTTAGTCAACCGTCCCATAGGCATTGTTGGTAAGGTGACTCCGAGATTAATAGAACTTTAATGACATTTAAAAGTTTCCCAAGATTTTAAGGGCAACAATTCTGACAGCCTTAGCTTGAGCACTCTCAGCAGTGCTGTTGGTTGCAGTAGGACTATAGAATGAAGTAGGTATTCATCGGCACGAGCAAAGTTGACACTGTTGATATCATCTGGCCCTAGGTTATCTGGGCAATTACACTGGCGAGCTCTTCAACACAGCACTTTCAGTTTTTCATAATCTCTCTTTGGGCATTATTAACCTTTTATATTTTTAACAGCAATTAATTTTCATTTTAAAACAGGTCCCATTTTAAACAGTCTATTTATAAGTACACTAATATTGCAAAATTCTGCTGCCAAAAAAAAAGTGGACATACTCTTTGGCTACATGGCATCGTGCCTGCACCATTTGTTGCCCAGGAATACTGCAAATCTGAAATATATCTTAACTGGAAGCAAACATGACGCATGCATGCAAATCCGTGAGGATACACAATGTGGATAATTTGTCATCCATTCTCAAGGGAGGCACAACCTGCTGATAGCATCATGTAGCTATGGCTCTGTTCCCACACTCATTAATACTGATCTCAGAACTACTGCATCACCTGGCAGGACAAACAGTGCCAGTCAGGCAGAAGCCCACAGCTACATTTCTTTAGAATCAGACTGAGATATGGAAGGACAAGCAGCTGCTGACATCATATATAGTCCAAAATGGCAAAGTCAGCCCTGAAAGAAGCGTGTATGTATTTTTAATAGCTAGGTTCCACTGAGCAAAGGGAAATTGCTCCTATTCAGGACCAAAACTTCTTTTTAGAGCCTTAAACTCCTGGAGCTGCAGCTTAGCAGGGTGTGGGGGAGGGGGATGCGGGTGTCAGGCAGTGGCTATTTGGTCCAAGATTTGGGGGTTATTTCTGTTTCTGGAGTATCTGGGAAAACAGGGTTGAAGAGCAACAGGAAACTGAAGGGATAAAGCAGCAACACAAGCCTACCTGACAAAGATTAACTCTGAAATACAGCCTTTCTGTAAATGACACCTTCCCAGAAGCACAAAAGATGACACCAGATTTTGTGCTAGGTGTAATGTATATGAGACCAACACGGAGGAGAGAGGATTTTTTAAGTCTGTCATCAAATACACAGTATTTTGTGATCATCTGTCACTGAACAACAATACAATCTGATGGTAATTAGAACATCAATTAAGTAATTACCTCCATTCACATGGAAAGGTGGCTGGATAGTGGAGTGAACCAAAGTACGTTAATACAGAAGGAAGAGAAACAGATCCATTCCTCTCTCTGTCAGATAAATGCATTGCATAAAGCTATCTTTGTATCATTTGGATGTGTTCTTGTGGGTGCATTAGCACTCTCAGTTTTTCATGCCTGGATTTATAGATAGATACTAATCACTAAGCACAGGAAACATACTTCAGTTCAGCATTCTCAAATGAGGCCTTCAAAAGTAACCCATTTCTTTCTTATCTACCATATGATTAGAAGATTCCTATTTTTTCTTACAGCCATTTTTCTTCAGGGTGATAGCAATATGTAATTACATCATTTAAGTGAAGTTAAAGAGAAGTTTTTAAAGTGAATATAGTGTACATATCTGACAAGACTGAAAGGAACATTACCTCAAGCTAAACTGTTTGATTTTTCTTTCTCCCGGCTCACTTTGCAATATGATGCTTCACCAACACCAGGTTGTCCTTAGTCAGTATGAAAATAGAAACTACGCTAAAATATTGTCAAGAATATTTGCCAGCTCAAGCACAAAAATCTATTCATCCATCTCCACTATCCCAATGAAGATAACAAAGCAAGCTAATTATACTTAATTCTTCTACCTAAAGCATAATACTTTGGCTGAGTAAACTGGTAATAATTTAACAAGCTATAATCAAAATCACAGTATCTATCCATATGCATCTCTTATAGGGGCCCCTACATTAATGAAGGCTTAGCACTTTGTATTCACACCACAAAAACACCTGAACACATGTGTGTTTTAAAAGCCCACAATGTAAAGATTAACATTTTGTGTTCAAAAAATGAGAGAAAAAGAAGCGGAGAATTGATAAGTGACCTAGTTTATTTAATGTATTATCTTTGTGAGTTTTCATGTATTGATTTTGGTAGAAATAGGATCAAATGTTGCCACCACTTACAATGGTAAGAAAGTGTTTAGTTAAGACCTGACTAGGTTTTATCATGCAAAACAAAATTGCCTGGTTATTCTGATTGCTGTATCCCATCAGCACAGATCCAAAATGAAAAGGAGTAAGTAATATAGCAATAAAACAAGTTTTATCATGTCATTGGTTTGTCACTGAACCAGTGTTTTTTACAAAAATATCAAAGCTGAGAGTTTCGCACTTATCCTGCAACATTCAGTAACTGCTGGCTTGGGTGGCTTAATAGATAAAAAAGTGCTTGAACAAGTTTGATCTTAGTGTCACTGTTATCCATTTTGACCTTTTTTACAATTTCTATCAATGAAATGAAACTCTACTTATGTGAGATACCACCAAAATCACATTTTAGTGATGTTCAGAAATAATTTCTGTCCTTTAGGTTACTTAGGTTTACTTTGCCTTGGATGAGACTGGTAGCTCTGCATGAAATACTGCTTCAAACTTTACTTAAAGGCACAGAAACACAGCGTCTTCTGTTACCCTCAGTTCAGATTTCCCAAGCAGTTTCAAAGACTACAACACTGAGAGACTTGTTTAACAGAGCTCAAATTTTGTGAGAAAATATGAGTTCAAAAAATGCATGTCATTGTGCCCAGTCATTACAGATGAGCTCTGCCCTGGAGAAACAGAGATGGGCTAGCAGTTCCCCCCAGGGTCTTCATTTCCCAACCATGACTCCCATTTCCCAGTTCTCAGGGATATGCCATAACCTGGTTTAAGGACAAACTACCTGGAAAGTGGTAGCTCAAAAAAAAACCAGATTTAAGAAGTGCAAACTGAAAATGGTGGCCAAGCACTGGATTTTAAGCTCTAGCTTCAGTCCATAAGACAGACAGGGAGTATTTTGGAAGCACATGTGCCAAATAGGTCCCAAACGCAGATGTCTGAGTCTCAGAGTGGTACTCAGTCAAAACTGTAGCTCCAGGCCACAACTGTGCTAACAGCTTTGTATTAATGAAAAGAGGCTTTCCCAAGGAGATTAGCACAAAACTTTATCTTCCTTAATAAAATATGTTCTAGAATTATTCATTTGGCAGATCATAAAATATCTAGTATCCTTTAATTATTTCTAAAAATCTGATACCCAACAACGGGTTCACGACTTGCAATTTTTTTCTCTTTTCTGTAGTCACCTGTACTATGACTGAATAAATCTGAACTTGAAGGGGAAAGCATGACTTTGCCCCTCATTATATAGCTGCCAAAGTTAAATAATGCACAGTATCCAAGAGATAGTACCTCTGAGGTAAGAGCAAATAGAAGAGAAAAAAGAAATGAGTGAGAGAACAGATTAGTTTGTGCCAGCTGGTTTAACTTACAGAATCAGGCCCAGACATCCCTGGACTATTCCAGTGCCACTGTCTATAGGTTCCTATGTTATCACACTTGGGGGTACAGATACAGGCAGGCAAACAGCAAGTGTTCCTTTTACATGGAGAAATGGTCACTCCAGGAAAAGCACAGTTCCGGTGTGCTAAGGCACATTTTCCAAATAGTTTGGTTGTTCAGTCTTGGACTCATACTATGGTATCCACATTATAGTTTCTCAAAGAAACAGAAAACTGGAAAAAAAAATAACAACCAAACCAAGTTCTTGTATTATCAACCTCAGAACTCAGGAACTAGATTTTCTTTAGCAGTCACCCAGAAGACAATGTAAGGAGCTGTTTTTCTATCACTTGCTTTTTCTCACCACTAATCAATAATTTTCCCTCACAGTATCAAGAATTATTGTTTTACAGTGCAAGGATACATGGTAATAGAGTAGGACCAGCAAACTAGAACACACTTCTTTTGACTGCCAGTTAATAACAATCAACAGGTTGAGTGGAACTAATGGAGCTGGACAAGCCCCGGGGCATGTGTTTTACAGGAAAATGGGAGCTGCACTGCC
The DNA here is from genome assembly GCF_003945725.1 of Corapipo altera. NCBI lineage: Eukaryota > Metazoa > Chordata > Aves > Passeriformes > Pipridae > Corapipo > Corapipo altera. The sequence goes on along the minus strand of NW_020884900.1, from coordinate 1,864,668 downwards.
CAATTTCTGCAGGTACACTCAGACTTTTACCGTCATACCTAGTTCCTACTAAGTGCCTGCCTTTCCCTGCTGCTTCCCTGTGCTCCAGGCTCAGAAGTGACTACTCATCACATGGACCATTTCCTGACCACTGTGCTTCGCCTCGTAGTTGGGAGTCAACAGGTTTTTAGCAAAATGACTATTTAAGTGGTTGCAGAAAATGTGCTCGCCATTTCTTCATGTTTGGTGCTACACTGACATCTTGTGGCCCTTAACCCTGGTGAGACTGTAAACAAGGCCAACAGATTTCCAAGTGTTTCAGCAAGGATGCAATAACATTAACTCTGGGAAAGCAGCACTGATGTTTGAATTCGTGTTCTAATGTTTTTCATACCCCATTTTGGTAATTAAATTCTGTGTTAAATATCTAAAATTAAACAAAATCAAATCAAAAGTAGTAATGAGCATGTTGTGAAGCTAAACCAGAATTGCAGAAGGCAAGCAGAATCTACAGATACATATTGCTTTCATGTTTCATTATCAGGCTCCATCCTTGGTTTTATAAAGCTGACGTTATAAATTGCTGTAACAGTTCTACACTTCAGCTAAAAATTCACAAGAAGAACAAAAACATATGCAAAGTGTGGTACTATTTGTCCACCATAATTAATGATCAGTAATAAGAATAGAAGCAAGAAAATCTATTTGGAAACAGTGCTATAGCTTAAAGCCACGTGAGGTGAAATCACATGCCTGTGAAGAGACAGGTCTGTCACACTGGAACGATATACCCAAATGAAGGAGACTTTACCTTTCTCTGCCTTTATCCTAATGAGGAGTGGAGAAATAAAATCAGACACCATAGAAATAGGCATAACTGCTTAACCCTAAACTGGAAAACATGAGAGATCACACTTCAGTCCAGATTCATTCCTCTAAGCTCTCATCCACCTCAGCTAAAACAGGATCTCTGACACTTGCTGGGTAGGACAATGCAGAAACATTCCTCTGCAGGATGACTGCAATTTTGCCTTAGAGACACTGAGCTTTGAAGGCAAGAATCTTTCTCTTCAGCAATTATTGTATTCACTAACAAGTTAGACTAAAAGCTAGAAGCCAAAATGTTTTCAGAGAAGCATCAAGAACTGAAGCTCCATGTCTTTTTTATAAGCAAAGTATTGCAGCTGAAATAAATGGGATACAATATCACAGCTGAAATAAATGGGATACTGAAGTTAGGGTAATGGAGATGAGATTTACATGAATAGTCTAATAGCTAAATCCAATTCAAACAATTTAATTTCATATTCCTATTACTGTGCTAGGTAAAGTTCCTTTTCTGATCTAGTAAATTTTCAGTGTATAACATTAGACACTTAGATTATCACCGAAGCAATGTGGGAGACACACTAAGAGTCATAGGTGCTAAAAGGGTTTCTCTATATGGAAAATACAGGAAGATCTCACTGCGAAACCCAGTCTAAGGGAATCAACTTCTTAAAAGGATACTGAAATAAAACAGAATATTTTGCACATTCATCATTGAGTATGATGCAATCACTGACAAAAGGGACACTGGAAGGGGACATTTTCCCCTCCCATAGATGTCACTGGCTATAAAAGGATACACATCCCTGCATAGGAGACCTCTGAGAGAGGGAACAGAGAAGAAGCTAAAGAGAGAGAGGACTGACTTGACTGGTAGACTCAAATTGAAAGCAAGTTCAGGACAGTGACAGAAGATTAGATTGTCTAGCCTAGTCCACTTGCTCTTGTAGACAACCTATCAAATAAACTCTCCCATAAACCTGTCATGTTCTCCCTTAAAAACCATTTTGTCTCTACCATGTCAGACTTCCATCTGTTAGAGATGAGAACCTGCTTCTCCATTGCAGCCTGTGTTCGTTCATAGCCACAATACCTATTCTTGGCTTTTGTACCAACACACTCCTTTCACCTACACAGCTCTTGTCTTTCCTGATGGATTTATAGACAGTTTCCATATTGTCTCTCACCCTCCATCAGGCTCAAATGAAGAGACAAAGCTCTTCTAATCTCTTCTCCTCAGGGCTGTCAATGCTGCAGACTGTGCCTATGGTAGTTCAGTCTCCTCAGTTTTGCACTTGGTGGATCAGAGTTGCAGACAGGATCCCAGACGACCTCTCCCGACTGCTTCAAATGGGGATGGATGGCAACACTGCTCTATCTCCGCTGGCAGCACTTGTCCCCACACAGGCTAAGGCATCACTCACCCTTTCTAAAGGCTCTACAGTACAAGCAAGCCCAGAGGGCCTTTTCTTTAAACTGATTGTTGCTTGTTTTCACCCTGTTTCATCCTGGTCCTCTTATTCCAGACCTCAAGTTAACTCAGTCTGTAGAAATGCCCTCTAAATTAGTCTTTTCAGCACATTCTCTGCTTGTCCTGGGAAGACCTTTTCCTCTTACAGGTACAACAGGTATAACAGATGCCCCCTTTGTCATAATAAGTGATACAAACACCTCTCACCCCAGCAGTCAGGAAGGACTTCCTGCTGCTGGAAACACTGCACACGCCAAGGCATGACTACTTATAGCAAAGCTATCACCAGCAAAAGCATCTTAGTTGAAGAAAACACATTTTCCTGAGTGACTGGGATATTGCAATGACAAAGTTAGTGAGAACAGGTTGGATGCAAGTGTTTGGATCTGAGTCAAATGTCCCAGAAAGTATAAAACAGAAAAAGATGATGTACTAACGCTATGTTCTTGATTGAAAACAGTTTAAGCAATGAGAAATATGGGTAGTGATGAAATGCCACATATCCTATTAGTTTAGTAGAAGAAATGGTAGAAGTTTCATTTGAATTTTTTTTTAAACTAAATTGGTTAAAGATTAATTGTAATTAAACAGTGACTTGTGGGAAAATCTTTCCTTGGCAGGCATATGAAGTCAGTATTTGAAACAGTATAACTTCTCTATCTTTGATGCCTATAATAAGCAGCCAGAAATAAGGCAAAGAAAATAAATGTAATTAGATTGGAGCATTTTCATTGGTGGAATTGGAACCACTTCCACACTACCAGAACTGTGAAGATGACTTTGTCCTGCTTCTTTTCCCCCACTTGTTCCATGAGGTCGGCATTCTTTTGTGGAGCTAAAATACAAATGAATCTACTAAACAACAGAGCATGTGATGAAGTTGGCAACTAGAACAAGACTTTGGATGTACTGACAGATTCACTGCCGTGCTGTAACACTCTGCTCCTTTTATACTACTCAGTAAACTCTGGAAAACTACTCTGTTGGATATAATCTTATCACAGAGAGAAGTTTCAAGCAGGTTCACAGCAGCCAGAAGCTGCCCTCTCCAATGACACTCAGCTACAGGGAAAGCACTAGGAGGGGATAAACCCACTACTTATCCCAGGCTGGAACTCCTTGAAAAGCTGTGATCCACAGATACAAGTTTGAACAAGCTCTGTTCTTGTTAGATAGGCGCTATAAAGAAAACAGAGAATCTGAGAAGCAGATCTCACTCTGTCGGAGACATCCAATTCTCTTTTGCACTGCAGGAAGAAAGCAGACCAGTAAATCTTGCAGGGTGCATAAAACTGGCCCCAGCACTAGACTAATTAAACAGGTTGCAACAGGTGACAAAAGCTACAGAAAGAAAATAGTTGGGCTAGATCTTCAAATCTTATGTTATCTGCAATTTAACAGTAATTCTGCTCTTTAAAAAGCTGCTAGACTGACACATGCAGAGATGCTGTTACCTGACACCCACCAAGCCAACACAGCACTGTCAGAAGCAAAGCCCACTCCGTTTATTCCACCCTGCCCTCCCACCCCGACCCAGGGGAGGTGAGCAGTGCAGAAAGCAGACAGCTCTGCTTCCCACACAAGCCTTGACCTCCCTCCGACATGCCTTGGGAGCAAGTCTGTGTTGATGGGAATGCTTCTGAAAATGTGAATACTTGTCTCTGAGCCCAGACACTGGCAAAGGGAAAGCATCATCCTGTGTATTCATTGTGCGAAAGAAAGATGTAAAAAGAAAGACATCAAAAAAAGGCCAAATAGTGAATCCTAGGCTCTCAAGAAAAGACATAGTTAAGCTACAGCCACTAGAATTGCACAAGCACTTCATTAGGAGAGACCAACTCTCAGTATGGGCCACAGTCAGAAATAGATGAGGTGAAATCTGATTCTGGGTCTCTAATGTTTTGCAACTTTGTGATTGCCAAAAAAGAAAAAAAAGTCAGCCTAGAAGGAGAGCCACAGCATGTCAATATTCAGAGTCACAGGGATGTAGCACTATCAGAAGTGCTACTGCTGGAGAACTTACCTTTAGTGGTCTGTTATGAATAATAAGCAAAACCATTATGGATGAACTCATTTGTCATATAGGTTTAAATGTATCCCTCTGTTATTTAGAGGGCATTAAAAATATTTTGATGAGCACTGTGCCTGTTCAGAATCACTTCAAATAGCTCTCGTGATTGAAGTAGGATGCTTTTGAGAAGCCATCTGCATGGCTTCATCTCCACCCAAAAAAAGACCTAGAGAAAAAAAGATATAGCTGTGCATGCTTTTACACTGCTCAGCATGATGTTCTATGGTATAGTCCCTGGATTAGGCCATGTGAACTCTTATGCTATATCTTAACAATACAACTAAAATCTAAAATATCAACTCTTCGGTGGTCTGTCTACTTTAAAAACATTTTCTTTTGTAATTTTCCCTATAAATTTTCTCTTACAGAGTTTTTCTTGTATCTGTGTTACTTTTTTAATTTAATGGAACCAAACTTGCATTAACATTTTTGGTAATGCATCCATATCATTCCTACATCACACTGTTTAGCAATGTCCAACTGTATCCTTGCAGGACATGAACCATCTTCTAGTCTAACCTTATTTATACTACTATAGCAATGCAGTCATTTTAAATATAAGAAATGTAAATTCTGAGATAATACAGAGCCTCAGACTGAAAAGAAATATCAGCCTTTCTACTCTGAATTATCAGGATGTTGGAAAGTTGATTGTAGACAGCTAACTAGTAGCATTTCCAACTTTAAGAAATTCAAAGTGGTATTTAGGCTGGTACAGTCACCTCCTTACATGTATAAAATGGCATAATGAAGATGAATGCTGTCTGCCAGCACTGTATTCTGGGCAGCTCCCAACCAGTGCTACAACATACACTGTGCTCTGGGAAATATAATATAAAGCAGTAGGCAGAATGGAGTTTAAGAGACCACAGCTATATTGCTTCAGAGAAAAAAGTTTGTAGGTATTTTATTTTACATGGAGAAAGCCTTGAGAGGCTTCTTCTGAAATGCTCTGCTCCAACCACAAGAGCTGCTTGGAACAAGCTACTCCACCACTGCACACCAGCGTTATCCCCTTTCCCACTAAGCAGCACAAAGAACCCTTTGATGAACCTGATGAAGATGATCGTGCCATTTCTATTTCTTTCATTTTTTTTATAACACATGCTGGAACAAGTCTAACTCCATGCTTTTTGACTGCTGCTCTTCTATTCTCTTGCAGTCAAAAAAAGTCACACACTGGGTGCACTCATTGTTATAAAGCTGTAAAAATCTCTTTTATATTCTTTTAATACAGATTAATTATTATTTTTCCTGTTAATAGCCTTACTTTTTTTCCCATCGGTTCTAACTGTTCCCCAGCTCCCATAAAGATCTAAAGACTGGCTGAGCTGGAAGACAAAATACTTCTCCCCTTCCCACTACAGCTGGATCCACCTCTGGGCAGGCTGCAGGCTTGTGGGCAAGGTAACATAAATGAGGCAGTCTCTACCACTGTGTATGCTTTCTCAGCCATGGATATTCAATTCCTACCCCTGTAGCTGGCAGTCTAGCAGCTTCTGGCACTCCCAAATAAACCAGGACTAGCTAAAAGAAGACAATACAGCTTTCCACTCAGTCCATTTACCAGGTTCAATTTTCTGCAGATGTGTTTAATTCTCATGTTCACAATCTACCCTTAAAAGTGCATTGAGAATACTGCATAGGCTTCACTTCTGCTGGATTTGTGATGCTTCTGTTTCTAGTTCCAATTCACTGTGGTAACTCTGCTACTGAAAATCCAGTCATTCTACCTGAAACTACACAAACAGAGGGTTTGGAATGACTCATGTTGAGTTAGTATTTAATGTTCATTCTAGAAGAAGTTTAACTAGGAGAAAATTAGGTAGAGAGCATATGTCACCACAGAGGTCATGAAGGATTTATTAGATCAAGCAATATTGATTTCTTCCACAGTCATTTTTTAACCAGCACATAAGACAGGAGATATCCTGAGCACCCTACATGGCACTTTCGCATTTTTTGGAGGATATCCTTTAATCTGTACTAATGGTAGTTAATATTATTTTTTTTTGAAAAAGGGTGACCACTGATCCTGTGACTCTTGTATCTCAAAGACCAAATTTAGCATCAATATCCTTAGTATTCCAGTTAGACAAAAGTACCAAGTAGGTTGTTTATGGAGGAAATTCAAACCAAACCTGAAAGCTCTACCAGTTTTTCATTAAAATACAAGTGTTTCTATTATAAAATATAAAATTCTTTAAATGTTTTCCACTTAGTTCTTTTTCATATAGTCAGACTCCCTTCAGCCTGAGAATCCTCCTCATGATCCTGCTAGAGATTGGCTCAGACACAGTGACAAGGAGCTCACAAGGTATAGATACCTAAATCTGTGCTAATGACCAGAAACTCCCCAGGAGTTAGGAGGACGAAAGAGATGGTTTAGAACAGAATTCATCAGACTTTCATCCAAATACTTTCAGAGAGAGAAAGCATGCCCTGGAAGTGCTAATTTCTTTTTGGTGACTCTTAAGTGAGACATTGATGTCTGTGTTTGGTCACCTAAATCCTGTCCTTGTGGCACTAATCAAAAGTATGGACTGCAGAGAAGGAAGAGAATTTAAGGAATGACAGAGGGGTTTCTCAAGACTAAAATACAACTCCCAGTTTCAAATGACTGTAGTTGATGAGAAAATAATATTTAGCTTCAAAAGAAGCTTCAATATTGCCTCAATTTCACATAGTACTTTACCCTGTTTTTCAATATAAAGTGTAGTTTTTCAAAATTAAAATTAATTTACCTGACACTAACTACTCAGGGATTTCCACTAGAGTATTTTAAGATTAATTGCCACTGTTTTCACATGATGTCAATATTCTGCAATGGAATATGAATAAAGTGGGCAGCTTGCCTCTTCTAGAAGTAACTGCTTTGGCTCAGAAATTCTTAACCAGAGAACTAAATTGTTTCCCAAAAAAAAAAAAAAAAAAAAAAAAAAAAAGAAAGGGGAAAAGAAACCTTATTTTAAAAGTTATATAAAGTCATTCAGGAACTTTATAGATTTTAACTTAGACCCATTCCTAAAAGATCCACGAAGAAAATCAATCTATAGCAACGTATTTAATTTTTCCTCTCATCTCATTAATGACAGTTATGGCAGAAAAAAAAAAATGTTGAAGTAAGAATTGCACCTTACCTGACTCTATCCCTACCTATTAAAAGTGCAATAAACTTGCATTCTTCAATTCTCTCTCTTCTTCTTACACCTTTGAGTCCCTGAACTCATATACAGCCAATTTAGGGTTGTGGCTTTTGACCTCTGGAGCATGTGACCTGCACTTTGTTTTCTAGAACCTATACAGCCTGGGGCACATTATCTTATGCTGCCTTACAGAAAAATAAAACAAAACAAACAAACAAACAAAAAACTCACATCAAGAAATTTTTTTTAAGTGACCAGTTTGAGAGCCAGGGAAAATATTAAGTATGTGTATAACTGTTCAAACGAATCAATGCACTTCTGTCTGTTTTTCTCAGAGCTGGAGAGTAGCCATAACCTTCCAAGGCTAAAAATAGTGTCACTAGGCAGCTCAGACAAATCATGTTCTTCAGCTTTATTTAATATCTCCTGAGTAAAGGGACAATTCATTCTTTTGAGATGTTATCGAAAATTAGTGGAATTATACCAGCAGTGAAGCTGATAAGAATCCAAGAAAATTGCAATGGATTAAGTATAGTTAGTTTGAAAGAAAGCCATTTGATTGACTTGTTCTTCAACCTTCCTTATTCTTACAATTTTAAAGACATGAAAAAAGTTCTCCTGATCATTGACCACAAAACCCTTAGCACCATATTTCAGGATACCTTACATTTCCCCTTTAAAGCAGTGATTTCTGTAAAAATCCTGTGTATTTGATTATACCAAGGTCAGAAGTAAAGTCCAAAAGCTGTCAACATACCTATAAAATCCCCAAACTTTGCTTTCTCCTTTGTGAACACCAAGGGCTCATCTCCACATCCAGTCAGCAAGATAATTGAATAACATGGGTGACAGAACACAGCCCTGCCAAGCTTTTGGACTGACCTTGAACTCCTTGGTCAGCTCAGCATGTACAACACCTCTTTGTGAAAGTCCCTAAAGAACGAACTCCGAGTAAGCAGATCAATTGCCAGCCATCTTTCTCAAGTAGCACATGAAAAGATTCAACAATCTGAGTTAAATACTGCAGTAAAATTGGCCCCAAAAAATAAGAGTTTGAAGCCAATATTAGTGTAGAGCTTCTTGAATCTGAAGTACATCGTCACCTGATACCTGGATCCATGTTCCAGTAAGTATCTGATAGATATATATATATTTTAATATAGTACAATAGATGCACACCTCAGGCAATATATTTTTCTATGACCCAGTTCTCAGACTTGCTTTATAGTGCTATAACAGTGTTATGGGTCTACAGAGTAAACACCATTATATTTTCATCTACTTTACTCTGCCAAAATGGTGACTAATATATCTATTATATAGTCATTTATTAAGCAAAATTACATACAAAGTAGTTCATCATCCAGAAAGAAATTAGTAGCCAGTTGTTTTCACATTACTGTGCATAGTGATGAGTCTCTAGCTGTGGGTCATGCAAGTTTAAAACTAAGGCAGGCTGAGGCACTTGGCACTATGCTTTGCAGCTGGAGCAAGAGTATTTCTGAGACACCCTCTGCAATGGTTAACTTCAAGAACCAAAGGGTCAGTTTTCTTTGGAGAAAACAAACAAACAAAAAAAGCAACATATTCCCAGTGATTTTTTATTTGCTTTTAATGAGAAATTGCACTATTTCCTACCTGCTCAAAATGCACAAGATTTCCTGTTGTCATTTGTTTCTGTTTGGGTTCCTCTCAGGACAGGGTGAAAGCAAGGACTGGTAATTGTGAGAGCAGAAGCTTTACTATTTTTCAAAGTATAACAAAGTTCAAAAGGCAAGAGGCGCTTTTAAGATATCCAGGCATAATCTCTGTACTCCTCTTGAAGGTAAAATTTGTAATTAAAGTTGGCATTTCTGAGCAGCCTGCTAGTGCTGGTCATCTTGCTAACAAACAAAGAGGACATGCTTTGTGACACTGGCACACAATCCGTGGGTAAGAACCGGTGCCTCTCTTGTAGGAAGCAGACAGAAGAGATGTGTGTATCTAAGATGGCCTAGAGGGAACACAACTGAAAGATGTTTGGAAGAAAAAAAGGTCATGTAATCAGAGCAAAGAGAAATATGAGATGAAGCAAGGGATGTAAGATCACTGCTTTGCTTTCCCACAAGCTTTGCCAAGCATTTTGCCTTCTTTCCATTTCCTTCTACATATTGCAGAGGAGGAAAAATATTTTTATTTTTTTTTTAATATTCTGAAAATGAGAACTTGAAAAGCCAGATAACAAAAGTGTGACAGATTCCAATATTCAGATCAAACCTCTGGATGGGAGATAGAAAAAAATAATTTGGTTCTCCAAAACCCTGTAATAAAGAATCAAGAAGTAAAATGCATCTGATTTTTATGTAGGTTATTTTCTCAGAGAGAAGGATGTAGTAAAATCAGATCACTTCTTTTTTTTTTTTTTTTTAATTTAAGTAAGTTTTAAGTAGCACGGATATTATAGTCTTGGAGACCACTTAGGCATATTTCACATTTTCATTATTCACACTGTGCTATATGAAAAAGTGTCTTAAGTAATCTGGTCACGAAAATAATTTCACGTTTTATTGAAAATCTCGACATCATCAGGAAAAGATCTTAAAACAGTCAAAAGGTATATGCCACACAGAATAATTCATATACAATTAATTGTGTCAGAGGAGGAAGAACAAGTTGAACCCACTGAGATTCAATATTGTAGTACCAGTAAGTGTGTTATTCTGTTCCACTTGGCTTCTCAACATGTCAAAGCAAGTCAGCATCCACAATTCTAGTCCTCTTGGAGAGGTTTCTTAGAACAGATTATAGCACTACTCCTTGTTTTAAGCATTCTTCTGCAAACAAGTTAGAGACAGGCACCACTGCAATTAACAGGGGTCAGAAAATTAAAACTTCTGATAGGGTGCAAAGTGGGACTATCCCTACTACAGGAAATGATTGCTAGAGCATTCTGGTGGCACTTTGTGACATGCTATGACAGACTCATATCCAACTATCAATTCTTATAGAAAGGGAATAGAATAAAGGTAGGGTAGGATGATGAGAAAATCCTTCTGTGTTTGAAGAGAGAATTCTTCTTAGCATTTCTCGTGAAGGTCACATAACTCATTTATGCAAAATTAAAAATTAGCTAAAGGCAAAACAGAGAGAAGGCACTCTGTAGTATGAAACATTTGCTTGGAAAGAGATGATATGGTAAAGACAAGCAGGAGGTTTTCATCTTCAGTGAGATCTCTGAATTGTTACTATGACTCAGAAATTATGGATAAGGGGACAAACAGAAGCAGTGATGACCAGTATGGACTACACCTCATTGAAGGTGATCAGACCCCACATCAGAGCTCCCACCAAAAAATTGTTTTTGCATCACGAGGTTTCTGGAGACAAATCAAATCCTAAAAGAGAGTTTCAACAGAAGAAAAAGGGAGATACAGAATGTGGAAAAGGCTGGCATACAGCATATCCAGGAAGATAAACAGAAAAACACACAAGTATGGATGAAAGAAAAGAATATCAGTGTTCAGATCTTAATACAGTCAATACTCCTGCGACAAGAAACATACTTATGAAAAAGAAGTAGATTAGGTCCACCCAGGAGAGATGCTCAGACATACATTCATCTGATGTTCCACCTGGAGAGCAGAAACAAGGAGTAACTTCCTGCACCAGCCAGAAGCACTGCCAGGTAGAGAAGACAGAAATCACAGAGCTCCAGAGAGAAAACTTCTGCCTCTCTGCTCTCATAACCCATTAATCTGACAGAGATGCTGTTTTAAACCCAGCTCTGCTGAGAACAATCCTCAACAGGTCCACTGACACAAGGTGGCATAAAGACAGCTATAGTTGTAGCATAGTAGAATATAAATTGTTAGAAGCTGTAATAAATATCAAAATCAGGAGACACAACAAAATGTAGTGAAGGAGAATTAATAGAGCTTTTCTGAAGACAAGTGGTGTCACAAAGATGTGTCACACTTCGGTTTCAAAGAGTCAGTACACACACAAGTGATTTTATACACCTACAATTTGAAAAGTCCTCAGTAGGGCTGCTCAGTAAAGAAAATAAGGTGCTACAAAATAAAGTGTTGGGGCTGGGAGCGGCTGGACTGTCCATTCAAGCCCAAAGACAAGTCTGAACTCCTGCACCATGGGAGCACCCTGACTGAAACCCACCTTGGAGGGGGCTGAGCCTCAGGTATACAGTGGGCTTTCTCTCCCATCCCACCTCTGATTCCCTGGGGAAAAAAGCAGGACACACTGGGTGAAGGGAACCAGAGCACTCTCTAGTCAAGGTCCTAGGGAGGACAGCAGTGGGCCCAGTTCCATGGGGAAAAGCTTGGCATGAGACACAGGGCTTCTCTGGCTGCAAAGAGACAACTGCCAGTTGTTATTATGGACTTCTGAGCAAGGTTAAGCATGATTCTTATGCTGTTAAAAGGTTGGTTCTTTGTGTCAAACTTGATTTTCTTATTTCCTATCATTTCCCTAGAACCCCACATCCCTGAGGTACAAACCCATGTGAAGTAATAGTATATAAGAGAATCAAAACCCAGAAGATACCTACATTGGTACTACACTTTCATTCTTTCACCCAAAGAAGGACTGTTCTCTGTGGCTAATTTCCAATTACATTTAAAAAAATCTCACCCAGACTTACATCTCCTCTTGCCATTGAAAGGCTTATTTCACCGTCTATTAATGTCTTTGAAAAAGTTTTCCTGGCAGATCATCTTCCTGTTCTCCATGATAAATCTTGTTGTACTAATTTCTCTTCCCCGGTGATGTTTATTCCCTCAAATATTTGCAGAACATTGTCAAGTCACCTTGCAATCACTGTTTGGAGCATTCCTATCTCATCTACAGCCTTTCTGCACACAGCAAGCCAGTTCTTCCAGCCCCTTTATCATTTGTCTTGTTCATTTTGTCAATTAGTTTCTCTGACCTCTCCTTTCACTTTGTTTTATTAATTTTTCAACACGCCAACCCCTGTGAGGTAAGCACAGATTAGCAACCTCCCCCTCTCCATGTTGTGCAATCAACATGGGACCAGTGAGGAGCTGATTCACTCGGTCACACACAAACGGCAGGAACGTGGCCTGTGCAATGCAGTTGCTTCAAAGAGAATTAAATGGTGCATTACAGCATTCAGCAGCCCTTTGCACAGGACATTTTTATGCCACTTCAGACTGAGCTACCACTGCAAGCACAGAGGGTTAGAACTCCTCCCAGAGCACTTCTCTGCAATGTGGGTTCAGGGCAAGCACAGTCCCAGCTGCTCCCCTGGTGGGAGCCCGGGTGGGACACTAAACTCATTCTCTTCATTGCTTTGCTTTCTTTCCTCTGTTCCTTTTGCTAGGTTGGACGAGGGTGTTGCACTTCCCCACACACACTTTTTCTGAACAATGGTATTATTTATGGTGAGTGGAAGATAATGGAGTTTTCTCTCTGTGTGGGTACGGCATACCCACCACAGTGATTTTCCATTTCATTCCTGTGCTCTGTAGGTTCCCTCCTAGTCCTGCAAGAAAATAAAACACATCTGTATTGATAGATACAGATATATCTAGATTTTTGACAGACCTGGATGTTGCTAGCCTGTGCAAGATTACATTCATCCCTATTTATCAGAGTAGTAGTTACGCATGTGTAGTGAGGAACTCTATTATCCTGTCTTTAATTTACTCTCGAGGAGCTCAGCTCTCACAAAATCCATATCAGAGCCCCCTTTCCAATTATTTTAGCCAGAGAAGGGAGAGGTCTCTATCTGATCTGGTAATGGAGCTATTTGGCTCAGCCCAGTCATTAATCCATCTGACAGCTTTTCTATGAAAAAGTAGAATTTCCATCCTCCAATTTATTTCATCATCTGCATTTTCCGTCTTCTATCCCTGGTCATTGGTAATAATGAGAACTGTCCAGAGAAATATATAAATATGGCACATGTATACAAATACAGCTAAAGCAGGTGGCACAGGTGTGACAAGGAGAGAATTCTGCCTCTACAAGAATTTTTACCTCAAGCATTTACTTGCCCTATGGAAACTTAAACCAGTCACCATCCTTTTGAAAATATCCCAACACAAATTTCCATTTTTTCCTCAATAAACAAGCTGTTTGTTTTGTTGTGTGTGTTTTTTTGTTTGTGTGTGTTGTTTTTTCCTTGAGTTTTTTGTTTTAGTTTTGTTCTGGTTTTGTGTAAGTCCCTATCACAACAGTTCTCTGCTCTTAATGAAAAATTCTATATTGTAATTCCAAAGTGAGATTTACTGATTGTGATGATACTTCAGGTATTATGGAGTGAATCTGGAAAAGAGACAGACATGCAATATGGATGTTGAGCTCTCCTGTCTGACCTACTGCTCTGCAATCATCTTTAGCTGACAGAATTTGACAAGGCTTAGTTGGACAAGTAGAAATCTCAGTGGAGAAGGGGTTTTCTTGGTTCTTTTTCTTTTTAAGTAAGAAAAGCTGATATATAAGGCAGCTGACAAAATTTGCATTTTACCCGGTATTAATAATTTTCACAAAGCATTTTTTATTCAAAAATTCCAAACTTGTTAAATGTTTGCCCAAAATCTAGTTTTAAATAGAAATAATGCTTCTTTTCAAAACTTTGGAAGTAGAAAATGTTTTTCAGATTCAAATAATTTCCAAAGTTAAGGTAATTCTACCAATAAAAAATATCTCAATTTTAAAAAATACATTCATGATATTTAGTGGACATACTATGGATCAGCTATAAGATATCCGAATCCAAGTGCAGGCACCACTCAGTTAAATGCTCAGGCATTCTCCCCAGCTGCAGCTTGGTTCCTTGTTTTTACAGTTGGCAGCTCAGGAAGATTTCAAATGCGGTCAGGAGAGGAGAAAAGGATTTTTCCCATAATGACATACTGAGCAAAAGACAAGAGGGAGTTTGTACTTTTCATGCTTATGTATTTACATGTTATCTCCAAAGTCACTTAAAATTAATTTCTATGCATGCAATCAATACCTTGCATTTTCATCAAGCTACTTCAGTTTCTTAATTGAAAATGGAAATGTGAAAATGGAAAACATCTCAGCTATGCTGGGGAGTCTCCTCTAGTATTTTGAGAATCTTGTATTTTCTGGTTAGTTTTTTGATCCTTCTGCAAGTCCAGATGATAAGACCCCACTGTGCAGTATTCAGGTAAATTGCAATGTCTGGAGAAAATCCTACCCTTCCTCATGCTCATTGTGGTCTTTTTATGGTTTTCCTGCCTCACTGTCAGTCAGGATAGTTGGCCAGGCCTTGAAATTAATCTCATACCTGGAAACTGCATGAAACGGTACAAAGATATTGGACAAATTTCTCTCTTTAGAAGGGTAGAGCAGTTCCAGATGCACCAGAACAAGGTCTTCTGCCATGCCTTGGGCAGAACCCTGGCAGGGTATATGCACTGCGTCAACAGATGTTCTCTGTTGCTACTGAAATCCTTTGTCTTAGCAAGATGTGATTTAATATGTTCAGGTTTAAAATCCTGCATTAAACCCTAGTTGAATAGGTTAAAAGACTCATTTGGGTTATGAGATTCAGACAAACTGGAATAGTTGAGGTGGAAAAGGTCTGAAACTCCCTGCACTCCCCTAGAGACTTGATAAAAGGATCCTGGCTTCTTCATTAGTAAGTTCCATTTCTGGCTTCACTAAGACAAGATTCAAAGCAGAATCACTTTAAAGAAGGGCATAAACCAACAATACTTTGAGACACCGCAGTGGCTGTGTCTGAATATTTAAGTAAACCACTTTCTTTCTACCTCCTGCCAAAGCATCACTGCAACCACTGGTACGTTCCCATCTCTAATGTCAATACAGTTCCCTAGAGGAGAAGTGGCTCATGGTATAAGCTCAGAAACAGCAATGCAATTCTAAACTACAAAGCTTCCCAAGCAGCCTGAGTATTCTGTCACTGCTGACTTTTGGACTTTTTCACTTATTTTACATTTTCCAAGCCTTTTTTGGGCTAAGATTTGAGGTGCTCTTTTCTGCTTCATACCAGCCCTGTTACAAAAGAAAAATAAAATAAAATATACCATGGATTGCTTTCTTTCTTTTTTTTTTTTTTAATGATCCTCAACAACAACAAAGTCTGTCTGCTCCCCATTACACTCTCAGCTGTTTGAACTGACAGTCTCAAGTCCTGCTGTGATTGAGATGAACTTGTGTTTTATAAGAGAGGTTATATGCCAATTTATCAACAATTTCAGAAGGGCAAACATTTATGAAGAAGATGAAAAATAAAGATACATTTTCAGTGATGTCTCCGAGACCCAGGAAACACTGGTCCCTTTCAGGTTCATTTGCCCTTGTCTCTCTCCTATATAATGTTTCCTCAGTACCTCTTTACTGGGGAAAACAAGAACAATTGATGATGTCCAAAAAAAAGACGGACTTTCACTTGTTTATTTCTACAAACACACTACCTGAGTGCATTTCAAGCTGAAGGCAGCTCACAAAAATCAGCAAAATAGGTGACTAGGAGCCCCAGAGGACCAGGTAAAGCAATGAAACTGAGGTTTCTGAGAAAGTGTCAGCCTGACAATGCCTGACCAGTCAGAAAAGTGCTCATTGTGTTCTTAACTGTGAGATGAAGTTTAAGTTATTGATCACTGCTCACATCTTGAAAGTTGAAATCAAATACAGTATCTGATTGACCACTTAAATCTTCCATCCGACCTTCCAACTCCAAATAACTTCTTTTTTCTTTTTAAAATATTTTAGAACTTTGATTCAAGAAAAAAATCACGGTAACTCTTTCAGTTTGAGTTGGGGGAAAAATGTCAATGCTTCTCAAGGTTCAAGCTATTTCTTGGTCAGGTCTGTTACATCAGATCTTTAACTCCTACTTCTGAAACCCCAGAATTCCTGAAAGCTCTTGGAATGAAAATGAAAACTAGCCTGTATTGTGTGTGATTATTAACATACACGACAGACAACATATATACTTTCCTAGGCACTCCATTAAAATTGCTTTATTCCCAACCTTTTGAAAGCTAAACGAGAAAAAGAAATGATGATACATGCGACCTGTGGCATAAGCCATTTTATAAAATATGCTGCATGCAGGAAAAGCTTTAATCCATTTTTGGCTTTAGGCCTCACAGCCACGCAGCTGCCCTGATCTCTCTCAAGTTGTAAGGTACCAGCTTATGAAGAGAGAAACTTGTGCGTTTAAGTTTTAAAGCGTTAACTTCCTGGATTGCTTGATTGGCAGAGCAGCTCACTGTTGGTTCCTTGTCTGCAAAATAGCCAATCTGGTGGTGGCATCATCCACTAGGATCTCCTGCTCAGCTTGCCCTCTTCAATGCCAAACTCCAGCACCCCTTGAGAGAAGCAGTACCCATCATCAAATGTGAATATCCCCAAACATGTTACTGAAAACTAGACTAAAAAAAAGCACAAGCTTCACCTACCCAGAGATTCAAACTGTTTCTGAAACTACATGGTGTGCTAATGCTAAAAGTCAACAGCTAGATACATAGCAAACAATTTCCTCCTTGCCTGGTTCTCACCAAAACCAGGTCCTAAATTAATAGCGTTTGGTAATCCTGCCAGACCCATGCTCTTCCAGGCAGTTGTGATTGATCTGGTTCAAATAATCAGAAAGAACATATGGTACCCATTTCTCCAGAGTCTCATAGGAAAGACAGTAGTTGGGCAGAACAGGATTTGCTTCTGCAACCACTAATCAGCTGTGAGCCCACATCCTACAGTACGTGAACAGAACAGACCAGAGTTGTGCCGTCCTTTGGAACCTGAATTGCCAGAACCAACAAATTCCTATTCAGACAGCAAAACAAACAAGAAAACTGAAAACAAACAAGGGGAAAGGCTCAAATGAGCTTTCTAGAGGGTAGAGATAATACAGGAAAAGGGAAGGGAAGCATAACTGTCAGGCAGTCATGGAACTGAACAGGAATAACCCCTGTGTTTGCATCAGTCTAAGCAAATACTCTTACAGGTTTGAAGAGAAAGCCATCATCCCTCTATAATGGCATTTTACCTACCAGCAGCATTAATTGCTTTTTTCATAGTCCCCCTAGTACTCCACAGTCTTGAGGGAATAAAAACAAACAATAAAAGCTTAACTACATAAATCCAAAAGAATTTGCAAGGCAAATGTTTTAAAAGTGACTCGAACCTTCAGAAACGTAAGTCCGTATGTAAATGAAAGAGTTATAAACATTAATGGACTTTAAATGTGGTAGTTATTTATAAAACACTTCCACTTGACATAGTTGCTGCTTTCTTTCAAGACTTTGTTCATCAGGCATCTATACTCTGTAACAAATGTACTTTCTTACTCCTATACACTTTTCTCTAATTAAAGATAGCACTACCTATTACATAAAGAGATGGCATGACAAGCAGGGATGGTAACTTGTACTCCATAACAAGTTTTATCTGCAATCACTGCAGTATATCCCTTGTTTACAGAAATAAAGTGAACAAACTGGATTGGATAAGTGACTTGATGAAGATTGTGCTGGTGCCAAAACTGGGTTGCCATGCTGTGGTGCCCCCCAGGTTGCATTTCCACTAAGGTTAAAACAACTGTGAGCTTTCAAAGCATATGACACACTCCATTTTCTTTCCACTCAGTGGCCTGGACCCTGCAGCCCTGAACTCATACCTAACATAAATGCTGCAACAACTACCACAACTGACTGTGAGTCCTGTAAAATATAAAACCTAAAAGCAGGATTTTTTTTTTTTTAGTTTGAATATTCTTTTTGCTTCCTAGAAATTATTTCCTTCCAAAAATCACAACCACCTCAAGGGGGCTTTCCAGTAGTTATCACTTTTTTGAGCTGCTCTATTACTCATCCTTCCTTTTTACCTCCCTCCTCCATATCACGCATCAGCAAAATAACAGAATGGAAACCATTTAAGACACCAAATTACTGCTGAAGGTGAACAGGAGAGAAAGTCAAGTACCGAGCTCTGCCTGCCTTTTGGGATTCCTCATGTATCACATTCTGTATTTCACTCATCAAAATGTCATGCTTAAAAAGATACACAGCCTGAAGAATAGAGGAAACAACAGAAAGGAGAGGCGAAGAAAAAATTTGACCCTCATGCTATTGCTCATGTTTGTCTATAAAAAAAAATAGATACATAGCAAAAAATATTCTCAAGTCTGACAGCAATCACAGCCATCTAGACAGTGTCTAACGCATGAATAATACGTTGTCAGCTCAAGAAAAAGACCAAATTTTCTTGCCCCCAAAGGCCATTTTACAGCTTGTGCATATATCTGACATTAGGGAAAGAGAGATTGCATCATCTCAAATATATGACACTTGCTGTGTAGGCAGCTGCTTTCAGGATTGATTTCCATGATAAACATGTTGCTTCTGGAGAAAATTGATGGGAGCCAGAATTGTCATTTCTCTAACTCATTCTTCCCAGTCACTTTGTCCTCCTGGTTCCAACGTGCTTTGTAGACTGAGATTCGACACATCTATCGATTTTCTTGGAGCATAAAGGTAAAAATATTTTTAAAGTTTCTGACTGAACTGGGTCCATGATACCTTAGTACTTTGATTTTTTCCATTTTAGTAAAATGAATTAAAGTTGAGGAAAGAAACACAGAGACATGTAACCTTTAGAGACAAAAGCCTGGTTTTGATCAAATAAAGCACCTTTGAGAATAGTAAGTCCTCCTGTTAGCATGCAGTTTAATGCTACTTGGCTCTAGCATTATTTTGTTTCTTCTTGCCTTTGAACAGAAGCATAACCCAGTCTGTGCATACAGATTTGTTTTTGGATGCTTGGGAGTAGTTAAAGTTTCTAACAGTGCCCTTAATACAACCCTCATAACTCATAATAATACTTAAATCTTTATAAAATGAAAGTATATTTTCACAGGGTCAGAGATAATTTGAGTAAGTGTAGCCCAATCTGGACTATGAACATGCCAGAATATCTCCTTCAATTCCTTTCATATGAAATTAGACCCTGTGCCTACTATTTGCTCACTTATTTCTGTCATTTCACTGGTCAGTCCTGGTAATTACCAAATATATTTGATTGATTTAGGGTTGGTATTTAAAAACTCCCACATGTACACAATTTCCTCATTTTTTGTTCGTCTCTTGTCTGCTAGTTCAGCGGAGCTTTGCTGCTCTGATTACAACGTTGCTGTCAATTCTATGGCACAAAACAGATTCCGCAAAATCCCACTCTTCTGTTTTCAACTTCCCTGCAGGAGAAGGCAGTGGCACAGTGGGGCTGAGGAGAGCTGGACCTGCTGCCTGTCTCTGTGGCCCCCCGTGCTTCAGGAGGGAGCAGAGACAGACTGCAGAGCTGCCACACATTTAGCTGTGTAACTCTCCGCAGGCTGAGATGAAGTGCAGAGTAGCAACTCTGCCCATGGGGGTGCCTTGTCAAGTCAAATCAGTTCGTAAGACCTCCTGGCCAATGCTACAGAACAAGAGCTGTAATCAGAGGGCTGACCACAGGTCCATTTCCTCAAATATTGTGAGGGAAAGAGATGTAGTGCATCCTTCCGACCGCTCCCTATCTTTCCCCAAGTCATTGCCAGGATGAAACCCTCCTCTTTGCTGCATGCTAATAGGGAAAGTAGAAAGCACTGGATGTAAGCTACCAGTGTGATACAAAGGATGTCCTTTTCACTCTTTTCTTCCAATTTTTCTCCCTGTGCTTGCCCCAGAGTGCAAGTCCTGCTTTCCTTTCCATGACAGTTACATCTGTCAAACCTGTCACATTTTGCATTCCTTCAATTCAGATGCAAAAGCTAAAGCAGGTGCTACAGATGCTTGTTTGTTTAGTATGTGTTGATATAGTTTCTTGATGTTTCACAAAGGAAAGAGTGGGAAAGAATGAAAGATAAAAAGAGAAAGGGAGGGCAGTGGCAGCATTCAGTGAGATAAATGCCTTTAAAGTACCTTGCTCTGCTGTGATGGCTTCCATCAGACATGCCCAGAAAGGTAAAAGAGGCATTTTTTCAAACAGATGGTCTCAAAGTCCTTACAGCATTACAGCTCAGAGGAGCAGCTACCTCACTGCCACATGCTGGGGAGGAACTGTGCCATGAAGGAGATGCACTCAATTTACCTGCCTGCCTTAATAACATCTCAACGTCTGGTCTGTTGAGGTGTTAAGGCACATCTTAGTAAAAGGCAGCTGCTAAAGGGACATAGCTGAGGCTATGGAGAAGAAATAAAGGGCTTTTGTTAAGGCAGTGAGTTTACATTCTGAGGACAGAGGAACCTCAGTTCATTTTGAACAAACCATGAAATCTCTGTGACAAGGTTTATGCAATGGCGCAGCTTGAGGACAACGAGCCATCAGATCCAGCCACCTTTTCTTCATGAAAACATGATGGAGGCAGTCAGCTTATCACAAAAACTTTCATGCAGCTTGCAGAAAGCTGGTTACCTCCAAAGTTCTGCAAATAGTATATTGGTTGTGTGCTGCTGCCATACTGAACCAAGTTCCCAGGCCTTTTTGGGTACATATATTGCATTTACTGGAGAGAAGCCTTTAGCCAGAATAGGAGACTCACTTCCAGCTGTCCAGATAGACAGCAGCTCTGGATTTGCAGGTTGCAGTAGGCCTGTCTGCCTCTCAAAAGATGGCATAAATACAGCCAGAGTTTCTGTTCCCTATCTGTAGAATAAGGATAATAAATTATAACATTATCTTTGCCTTTCTCTCTCATCTTCTAAATTTTGTAAGTGCTTTAGGAAGAAATAGAAAAATCTCTTAAAAAAGGATGTTTGTTATAAGTGGCCAGCTTAACTCCAGACCTTTCAGATTCCTTCATCTAGAAGCAGAAATCAGCGTGTCAGTTGGATATGGCTTGTGTTGGCGTAGAGTATTTCGAGACAGGAAAGCAGGTAGGAGAGAGTGAGTGCCTTCTATCAATATATATCAAATTTGATACATATTATTAAAGGCTACAGAGAGTCTTTAGAAATGCAATTCATCTTTCAGACTATTTTAGCCTTTCTCTGAAGACACCAGTGTCTCTAACAAGGCAACTATGGAAAGCTTTCTATCTACTCAAGGATCACTCTCCAGACCAGAGTTCGCTGGAGCCTTTTCCCAAGCCTGTTACAAACTTGTCAGGGAAACTCAAAGCTCTTCCTTCTGTCACAGAGTCATCTCTTCCTGCAGGCTGGAAAGGTGAGGACAAGCCTTCCACTACGGTGTGACAATCAGAAATATTCAGGCTGGTAAGTGCAATAGCTGCCAAGCCAGATATGACCCTCTAACCTCCACTGAGCAGGTGAAGAGAAGGAGAATGGGCCAGGAGTCATGACAGAGGCCCTAGAGCCAGCAGCCAGATGGCCAGGATGGGGTCAGCCTAGGGGGATTATGCATCACGTGGCCAGAAGAAAGTCCAAGCTTGAATGTAGCCCAAGCAGTCTCCAGAGAGGGTGTTACCAGCCAGGTCTCGAGCCTCCCTACCAAAGATGGTAGGTTTTGTACAATACTGATATTCCTTCAAGCACATCTGTAGTCCATGGGGACAGCCCCACTCTGCACATAACCCCACGAGTCCAAGTGGCAGCAGACTCCCAGAGAACAGCTCTCAAAGTGATTCAGCCTTAAAATGCAGCTGAGCCTTGGAAAAAAAATATATTCACCATCTGAATGCTGGGTGAAAGTTTTTCCCCTAGGACGTGGGGCTTGCTGCCATGCACTGCCCAGGCCACAGGTCTACAAGCATGATCTGCCAGCAGACCAGAGGACGCTGTATTCCATAAAAGCCTCATTAGGAACTTCAGCCCAGCATCCCTTTTCTTTCCCCACATGTCTCACTGCTGTGGTGTCCCACAGTCCTGATTTTCAGCATCCTGACTCTTCTAGTTTTTACCCTTGCAGGCTAGGACAGTAATTAAACTGTTTGCTGCTCTAAAACAGACAAACA
Organism: Corapipo altera; assembly: GCF_003945725.1. Classification (NCBI taxonomy): domain Eukaryota; kingdom Metazoa; phylum Chordata; class Aves; order Passeriformes; family Pipridae; genus Corapipo; species Corapipo altera. The sequence continues at coordinate 1,842,271 of NW_020884900.1, read as the reverse complement.
CAACAGGAGAGATCCATCACAAGGTGATGTCATGTCATGGGATGCCGTGAGTTTCTAGTACCTCTAGAGATGCTGCTCCCAGGCGATAACAGGCACAAGAATTTCTTTCACATGGATCTGCTGACATGCTTCCTTGCTGAGGCAAGGAACTGAGACGCTAAGCACAGCCAAAAATCAGGTAGGTAACTCATTTCCCAGTGTTATCTTGGAGCAAGTGGCTGGACTGCAACCCCAGCCTCCACAGCTAGTGTATCAACTCTCCTGCACCAATAACTCTCATACTCTCAGCAGGCTTTGCTATCTAAAGGTTTATTTTGTTTAAAGAAGCTATGCCTCTGTACCACTACACCAGAAATGAGCCTTCAAATCTTGCTCACCCTGGGCCATGAGAATAGGAAAAAGATTTTCTCTGAAATTTGCCTAAATTGGCATGTTATTTTCCGACTGCTGTCCCCTATTTGAGTGGAGCTGGTAGATTTATGCATTCAGTATGTATTCGCTCAAACTACTTCTACCTAATGATAAAGAAAAATGTTAATTCATAAATAACCCTGGGCAGTGGCAGGCCTGAAATATATACATTACTTACTTACATCTGTGTTCAGCAAGCTGAAAAATGACAGTGCCCCAGGAGTGCAACCAGGCAAAGCATAAAGTGTTCAGCTGAGCAAGATGGAGAGTCCATGCTGTGCTCCTCTTACAGGCTAAGCTGTCAGGTCATAGTTATATTCCTGGTGTGGGTTAAGCTGGTTGTGTGAGCTGCCAGCACCCGAATCAGCAAACCAGAAGGTGAAACAGAGCCTTCGACCACACCTCAGTGCCACAGAGAATCTGGCAGGTTGTGGCTTCCAGTTGAGACACCGGTGGGTGTTGCTTCCCACCCACCCAGCACCTCAGATATGTCCTCTGCTCTTCTGCCACAGGATCTCATTTGCCATGGGGCAAGTAATCCAGACAATTTAATACCTTGATTTTTGCCATGCTTGTTCTCCCCTGTGAAAGTAAATCCCAGAGCTGCTGGGCTGGGTCACTTCCAAGTTTTGCAGTCAGGGATTTTCACAAAAAAGAGCTGACAATGCAAATGGCTCCAGCAAAGGTTTTTTTGATGACCCTAGTGACCTTTTTATTTGAGCAGATAGCAGCTTTTATGTCTTTGCACTGTTTGGTTATCATACTTTTTTATCGCTGAGTGAAACTCTAGTGATGTTGCTGCCAGGAGAGAATGGGCATAAGAAATTCTTTCACATGGATCTGCTAATGCACCTCCTTGCTGAGGCACAGCACCCTAGCTATCCCAGGCTCAGGCATTCACATTAAGTACTTCACACCAACATTGCAGTATCTCCTTTCAGTCCATTACTGAACAAGTAGAGCACCTATCCCAATAAAAAACCACTATGCATCAGTTATGCTTCAATTGTCACAGATTGATACATCTGCTAAACAAAACACAGTCATGCTTGTCAGTTTTCTTCTTAGTGAGTCCATCCCCATTTCAGCTCCAGCCTGGCATAGGTGAGAATCTGAGAGAGAAAAGTTAGCAAGAATCCTTTCTCTTACCTCACTCCAAACTAACTCCTTAAAAGAGACTAGCCTGGCAATTACTCGAGTTCATAACCTCTTCCTTAATTACCTACATAATATCAAAGCTCTGCAAAAGCATATGAAGATGATGAATAAACTTCCTCATGTTTTCCAGCAATGTTTTCCTAATTATTAGTAGTTTTAATGTGATTACACATGAATAGTAAAGAGAAAATTTCTTTGCATTTTTTATTTCCTCAATACAGTACATGTACAAGCCTTCACTAATCAGAGATTCCCTTCAGCAAAAATGCAACCCATTATTTCTGAACTTTTGGTACTTTCATCCTGTAAGCTCTGGAGCAGTGTGACCAAGGATACAATCAGCTTAAAGGTATTTGGATGCTAATGAACTACAGCTGTACTGTTCAATAGGCTGAGAATGATAGTGCCTTTAACTGATTGGGGTGAATACCAGAGCTGGGAAAGGAGAGGGAAGAAAATAGAAACATAGGACATAATGTACACGAATCTCTGGCATCAGTGGTTCACATTTCTCTCTTCCAGGCAAAAGAACAGAATGCCTAGATCCAGGGTTTTTAATCCCAAATGAAAGATTAATGGTCTTGCTTTAGTATTTTGCTGAGGTAACAGCATCCCATCAGTACATCCAGTTTCCATACAGTAGTACTAAACATGTGTTCTCATGTACCCTAATCTCAGGATTAGCCTGGCAGAGAGAAGAATAAACAAAGGAGAGTGAATAGCATGACCACAGGGTGTATGGTGGCCAGAAACCAGCTCAGGCTGACACAGAATTGCTAAAAGAGACTGTGAAACAAGCTGTTAGTGCAAGGGCAGCCAGCAGTCCTACAGGGTCCTGTGTGGGCAGCCCCCCTGGGAAGGAGCCTATGGAAAGGCACAGTGAAGTAAACTTGTCAAGCGAGAGGTGTGTGTGAAATAGTTGAGTAAAGAATATATCTTTATATTAAGCTTACTGTAAAAGTCAGACTCCACAACTGCAGGAACAACCATCGGCTGTGAAAATTCTGCCAGAAGTCTTCCAAGACACATGTCCTGTAAGGTCACAGAAGGGTAGTGGGTACCTCAAATTCGAGCAGAAGGAAATCATTTAATAAAATAATGACAAAGTCCTACTCATTATTTCAGCTTGGATTTTGAGACACGCTGCCTTTTACCCTTATTCATATATTTTTACTGACAGGTCATGTCAGCACTGCAGCTATTTGTGCTCATACCAGCTTTCAGCTTCTGGGATGGCCCAACACCTTAAGAAGATTAAGAGTGTGAAACCTGTTATGCTTTCTGACTGACTCTCTACTAACAGGAAAAAGGCAGAGCCACACCGCTTGATCAAGCTCTAAACTTTGCAAATTTATCTTCTGATTCACCTTGCCTGTCTGAGCAACTTATATGCTGCTGTATGTAGCCCTGTAAGCCAACAAAATGTTGTTTGCAATTCATCTCTGAAAAACACAAACATCATGTGGAATCAAACTTAGATTTCCCATTCAGATGCCTTTTAAAATAGCCACCTTATCATGTGCTTTGATGAGTTATTAACACTTTTGAGAAGACCAATCTTCTGTCAATAGCATTGATTTAACAGTAATGGCTTTTTAAATTATCACCTCTTTCCAAACTAAGGTGCAGGGAGTTTGTTTAAGTTGCAGAAATCCAGGCAACGTGAACAGGTACAGGATTCGTATCCTTCAGTGTCTCTCTGACATCGGCATTTACTAATTGATAAAGATTCGAGACCACACCAAAGTACTTGTCTCTCTCCAGTTCACCTAGCAGCTAATAAATGTTTCCAGAATTCCATCCTTTCATTACTGAGTCAATTGAGGGGAAAATAGGATTGCTCCTTGTGTCAAAATATCTCCAGAGAATTTGAGGTGCTGTTTGCATATCCTTAAACATTGCATCCCTGCTGTATCTTTAAAAGAGGACTGCAAATGCATCTTAGAGAAACTTCCCAAGCTCTTCATTTACCTAAAGATAACAAAATGAGCTATGTAAAACAATTCTGAGAGAAAACAGGAGGAAACCACAGCTAGTCATCTGGGGGTCTTCCAAGGTGGTTGCAAGTCAGAGCCTTTCTCACAGCAAAACCTGTGTTCTCATGTACCCTGGTACATGAGTTTAATCTGTAGTTAAGGTTTCCCACCCTTCCGTGTGCAGCCCCAGACACTGCCATCATCTTCCTTGACTTCTGCAGCTCTGTCAGTGGGTTTGTACTGCCACAGAACCCCCAGTCTGTGAGGAACACAACCAGCCTGCACCAGTTCACTGAACTGCCTTACAGCGTGGTCCTACAAACCACGGTATCTGCTCTGTGGAACAGGCCATGGGCTGAACAAGGTTTGCAAAAAGGGACAGAGCTTTTTGTCCTGCCCTGACAGCCCAGGAACATCATGTGCAACAGTACATTGAAATGGACAAAGGGAGGGAAAATCACTTGGGAGTTATTCAAGAGTTTTCCCAGAAGCTAAAATCTCAATGGAATTAAATATTCAGAAAGCACATTGAATAAGGTCACGTGTGATAAAACAACCCTATTCATCTACAAGTACAACAGAGTAACTGAGAGAAACTTGGGAGTCAAGTGCTGTTCCTGTCCCCACTAGCAGACGCTGTAGGTAGATCTGCTTTCAGCTAGTTGTGATGAGAATACCCTTCTAAAATTCAAGGGAGAAACATCATTCTTATGTAAGCTTGCATTTCTAGTAAAGAATTTCAGAAAATTATTCAAAAGCAAATAGGAAGGATTATCATTCTTTATGACTAATGTTTGTTACTTTTTCTTCCAGAGTCCCCAACTACTTTTATTTGTTTGTTTCTCTCTAAACAAGTAGGTTTTTCCACAACTGTACAGATATAGCAACATTTTAAGGTAATTAACACTTGCCATAGATACCTGGTGATAGTAACCTTAATGATTTCGGGTTTAGCCCTTCTGTCTTTGTTTATGCTCTCACTTAGAGCATAAACTTACTGATCTGGAGACAGTCAGATGTCTTTCATTCACTGACCTCAGCACACTACTTACCTGGTGGATTCATTGAAAACTAAAGTATCTATTTACTGTGATCAGTAAAAAATATCCAGAATCTGGAGTTTCAAGTCCAGGGACTGCCAAGCTGTTACTCTTCAGAATTGAGACTGAATGCCATGTTACATCATTTGATCTGATTATATTTCCTCCTAAGACTTAGTGAGGAATTGTCACAGCTAGATATATATCCATAAAGAAAATTTACCAAAAAAACCCCAAAAGACAGGAGACTATTAAAGAAACTGTACAGTGTTAGTTGATTGCTTTCATTCTTCTTTTTTTCTGATTTTCAAAAGGTGAAGTTCTAGGATTGCTGCTTGCTTTGTTGATATTTTAACTTCTTAGCAAGAGAAATGTAAATAAGAAGGAGAAAGTCTGCACACTGCAGAGCAAAACTTTTTTGTCCCTCTGGACCTCTGAGGGGAGAAAAAACATGGAAGACAAGGATACTAATGTCTGAAATAGGGAAACCAGAAAAAAAGTAGGTGAATTTTGGTTTCACGGATCAGAACATGTACACAAGGTTGAAAAGGAAGAAAAAAGACTCAAGAGAAATACCAAAAGCCCTGGGAAACAGAAAGATGAAGCACATAACTAGGATTATGTGATTTGACAGGTACCAGGAAGTAAATCAATGGGAAATTGCAAAAACAAGAATGCTGCTGTGGAACCAGACATTGACTGAGAGATTTCCTCTGGCACGAAGCAAGGGAAATGCTACGATCTTAATAAACCATTTTGGATATACAGAGAACAAAATTTTCCTATTAAAATAATCCCTTTGAGGCCTTTTGGAACTTCTTCATTGAGAACTATTAAAGTTTGAGGACTCTGGTCCTTTTTAAAAGTGCTTCTCCTGATTCTCCTATCCATAAGGGAGAGTTGGAAAAGCTTTCTTAGAAAAGGAGGCAGGTAGAAACAGAGAGGTTTTCCCATGGGATATTAGAGCCTTCATGCATTCCCATGAATAACTTTTTCTCGGTTGTTTCTCCTCCTAGAAGCAACAGTAGAAAAAGGTTTCACCAGAGATTACAACTTAAAGTCAGTGTAGAGCTTGAGAAAGTCTTTAACGTTCATGCAAGCTGGGACTTTAACAATGATCTCAGTCAAGATTAGCACAGGCAAGAAGTGGACTGTTTTCCTCCAGCTCTCTGAATCTATCTTTTCTGATCATCCTTGCCTCAGGCTGCTCTTCTTGGGTCAGATCCAAAGCCTAATCCAAATGGAAAGGTCTTCTAAATCTAATTAGGCCTTCAATGAAACTCAGGCACTTCAGGTTTGTGTTCTGACACCACCCTCTCCTCCCATCACCGCAGTCAGAGGTGCTTTGTTGCAACGATTTCTGTGCAATTAATGCCAGACTAGTTCTGTGATATACACTGATAGGAAATAAAATGGAGTACTCAGCTCTTTTTCACTAGGGAATTCCGTCAGGACAACTTGTTTCCTAATGGATATATGCCAAGGGCTGAGAAAAGCTGTGGATCAGAGTCAAGCATAAATTATTTCCATTGTTTGTTTTGCTACCTCAGAGGGATGAGAAATCACCAAGAAATAGCATTCTATCAAGCGGCCTATCTGCAAAAGCCAGGACTGCACTTTAACAAGCCCTGCTCCCAGCAGCTCTCGCTCTCAACAGCTGCTGGCACAAAAATATTGACACCAGCTCACAAAAAGGTCCCTAAAACTTCTGCAAGAGAGATGAAATACTAAGTAGGCATGCAGAGAGAATTACTCTTTCATTTTCAGCACACAGTGAGCAGAAAGGAGCATATCAGCCAGCCAGCTTGAGGAAGCTCACGTTTCCTTTGCCCTAGGAAATAAAGAGCCTTTTTTATAGGTGAGTGCTAGCCAGCAACAACCTGACCCATTCTGCTGTACAGCTGGGAAGCTAGCAGTGCCCACAGAATTTAACTCACCTTCTCCAAAAAAGTTCTAAATACACCAACTAGCCTGTTACATGCTTGTATGCACAGGCAGAGGTAGCCCAGTATTTTACTACTCTTCTGCTAATACTTTCTAAAGCTTACATTGGCAGTGGGCAGGTTTGTGTTCCGAGCTAGATTTTCCAAGTTTCCAACCAAACTTTCTCTCCCAAACATTTTAATTGTATTTACTGTTGGTTTCCAAACTCCTATACTAGACAGCTCTCTTCTTCTCAGCCTTTTCATTTCAGGTTTCCAACACAGGAAGAAATTTCAGGAGAGGCAGAAAAATTAGTCTTACCTTTAAATTAAAATAAAACAGGTGAATACCCCACGTGGGCTACTTTCCTACAGGGAAGTGACCCTAAAGCTATTTAAGTTCTAAATTCTAGGAAGACAAGAATTGCCTTTGTTTCCCACAAAGCTGTTCAGCCGAACAATGAGCTCTGCAGCCTTCAGAGACCAAGGAGCCAGAAGGCATGGCTGCAATATTTCAGTCTGGAAAGCTTTCTGGTGGAGAAGAGGTTTTTTCCCTAGTTAACCTTCACAGAGAGAGTCAAACTACCAAAAAAAACAAACCAAAAATCCAGGCCTGAGGGCTCCCGTTGTTATTAGTCATATCCATCTCATGCTGCTTTTCTATTCCCTTTCTCTAATAAAGCGGTACGATGCCTTCTGGCTTGCCAGAGACCTCATGACTGTAGGGAAATCTGTTTTCTCTACTTCTTCCTGACAGAAAAGCCCTTTGTCGTGAGCAAAGATCCCCTCTAAAGCAGCAAGGCTCCAAGACCCAGCTTTCCCCAGCCCCTCTAGCTGCCATAAGGCTGTAATTATCACCCACTAGCACCACAAGGAAGTAATCACCCCCTGAAGCAAGAAAGGTGAAGGATCTTGGCAGTGCTCTCGGATATGCCAATTACTGTAGTCCATATCCCCCCAAAAAAGCCTTTTCACGTGAATATTTTTTTGTTTCAGTTTTTGCACCACTCAGCACTTTATATGGCAAATGAAACTATTGTGTGCACTAGCAAGTAATCAGTAGAGGCTGGGTTATTAATGAGTATTCTTGGCAGGTTATTTTTTTTTTCATGTAGTATATGTTTCACTCCTAAGCTAACTAGGCATCTGGCAGCAATTACACCCAAAGCCAGGCAACTCATCTAGTGTATACAGGCAAACGGGAAAAAAAGTAACTAAAATGCTTTCAAGGGTGTCTAAGAGGCAAATCTCCATGAGGAGAGAGAATTGAACTGACAGGATTAAAAGTGTTAATTGTGGGAACAGGCACCATACAGTTTTGATAACAGCCACGGTAACTTATTTTTACATACTTTCTCTCCAGTTTTACTTCCTTTTTTTTTTTCTTTTTCTTTTTTTTTTTTTTTTGTACCTAGGTCTTGCACCCATCCTCATCTGTCCTTCCCACTTGGCAGTTGCACTTTCCACCTGCAGGCATCCCTCTGCCCTGCTCTCACAGACAAGGGGAGCAGCCCCCAAGCAGGTGGGTTGGGTCACGGTCAAGGGGGAGAAGTGCCACTCTGAGCCAAGGTGGTGCTCCTTGGCGTCATGGGCAGCAAGGAGACCAAAATAGCAGCAATAGTTTCAAGTCCATGAAATGAAGCTGTTGGTACAGTCATAAAAGGGTCTTTGCTAACACAGAGCTTCACCTTGCTAAAGGGATCTCAGTTACTTTTCATAAGGTACACCATATTCCTCTCTCCCTTTTCTCTCAGCAGGGAAGGACATGAAAACCATTGAAATGTGGCTTTTCCTACTCTTCCAGGTAGTATGAAAGAGTTTTACAGTACAGTGAAGGACCCTTCAAAATAGGAGAAGCCAAGAGCTCCTACTGAAGTCAAAGAGCAAGTCTGGGAGTTCCCAGGGCCAAATATGGAGGCAGAGAGGAGAAAAATCACTGATAGCTGTAATCTATGTGTGTACCTTCACTGACAGCAAATAGAGAGTCAGTTCTTTAGGACATTTTTCCAAATACAACTGGCTTGTTTGTATCTCTAGACTATACATCAAGCTCACACTTGACCTCAGTTTTTTCTGTTTTGTACAGTCTGGACATACAGTAAGGAAAGAATATTTAAAGGTATTAAATTTCCACTGATTCACTAGTGAGTGAGGGAGCTGTCATCAGGTGAGATGCTGATGTCAGGAATACAGTGATGTCTCCAATAATTCAGAAGTAGTTTATGTCAAGAAAAACAACTACTAATTTTCTCTAACAGAGAATTATAAAAACAAAATAATAATCCATGTGCATAAAGGTCTCTTATTCTACAGGGCAGTATATGTCCTGCTGCTCTATGCTGGCTCCAATGCTGTAGTTAGCTAAAGCAAACCCTACACTGATGGCATGTGCCTGGATAATATTTTCACACACACAATGAAACCTAAGCACCTATCTTTATGTTTGAGCACACATACAAGAATACGTTTCAAATATAAAACAAGTTTTGAAAAGATATTGTGCAGGAAATGAAGATATGTCAATACTTATGTATTTGTTCATTATATCCTACCTAGTCCTGAGTACCCTTTCTCATGTTAGTGATGGTTACTAAAATGAGGGGAGAAACAAAAGTATCAGGCCATGTGGGCAGCCTTTGTGCAGCTCCAGTTGCCAGGGAGATGCTCTCCATCGTGTGTCCAAATCAGAACAGCTGCCTCATTTGAAACCTGACCTGCAGGCAACAATGAGCATGCTGTGCCCATTGGTGAAAAAATGAGCAGAAAGAGAAAAAATAATTATAGACACCAATAAAAATGCAAAAATAATTCTCATCCCCCACCTTGTTAATATAAAATATTTGAGCCAGCAAGTTACTTCTAATGTAAGCTAATGAAGGACATGGTTCTTTTTCATGGGTGTTGAAAAAGTGTGGTTGCCATAATTTCCATTTTGTGCTAAAAAATGCCCATCCAAAGCCTGCTACAGCTGGTGGGAGACTTCACATTCAGTGAACTTTTGAAGGAGACTTATTAAAATTAAGGTAGTGTTTGACAGTGATGTTGTGCAATGAGGTGCTGAGAGCTGTGCAGATACAAGACCCAATTCCTGCCCAGGTTCCTCTTCGGCAAAATAAGGCAAGCCAAGGCCTCCCACCAGTCCTGTGCTGTTCACACAGGTGATGGTTCTTCCTGCCTCCAGTCTCTTGAGATCAAAATTGCAAAGTCTAACATGGACCACTGTTGACCGTTTTTGCTGATGTTTAAGCTAAATATTCATGTCCACTGGGAAGAGTCTGCCACACCTGATCTGTGTTCAATATTTTAAATAGCAAAGTGATTTGAGAAACTGAATAAATGACTGTACATGTAAAAGGCAGATGCTGATGGTTAGGTATTAAAATTTAGTTCTCCCTGTTCATTTCAGGAGTCACTGTAAGATGGAAACACCCCCTTGCAACGCTTACAAATGTTTCTAACAAGTGATTTTAAAACTAATGCTCCTTCAATTTTATATCTTTCAGCCAAATAAGTCAATGCACTTGCCCTTAAATCTTCTGCATCCTTTGCCTGACAGACACGTAAGCTTCCCATGGTACAGCCTGAACTTCCTTTCTTCTTTGCCACCAATCAAATTAAAGCTGTTCTACCATTTCATCTATAAATATCCATGGGCATTGGACAAGATTTCAAATTAATATATTTTTTTCTGAAATTCTGATAACTAAGCATGCACAAAAACACAGAGCAAAAGTTACCTTGAAAATAACATTGTGCCTTTCTATGTAATGCTGATGATGTGTAAGTTAAACAAGCTTTTTCATACAGAATCCTTAAAACTACATGCAAAATTAGTCAGCTCGTTTGGTTTTTTTCCCCACAACAGGTAATGTGTTCTGCCTACAGTGAAGGAGTTTGGGAGGGAGCCTGCCAGTTTCAGTGAATCTGACAGAGAATTTTCAAAGACAAAAAAGGATATTTTGTTCCAACATTCTCAGATTCTATTATGATTACGGATTCTATTATGGATTACTTGATGTGAACACAAACACACGAACTGCAGGTACACACAGTGCATACTGGCAGTACGTGTGTGACTAATTTCAGCGTTACCAGAAAGAAATGTTTTGATGAATTCACTTCTGTGTTTGCATACTCAAACAAATCAGAATTTATATATCTATATTATATATGTAAAATATGGGGGTTTTTTCCAATTTTCCAGCAAGCATTCTTAAATGGGATTTCACATTCTTTATTTCTCCAGGTGTTCCTTTCAAACACATTCTTCAGAATTCTTCTATCATATATCACACTAAAGCAAGAGCCATGTTTTTCGTGTTGCCCTACAATGAACTAATTGTCTACATTTAACAGAGAAAAATAACCATTAAAAAAAATTAAAAAGACAAAGCCAAAACAGATTTTAATTTTAAGCTCCTTAATGTCTTGTTATATAAGGAACAGCCTGAGGGGAGATATCTTAGAGAGGCTGGGAAAGTATTTTGACAGGTTCCTTTAAACTGAGATCCTGTTTTAAATTTATCTCTATTCTTATATTTAACAATCTGAATTTTAAGGGTCAAAAGCCAGGCAATTTCCTAGCAAGCATTTCACCTTGCTATGCTTGTTTGCACTCCAAAACTGTATTCTTAATGGATTTAAATGCTATAAAATATCACAAATGTACTGAAGAGGCTGATTTATTTTTTTTTTTGTGGAAGCATTTCTTTCCTTCACAAGGTCACTGCTTCACTAGACTGAAAAAACAAAGTGGATTATTAATACTATGTAATCCCAAAGAGTCTAAAAATCTCTTGAACCATGAAACTCACTGGTTTGTGGATCTGCAATTTTGATGCATCTGAAACAAAAGGTGTAGGAGAGGGGAAAGGAGGCTCTTATGAAACTAAGCATGCCTTTTCTGAGCACTACAGATGCCTACTACTGTAGGCACTACATGTCTACAGATGTTTCACTACTTTCACAGCTCATAACTTCGCACCTCACACTCACAAATATAAACTAAGCTTGGTATCACACCACATGAAGTGCACCTGTCTGCATTACTATATTTAGACTGTTTCTTTCTGGCCAAATAGAACATTATAAACATATATATTATACCCCAATAGCCTATGCTTTTAATTTATATTTCCCCTGAAGAACCAGGTAGGTAAGTAATTTCCACTCTCAAAAAACTACTGCAAAACGAAATAAGGGGGGAAAAAACACTGGAAAGGTAGCAGTACAGGATAACATGCTTACATCTATTTCTGAAAGTCTCACCAAAAATCAGGTTCTAATTGTTTCTGTCATGTACAGTTCTGCAATCCTGTGAACAATGAGAAAAAAGAACAAAAAAACTGTGGACTTGGATAAGTAGGAATCAACTATGCTGTAACTTTGAATTATAGCTGGATTTCACAGACACTGTGAGGTCCCTGTGTTTCTTGTTTCCTAAAAAATTGTTTTCAGTGTCTAGCACAAAGACACTGTGAGCTGTAGATTCAAATAACAAATAACATTCCTTGCATAGCAATCCCTACACTACATGATATGGCACTACAGGAAGTTTTGTGGCATATTTGACTGTGTGCTGACTGGACAATGGAGAACTGAGCTGATGGGTAAGATGGAAACCTTGCTGTTTGATGCCTTCCAGCATATTTGACTAACTGCAGCAGCAGTTCTTTTTGCAGTTGTTCCTCTCTGCTGAACAGAGCAGGGGCTACTACATGTGAGGTCCCAATGTATTAACAAGACTCCAAAAGTGCAACTGTTCATGTGGTGGACAGTAAAGTCCAGGGTGACAAGAGCAGGTACATGTCCCATTCAGTGGTGCTTTCTCCAGCACCAGGAACATCCAGCAGAGCAGACAGCTCAGAGGAGAATCTGTTTCAGTTGCCTTACAGCCATGTTGGCATCTGTGGTCTTCAAGAAAGTTGTGCCTTTCTTTTAAGCTAAGCTTAGAAGAGAATCCAGAAAAGTCTGGGTAGCAGAATGTTTCTTTGAAAAGAAGAAAATCTGAAATAAACTAATACTGTATATTCAGAAACTCCTATGGAAAAAAATCTCAATAAATAGAAGAAACTCAATTTTGTAAGTTTGTGAGTTCTGTAACTGCACAGAGTAATTGTGTAGAGTTAATCAACTAATGACAATTCAAGACTGAAACTGATCCCAGCCTTATCCTTTTAAGTCCCTTTAAAGCTATTTCACACTCACAAGTCTTTTGACCACCATTAGATAGTCAGCTGTTTCTGGCACATCACACCTCTCTATCTAGAGCTGACAACACAAAGCAGGGAGAGTGCTTTTAAGACAGTGAATTACAGACCTTGGAAATTTTGCATTTACAACCAGCAAGATGTCACTGCAGAAAGCAAGAAAAGTTTTTTTTCTTTTTGCCAATGTAGAGGAGGCAAACGACAACATCTTCTCTGGTGATATTTCAAATTGCTATTTGATGAAGTTGTCAGATTGCACCAATTCTCTGCAGAGGCTTGTTCTGGGGATTTCATCTGCTGCCTGTCACTCAGCAGGACAGTGTGTTCCCATATGTTTAGGCTTCTGTACAAATCACTGGTTTATCTCAAAATGAATGCTCAGCTTGGTAGATTTAGGAGACAGAGGAAGCAAGAGGTCATCACCCATGGTATTCCATCCACCTCTACCACCCATGATGGGGAATATGCCGATTTTTTTTTTGTTTGCTGTAGATCAGAACTATTTCTTGCTAAACTGATTGCATTCTTAGCAGGCCCAGTGCTTCAAAATTAAGGCAGAGAGGTGCAGCATGAGAGGAAACAATTTCTCTCTCATGCACTGTCAAATGCACTCAGTGCATATGTTTGCTGGATTAACTGTTCCTCAATGAACTGCTCTCCTACTATGCTTAATGGCCTATAGGTTTCTGAGTGCGCTTTTGTTCTTACTTTTTTTAGACCTTAATTTGAGAAACTCTGCTTATCTCTATATATACCTAGGCTCTGACTTGTCAAGCTCTTTGGTACTCCAGCACTCCCACTGTCTCCTTGGGCAGAGAAAAATAGACTAACAGTGGTAGCAGCCTTATGGCTACCCCAGATATAACCTACATTATGAAAAAGTATCTGTATTCCCAGGAGATTCATACACACTTATGACCAACATACTGACCACTGCTTCTGTGACTTTGTTGTGCTACATGTGATTTTTTAGGCAGCAGTCCAAGGTAGCCTTTGAGACAGTCAGATGGAGTGAGACATCACATGAAAAGGTATTACACATTCCTGGTTACAAAGCTAAACCCTCCCATTTAAAGATGTCAGCAGGTGCTATAAATAAGGAAAAATAGGCACAACTTCATTAAAACACACCTTTTTTCAGGTCATTTGCTACTTTTCCCTAGCCTTTAACCTTGTGACCAGAAATGGGTCAAAATCCTGAGGTACCTGTTATGATGAGGTGGTGGGAAGCTGTGAGTTCAGTTGACAAAATGTATTAAGTACGTGTGTGTTTTTTTCCCTCTCAGAACATTTTCATACCACCATCACAACTTTACTCCCATTTAAATCTCTTTGGAGCTTTCATCACCCTATCGATGTTATGTCAGACACCAAGAAGGTTCATTTACAGTAGCCTCCAGACACATTTGCTGTCTCTCTAGAGTCCAACTAGAAAAACTTCACCCATACCATCTCAGTGAAGACCTCAACATTCTTCCAACAACACCTTCTACAGATACACATTCATCTCCAGGAGGAAGGCAAGGTGACATTTTGACTCTCCTGTTACATGACTAAATAACTACTTTAATCCTGCAAAGCCACTTATATACTTAATACATCGAAAAATAGCACTTGCCCTTCACAAGCAATGAAGCATGCCCACAATCCTAGAGTGAATCAGCACCAGCAATGGATTGAGCACTCAGGAGTTCTGCCCTCCACCTCTACACCCATTGTGACACATCTGTCTTTGTGAGTATTCCTGGTACTGCTTGCAAAGGACACTTTCTTATCAAGATAAAGTAAAATGATGTTGTCACAGTAGCTGCAACAGTACACTAAGCTCTGCTGGCTGGAGACACAAATCAGAGTTTATTAAATAGGAAAAAGGACACAACTTGGAGGAGACAAAAGCAGTCTTTAAGCATCTTGTAACTCACAGGAGAAGGCCAATAAGAGCACTGTAAACATTATTTGCTTGTGTTTTCTGAATAGCTCATTATTGTGTCTTAGCTGTGACAAATTTCATATGAATGTGAATGTAAGTATTACAATCTATTTAGCTTCTGAAGAACCCTCCTTGTAAACTACTTTTTAGGAAAGGGCATAGAACGTGATAAAAATATTTGGAGGTACTTAAAGTTACTTGTGCTGACGCTTTCACCTCAACAGTGTGAGGGTGTGTCTAGACACACTCTCGCTGTGTAACAAAGACATCCCTCCTCCCTTAAATAATGTTGGGGTTTTACATAAACTGTGCAAACAGCAACCATTCTGTGTTTTTACATATAATAGTATTACACTGTAATTCCTTCATGGTGGACTGTAAATTAGTGGGCTGGGAGACCAAATTGCTGTTCCAACTCTCTCACATACTCTGCTGACTTTTACTTACAAGAATAAGAAATTCGTAATAGAATAGCTTGATCTGCCTTTCTTTAGCTGTATTGTGTAGCAAAGGGCTTTTAGTCAGACTGACAGTAGCAGTTTGGAGTGGTTCCCACAGACAAAACATAGCAAAGCTGGCTATACTGGGACATAGTGTAAAGGATATACTTGTACACCATTAATATGGTATATAGGCTCTTCTTCCTTCTCCCTTTAAGATCAGTGATGGTGACCATTGTTTAGACTCTCTATAAATCCTAGCAACAATAAAACATGTTACAGTCATTTTAAAAGAAATAGTGGAGTGCAGATAAGTGCTTCTGCACCTCTTTGATTTATCCTGTATCAGTTCAGCCTGATTTTCTCTTCAGAAACAAATCTTTGTGTCTTTCAAATTACTTGACATACAGTGGCACAAATTGTCCTTACTTATTTCATATTGATTAGTATCTGCCTGAAACACCAGTTTTTGAGCTTACCTTTTGAGTGACAGTTTTCTTTGCATCTACAGAACACCCCTGCACAGCAGGGATGTGACAGCTACAGATATGAACAACTCATAGGAGCAATAATCCCCATTCAGAAACTCTGATTGTCCACATTATTGAAGCCAGGCCATCTTAAAACTGGCTATAATGAGAACAGGTTCTGAAATGATGTGCAAGTTCGAAGAAGGTAACTAATGTGTGAAATTTTGTCTTTCTTTCCCCCCCAACTCTTCCTGCGAGGAGCTGGTTTTAAGGGGATTTTGAAGCTTTGAATAATTGGAAAAAATTGTGAGCAAATTATTTTTGTAATACTGCACCAGAGGTGCATGCCAAGAAAAGAGGCTTTTTGTCTTACCACCTCCTCCTCACTCTCAATTTTAATTACCACAGTTTGGCACCTGATCCTGCAGAGAGCCATACAAAAGCCACACGGGCCAGCTCTTTCCAGACGGAGATAAAAGAGAGGGAGGGAGGAATTAATTAAATCCATTTCAAATCTTTTCAGTGAGTTTCCTTCTAAAGTCACTGTTCTGGTTTCTGCATAGCTGGTACAATGACATATGGTCATAAATAACAAACAGTTCCCTGCCTCCTGTTGTCTCTCCTTTTCCACCCTCTGCAGAATCAAACAAAACAGGCTTATGATTCTGGTATTATAAGCAAGCCAGTCAGGATCTAGAAAAAACAGGCAGCTGAGCATGTTTTCAATTCACAACATAGTGTAGAGTTTTCAAATGAGCTGGTTTATTCAGTCTTGCAGGTCACTGCTACCAAGATCCACTTACTGCTTACATTTTAGGCAAGAATAGTAAACACATAGTTGCCAAACTAAATTAAACTGAAACTAACCAAACTAAAATATGGTAACCATAGCTACCAAATCATAGCTTCCCTTTTTTTTTTTTAAAGACTAATATTGTGAATTTACTCCCCTCTCAAAAGGAGCTTGTCACTTATTTCTGGGATCCTTAGGAATAATACAAGTACTGGCTGCAGCAACTCAGTAGCAGTGGCCTTTACGTCCTTTACAGTTAATTAATGCTGCTGTCTTTTGTGGTTGAGCTGCAGGAAAAAGCCTGGCCCATTTTCCACCTCTCATTTCCTCCACCCTGGAGGGCAGGGAGGCAGCAGACTTGGCTGTACATATTATCAGAAAGCAAGGGGCTGAGGGCAACATTAGGAGCCACTACTGTCTGGCCAGCTGGGCTCCCTTCAGAGTGAAGCAAAGCCTCCTCAAAGAAGCCAGAGCTGGTATTGTTTGAGAATTTGCATTCTGTCCTCACAAGGGCCTAAGGTTGCCTGACGTCTTAGGAAAACCCAAAGCGAATCCTGAGCACACCACCCCTGATGCTTGTCCAAGGAAATAGCTACAATTTCTGCATAATGGCCAGTTTTTTGCCTAGTATAACAGTTCTGTCCCTTATTTTGGGCTGGGGTGCATTACTGGTAAGTTTTCAAAAGTTTATAGAATTATTAAGCATATGTAGTTTTTATATACAGGGAACAAGACAACACGAATTTGAGAACTTGGCTACTTTTCAAAATCTCCTGGAACAGTGTCAGGCTGATGTAAAGCTTGTTCTCTTTATGACCTGCAACAGTAGTTATATTTCCATATTTTCTCAAACTTATCGGGTTGCTTTTAATCTGGGTTTAGTGAACATATTTGTACAAGAATTAAGTTACTGCAGAATCTCATTTCTTATTATTTCTTCAGCCTGGGCTATTCCAAGTTGGTTTTTTAACTCTTGAATATACCACACATCAAAACCCTGGGCAAAACACCAGCAATAAACTGTCACTGCAGAAAGCACTCACAGACACAACCTACAAGTAAGAAAATTCCAGCAGAAGGTTTCCTTTCCAGCTCATAATGCTTCCAGCACAGGTTTTTTCGCTATGCACTGAACAGGTCTGACTCAACTGACCTTCCCTTCTTTCAATACAAAGAAGCCAATAATTAGGTAAATGTTTCATGTCTTTGGATCTGTTAACATTAAGCACTGTAAACACAACCAGGACTCTTGAGAGGCCATGGTATGGAAGCTGACCTTTTGCACTAAATGATTAATTCTTATACTAATGTCTTCTAACACAGCAAAGAAAGGTTCAATTGCAGCAGGCCAGCACCCTCCATGGTGACCAGTTACAGAGTTTTCCAGCCTAAACAGAAGTGATTCTGAGAAAAGCAGCAGTTTACATTATCAACTCAACACTGGGCCATGCATGAGAAATGCTACAGTATGCAACCCAGCTTGTCAGGACACAGCTAAAAGACACGTCAGCTTCCAAGATGTTTGTTTTTCATTTGGACAGACTACTACTGCACTTCTTCACCTCCATGTCCCACACTACCTGTATCAGTGAGCCCATGCAGCCCACCCAGCTCAGGGAACAGAAGGCACAATACAGCATGAAGGCCAAGGTATCAGATAGCTCTTACTGCATTTTTTGATTCCTCACTGCCTATTTACTGATTTTTTTTTTATACACAGACTGCAATAGAAAGCATAAAATGTTGCAGGAGATTTTTTTTCCTCTGGAAAAAAATAATACAAGGAGAATTCACAAATAAGGTTCCTTGTGATATTTCTTTTTCTGAGTATAGCCCTAGATTACAGGAGAATCTGTAATCCTATCAAAAATAAGTCTTTTCTTGCCTATCTCCTTTGCTATTGATGCAGGGAAGCTTCTGAGGGAAACTGCAAATTAATCGTTTTTTAGCTTGTCACACTTCCATTACCTTTATTAAAAATTATGATGGACTGCTATATGTGGTTACTTCAGCTGAAAACAGCCTGGCTGCATTTGCAGGACAGAAGCTGCTTGAGCACTGACCAGAGCTATGAATGTTACAACTGTTACACAGAGTTGTCTCTTGGAATAATCCTGCAGCACCCACAGATTACACTGAGACCCAGATGGTCTCTGGATTAGAACTAATTAAAATTCAAACCTTCAGTTCCCCAGAAAATTCTAACATTTTGAAATGTGCTTGGTTTTCAGAATAGAATGCAAAACCACAAACAAACTGTTATATAAAATTTCCAAATTATTTTGTTTGAATCTGTTAAGCTGTCCAACTTCAATTACACAAAAACATTCAGCCATCTTATATCACAACACAAGAGAAAAATCCCCTGATTTTTCAGCTAGGATCACAGAAATGTTTTGCTTCAAAACAGACCAGGGGTGGAGAAGCCTGAGTCAGCTACAGTGCTCTTGGCATCTACCTTAACCACCTGAGCTGAAATGCTGCTCTTAGTGTGGTGCTACACCCAACATGAGAGACTGATTCCTCTAGCAGCAACACAGAACATTAAGCAAGGTTCCTGATGAGAATCATGGTATTGATGCACCAGAAAACCTGTAACAAATGACTAATCACTTCTTAAAGAGCCTTTTAATCATTTTTTAAGTCCTTCATAAAAATGTGTTGATGAAACCTTCAATGTAAACAAGAGTTTCATAAGAATTAATCAGTTTTCAGCTATCAATCACTCTACATACAAGAAGATTGAGGAAGTAGGCTTCAAAGGCTCCAGGAGAGGCAGAGGTAAGGCTTAGGTCCATCATTAACAACAGGAACCTACATTAGATCCCGAAGAAGAACAGCAGAAAGGAATAGGTACCAGGTTCTCACTCAGTGTGGAGAAACTCCAAGCAAGAGCTTCAAAAATTACTTGGAAAATGCCAGGAATTTCCTAGAAAGCATTAGGAAGGGAGGTCTACCTTGCAGCCACCCTAGAGGTATTTGCAAGAGAAGACAATTTGCCCCACCTAGCCTTTTATCTCACTATTCAGCTGTTCAATAGCTGCAGTTGTCAGTTATGAATGAACCCCAAAAGAACAAAATACATGTTAAGCCCTGCTGTGTATTTTGGAAAGTCAATCCAGATCAAGAAAAAAGAGCTGAGGTGTTCCAAGACACTGAGGAAACAATTTTTATTCCACAAAAGTACCCACAGTGCTTATTAGGAAGAGAATAAAAACTGTCTAAGCATTTTGGATAAAGAAACGGGGTTCTGTAAGGCCTAAAAACTTACCATCTATTCACATTTCACCCTGCTTTAGGTGTCCTGGGTTCTCTAACATACCCCAGCTAAGAAAAGAAGCTCTTGTTTGACAGAGATCTTGATTTGTCAAATACCCACAACTAATCTGAGCAACATGGTTGATACATAAATCCCATCATGCTGGAGAGTATTTTCTCTCTTTTTTAGTCTATGTTTCTGTGTAGTAATGGTTGCTAGAAAGTATCTTTATAAATTGAACTGCACTGTTCAAGTATTATGTGGAAGGAGACTATGTGGAGCACCAGGAGAATGGTAGAAAGAAATAAGCATTGATGTAGAATCTGGTTCTTCTTTTGACTAGAAGAATTTCAAAGAGATAAAAAATAAAAATCAATACACTGAGGAAGACCTGGATCCTGGGAGAGCATGCTTTTTACTGATAGAATTGTATTTCCATCAAGACCCTCGGCAGACTTTGGAAGAGTACATGAACTCTGTGCCAGTCTGGCTAGAGCCCACAGCCAAATTTGGAGCCTCTGATGCAGAGTAAGCAGGCTCTAATAAGCAAATACTACTGTTCAAGCTCTCTGTGCATGCTTGAAGAACTCCATTCTTATTGCTGCACTTAGCAAAAACAGGCTCTAAAGAAGGAAGACAAAAGAGAAAGAAACCAAGAAGTCATATGAAAGAGCTGCCTTGAAATAACCACATTTAGTAATGGTCTTCCAGAATGTGTGATTTGTTTGCAGCACAAACACCATAAACATTCATGGATTTCTACAAGATATGCAAATATGCAACAGAACAAAGTTCCCAGGCTCCACTGTGATGGAGACATGTGAAACTAAATGCTTAAAGTTCACTCAAAGTGGTGAATCCAGGCGAAAGGAAAAGAGAAATCTCCAGAAAGCCACTGCTTCCTCAAATGAACAGAAGGCAGACAGAAGGTGAATTAGTTTTTACACCTTGTCCCTAATGCTCCCAACCAGTTAAACTAACTACAAGAAGGAAAAAGACACCATCAAAACAGAATGTCACCTTGAAACCCAAAAACCCTTTTAAAGTTGTTCCTGCAAGACAGCTAAATATTGCTCAAAAAAATGCAAGGCAAAATGACAGGGTCAATTCATCATTAGACTCTGCAGCATTGGCAACATCAGAGCTCTACCACCAAAAACACTAAGATTTTGTAACAAGCTTAGGAGAGCCAGGAAACCAAAGAAAATTTGGAATCCTCCTTGCTTTATGGACCAGAGCAAATATTTCTTTTTCAGAAATCACTCCTCATTCTTTACTGTGTTGAATCAAATCTCTTGCCCCTCTTCTTCAGGGCTTTTTGAACATTCTGGCTATACATATAGAAGGGAAAAATTTCCTTTTGTGAGACCAAAGCAATGAAACACTCTTGCAAGTGGACATACATGTATTGCCTTCACTGGATCTTCACCAGTTTTTATCAGCACATTTGGTCCTCTCTATTGACTGCTATTATGGGGAGCATATACTGAGCACACAACCAACATAATGGAACATACTAATAAGTTTTAAATTGGTAATTATCTCAAATTTCTCTTTTAATTCACAGGGTTTAATCACATTCCCAGTTCTAGAAAAGCTGTATATTTTAGGCTGTAGTTATTCTGTCTAATAAAATGTGGATGCATGCAATATAGTAAAGTGCCTCCCGAATTGATCACTGATCCATGGTCAAGGAAATGCTGTCTCCTTTGAAATTAAAATCATATTTCACATGGGAAAAAAAGGTTTATTATGGAAATGCACATGATAAAAATCAGAAACAACATAATCTGTTTGGGAGTGGGGAGTATTGATCATTTGCCTCTAGTTAGGTGCTCCTCTGTATCAGTTGATTATTAAGTGCATTTGGTAGTTTGTCCAATACATATATCTATACCCATAGATTTATACTCAATTACAATTCCTGCCAAGCTTTGATCAGGAGCTTTCTAAAAAGTATTGGTGATGAAAACTATGTACACCTTACCCAAAAAGTGTTCCCACCAATATCATGACATTTGATCTCAGTTAGCACCAATGAAATAGAAAAATTTGATCTAATATATGGAAGTTGTGGTTTACTTCATGTTGGCTCCTATGGTTGGAATTAATAAAGCCACTTCATTACCTTGGCAAGAGATAGCTTATTGCTCATGCTTTACCCCAGCATAAACATAAGGCCACCTAAGTACTGAAACTGTAAACAAACATCAGTCCAAGTTTTCATGCTTACATAATAGCTTGGGCAAATTCACAGTGATAACTTAGAAAACCAACAGCCTAATGCACACAGCTGAATAAAAATGCAACCTGCAGCTAAAATAATTTTGTCTCTCTACTTGAATACTGACAGAATGGGAGAGAAAAGTGCTGAAGAGCTGAGGAAGCTGTTACATATCACACTTATGAATTCATTTGGACAAACTTCCATTTTTTCCAGATGAAAGACTTCATCCTGTGTTCTTGAGCTATCTTTAACATAAAGAGTTGTATGCCTAAAGCTTTATGATGGCAAAGACCTAACTTAAAACCTAGATTGGCTCATTATTACCAGTGAGTTGCCATTAGCATCTGATTTTAATACAGGACAGTAGTTACGTTGCCACAGCTAAACACAAGCACAAAATCGTTTTGAAGTGACCCTTTGGTACCAACATTTCAGAGCTGGTTTAGACCCAATTAGAATTTTCCTGTGATTCAGACCAAATGACAACTATTTTAGAAACATGAAAAACCTGTCGGTACCACAGAGTGCAGCTGACACGGCTTTAGCATGTTTGGTTTTTTTTCATCAGTTTTACTAATGAACTTCTTGTAGATGTTGAAGTACTATGAGGAAGAAGTAACAAAGATATTGAAATATACTGGAAGATATTGATAGAAGAGCAACAGAACAGCAAACCACTTCATTTTTAAGTCAAGTATCAAAATGCTGCATCAAACCCTAAACTCCAGGTCTTCAACCTGTTATCATTGCTAGTCACCTGTGGGTATTCTCATTCTAAGAAGAAAGAAGCCTGCTGTGATCCCGCATTTTGTGTGCTACACATTTTGTTGGCTTGGAAATAAAGAAGGTTCTGTCCAAAGACAACACCTCATCACCTGACCTGAAGAGTGCAATGGCTCCCACAGCTCAGTCATCTTCTTCTTAAAGCAAGCAAAGAAGCATGTCCAATATTAGCTGCCTAGTATGAGGCATCTGTTCCTAATCTAAATGTTTTGCTTTACACTATAATTAGATTTGTGAATGCCTAGTCTGAGATTTGGATACAGATTGAACACTTTAAATCTAACTTATTTGGAAATGTAAGCAATTATTAAATACTAAAATTCAAAGAGATGTCTGATCAGTCCTTCTTCATTTGCACTGCAAACACATGGTCCTGTTCCAAGAAGACAGTACAAAAAAAACCTGCTCCGGGTATAAAAGCATGTCCCAGCACTTCTGGCTTTTGGATCCTTATAAATCAGCCACAGGAGAAAGTCAGGAAGGATTGGAAGGTCCTTGAAGCTCTTTGCCTGTTTATTTTCTTTATGGAGAGCTACATGAGAAAAGTTTTGGAATTTGAACCTAAATGAAGACAGCGCTTGCTTTGTTAAACCTTCCAGCACTGTCACACTGTAACTGAGGAGGGCTGACTTCTGTCATCTGGGGCCAGGTGAGCAACTGGTCTTGAATTTAAATACTAGCAGTATCTTAGAATAGGCTAAGCAGTGAACTACTACTGTGCTGAAATCACAGCACCATTTCAGTGTAATATTTCTCTGCAATGATTATAATATACTTCATATACAACGACTACAACATTTTAAAAAAGAGTCTAAGACTTGTTTCATCCCATCACAGCAAACACCTGAATTCCTCCTCTATTTCTCATTGAAGTGTTATAGATTATGGGGTCCTTTATTGAAAGCACTCAAAAGAATGATGGTTGCACGTAAATTACAGAAATTACCATGTTTTCCTTATTAAAACTACTTAGATTTCCTAAGCAATGTAGGTCAAATGCCATTTTCTTTTGACAGGGCAAATAATCATATTTGGAAGATATGAGCATATATTCCTTGAGACAGACCTATAATATTTCAGCTTAGCCTCATGGACTGACGTTTCTTTGAGTAATGAGGGTGTGAAAAGCCAATTGATATTATGCATTAGCTCTCTCATTGCATCTGTTTATTCTCTGTGTTACTTTCCATTTATAACATTTCTATAATGATATATCTCTTCTTTAAAAACCATTACCATTGCCCAAAGCCTTGTGGGAGACACTTCTATAGATAGCAACAAAATAAACAAACCATAGTGCATACAGAATGGAAGACAATATATAAGAAAACAGATATATGCTGTCAGGTGCCAATTGGTTATTAAAAAAAAAGCACAGGGATAACATCACTTTAAAAATCATGATGCAAGAGAAATGCCTGACAGAATATTTTAACATAAGAATACCTGAAAATAATACAGAAAAATTCCAGAGACCTAAATGATCTGGTGCTAGCTGGACACTGATAGCTGTATCCTGACTTCAGACAGTATTTGAAAACAAATCCACTTTCAGGTGTGAGAATATGAATTGCAAGCCAGAGGGATGTGGGATGTTTTTCACCCTTTTGATGGTCACTGATGTTTAAATAATATTCCGTTCAGTATGCCTGTTAGTGCACTGGTGGCAAACACAGAGCTGTTACACTTGTATTTCTCAGACAGGTACCAGATCCATGCACTTAAAGGAATCTCACTGCCTAACGTGGCTACCAAAAAAACCCTGTCCTACAAAAGCATTTCTTACGTGCCTGTCCTTCTAAACTACACTGCTTTAAATGGTTTTACCATTTATAGCCACATCACAGAGACTGTCAAAGCAGTCACCTTCCAACTGACAAGCCCAATTGAGATTCTGTTTCACAGGGAATGTATCAATGAGCTATGTTTTGAAGAACTGGTTCAGTCTTCCAGCATTTACACAGGAATGTAAAAAAAATTAATAAAATCTCTGCCTACATCTGAGTGGACCCACAAAGCAGGTGAGGTGCCATAAAGCACAAAGCATGAATGAATGCCATGAAATTATATATGAACTGTAGGGAAATCCAAATTTCCTTTTCCAAGCTACAAGTAACAACAGATATATTTTGTTCTGTGGATCCTGCTGCTGCAAAGCGACAGCCAGAAATACTATCACGTCTTCAAACTGTTTATAAGCATGCAGTAGAAAATCATCTTAGCTAGGCCCAGTGGGTATTTACAACAGCTGTAAATTCCCTTTTTACTTAAACAGCTACAATGATTTTTACATCCCTTTCCTATAGAATGAAGTAAATTGCCCACTGTTGAGAAGATGTTCAGTTTGTTCTTTCTGTCCATCTCTGCTCGCTTCCAAGAAACTGGAGCTTACTCTTTCTTACACAGACACCCACTTTTTTTGATTTTGACCTTTTTTCCTGACACAAAGTAGTTCTGTTCTTATGGTAAAAGGCTAAGTTGCACATCCTGCCAATCAGGACATCAGCATCTTACTCTCAAAGCAAGTGTGATCTGGCACATTGCCTTACTCTGGACTGAGAAACATCTTTCATGGTTATACCATTTTTGAAACAGAAAATCAATCCCACAAACAAGCCCCTTACATTTATTCATAATGCAAGACTGTCTTTCACAGTAGGTTTCTTATAGGAAAGCTTCATTGTCTACCATGTGTGACTGATGGGCATAATTTATTGGCCAAAATGTTGGACCTAAAAAAAAAAATCACAGTATCACAGATGAATACTCATCATCAAAGAACAGCAAAGGACTTTCAGGACATCTGGAGCTATATACTATCCAAGAGAGCCAACTGCACAATTTCAAGTAATTATAAGCTGACACACAATTGTCAGGTTGATTTTCTTCCCGGGTTGATTTTCTTCCTTTTGGGGAAGGAGGTTGTGGGGCTTTAAAGGGGATCAGGACATGTTTTTGTAACCAGTTGTTGACACTGACCTGTTTAATGCTTAGGAAAGTCCAGCTGCTGTTCTCTGCTAATAGCAATCATAAAGCTAGACCCTTTGTTGGCCTCTAAGTAGAAGTTTAAAGGTCCCACAAGGCTTCTTCTAAAAGAGGAGTGAATGACTCTGATGTCTAGACCAACATTAGATTCATCTATAAAATTCAGGTCCTAATGTACAAAGCTGTGTGTGAACTATTGCTGAGCACATAATGACCGAGTTAATTGCCTATATAATCATTCTACAATCCAATGAAGTACCCTGAGATAGTCTAAATGGGAAAAGTACTATTAAAAAAACCTTAGGCCAGACTAAACTTTAATTACATGACACCTGCAAGTGATAGCTGAGAAACAACTCAGTAAAACACACACCCCGTAAAAAAAATGTGTTCTGCTTGTGTCATTAATGGATAAAAGATTAGTTCCTAAGGAGTTCATCCTGAAAGCTGCCAATAGCTGGAATGTGACATATAGGAAAATCCTTGGGACATTCTCCTGTACTCTAAAACCACAGGCCAACTTTCCTTTTCCCATAAAGCCGGAGATAATTCCATACAAGTCCAACTCACAGAACTTCTCCGTTAGTGAAGATGGACCCAGGCAGGGTCTGGATGTATGATTGCTACAACAATACATCAATCCAGCCTGGAGAAGGGCTGGATTGTAAAATAATTTTGATTTTTTTAAAGAAGTAATATCAAACTCAAGTGTGTTTTTCTGAGACACTGGAGGGTTGGCAAAACAGATGAACCTGCACTTCTGTTTTATTCATGACTGATACAGGAGATAGCAGTGAAGGTTATGACACATTTTCCTTTACAACAGTTACAGTGGGGCTCAAAAAAGTAGTAGCTACAGCACTAATTGACTCAGCCAATGCATTTCCTATTAAAACTTAAACATTAAGAATTCATGGGCAGAACCAGAAATAAACTGTGTGTGGGTGTGAAGGTATGTGCAATGGTAAAATCTAAGCCTGCATGAAATCTTATTAAGTTCAGCAGAATGGGAAGATCCATAGTTATTTTAGAAAACTGTTGTTTTATTTGTTGGCTTACAAGAAAGCTATTGTTAGCCTGTTTGGCTTTGTCATTACTGTTCTAGCTTTTAATCCAACATGGTTTTATCACATGCAACATTATGCCATTTCACATCATGTACCTAATAGGATAATGTCAAGCAGGATAACATCACATCATCTGAAAGTCATCAGAATCACACTGTATTCATCATACATTCTCCCTGGCACACCGTAGAGTTCCAGCCCCCACCCCCATGATTTAATCAAGAAGACTCTCCCTTTGACTTTGATTTGACATGCGGTTTTGAACAGTAAGTAGATTCAACCACCAGCTCATAAAACAAAGCTAGGCCATGGTTTCAGAGTCCTGTTCCAGTACTTGTCTGTTGGAAAACAACTAGCAAAGCTGGTAAGGATAGAGGTAATTATCATAAGTTAAAGTAGTATTCTGTGAAGGGAAAATATATATAAAACAGTCCTCAAAGGAAATTCTGTTTGCATACAACTAGCCCAAATATATCAAGATGACCTCAGGGATGAACCATACAAATATGTGCCTGTGGCCCAAACCTGACACAGATACGAATCTACAAACTGAGCTATTTCCCCAGGATGCAGATGGCAGCAAGAGCATCAATCCTATTTTTCTAGAGATAAAAACAAAACCAAATAACCAGATTTGCCAAGTTGCCTGTCATATCACAGAAGTAAAATCAAGTTAAAGCTCACAATTCCCTGAACCACATCTCATCTATTCAATCACAGGACATTCTGGACAGAAGACTTAGAAGGTCATCCTCCCCTGTATGGGATTGATCTGCACTGGAAAAGAAAGTTTGTGTAGCCTAGTTAATAAAGCATCTCCATCAGCAGGTAAATAGCATAACTTTCGCTCATAGGAGACTAAAGATCCAGCTCACCTACAAACACACAGTATTCTAGGCACATTCAAAAAAAAATTCAGGCATAGCCTCTGCCCAGAGAATCTGATGGAAAATTCTCTTACTGAATTGTAGGAATTACTAAATACTGAAATTACGCCACTGAAGTTTCCCCAAATGTTTACCCTTTGCCTTAAAATCTCAGTCCTGTCTTTCTGAACGATTATTAAGAAGTGAGACAGCTCGCAGATATTTTCTCCCTCTGCCTTATGGCAAACAGACTGTGCCTTTGATGGAAATTGTTCTCCTGTTTCTTACCTCCCAGGAAAAAAATATCAGCCTTCACACTGATGATTAAAAAAAAAAAAGCTTTAAAGTGTTTGTAAACTGTGCAGCAATTAAAAATGCTGTCAAAATATTTTGAAGAGTCTAAAAAACGTTTGTATTCACAGAATTTTTATAAATTAAATAGAAAAAACATTTAGGGATAAGGTTTGAGGAAAAAAATCATTTTTCCCTGGTTTCTACTCGCAACCTCCCCATATAAACTTAGCACTTTATTTCCATTTTCTTTTCTAGAGGCAAAGAATATAGAGAGGGATTTTACATCCTTGACTGTTTTATCTGTCATTAATGAACACGGCAGGCATGTTAACTATCCAAGCATACTTACTTCCTTTGACTCTAGTTCAACCTTAACTGTCTCTCGGCATGATTACAGTCAGTATGAAGAGATAGGGCAACATTGTTCAAGTGTCCTTACAGTGCATCTTTCAATTCTGAATATACTCGGTATATTTCCCTTGGAGTATTTAGTCAATCAGAAATATGGTCCTTTAATAGCTACAAAAGAGAACTAGATCAAGACAATCACATTCATTTTAATTCATTACCAAATAAATGTGAATTTGGGCTTGGAAACAACTATTTAATTCTCTTGACTTAATGATATCTCAATCTCAATTAAGTAAAGTATATAAAAGAATACTTTTAAAATACTTAAAACTTTTTACTGGAATTATTCTGATACACAATGATACTCCTCCCCTGCCTATTTTATGACATAAAGAATGTCAAAACAGCCAAAAATTATAAATACCAGTAGTTTAAAATATCAGAAGCACAGACACTACCTCATTGGTGTTCAGCTCTCCAGTCAAAAATATTTTTACAGCAGCTGACAAAGTTGACATTGACATGAAGCAAATGAGTAAGAACAACAAAAATATCACTGAATATTCAGTCACTAACTAGCCAAGCACACTGTATCTCCTCTCTTCCATGCAGGGAAATCCACTTGGCCCCTCCGGCAGTACATTGCAAAGTTCACAGACCCTGACTGTCTCTGTGAACTTCCCATCTGCTAAACCATACAATTCACCCTGTCTTTTATGCACTGCATCATAGAAGATGCAGGTGTCTCCCACATCTATTGCTTCTGCTGTACTAAAGGACATTAGTGTTTTTATTATATCATAAACCACTGTCTGAATCTAATGATCTAATCTTACACTTTCAGATTTGGCATCCCACTGAGGAGTGTTGAGCTCCTGTGGTTTTTATCTTACTTCAGCTCTCTGAGTGGAGTCTCACATTTCTTCAGCAACTACTGACTTGTTTTGATTGCAATTCTCCTTTAGTGAATAATGTGTAACAAATCCTACAAATCTCAGTACCTGCTGGTTCAGTTGCGCCAACATTGCTATGAAAACCTCCCAGCATCATCTTGTGAACTGATTCCCAATCACACTCAGCAGCTGTTGGCAGGGAGGCAACTGTAACCCCAATTCCTCAGTTCCTACTCGGAGTGAATTGTTCCTACTCTATTTCCTTCCAGTACTCAGGGCAGATGCCAATGAATGGAGGTTCACAACCAGTTCCTGTTTATCCTGCACAGCCCCAGTGTTCACAGAAAGGTATAAACTGGCACACCCTGCACAGTCTCTTCACCAACTGTACCGTTTGCTTATGGTGTGACAAAACAAGCTCTGGCTGTGTTTTGTCTTTAGTTCTTCACCACTATTCTGAAACACCATTTTTATTACACAGTAAGGACACCAGAAAATGTATCCTGTATCTGTATATTCAAAACATTTAGAAACAATTAGTCCTTCATTACAAGTAGGTGATAAAAATAATACCACACAGGAAGTGTGGGTACACAACCTTCACTTTCTCAGGGAGCTTAATGACTCTTCAGTCAAGACCCACAACGTCAAGACTCAGATACTGCAATATGTGCTATCACTGGCACATTATTGAATGACTTAAGTGTAATTTTTTACTTCAGTAGCAAAACTCAGCAGAAAAAATGCAATCTATCAATATTACAAATGAAATGCCTAATACTTGCATACATGTACTTATAGCTGCTCATTGTTCCAAACTGTGACACTAGTCTGCTTAAAATCTATTCAGTATGCTTTCCCCCTCTCCTTCCACTCACCTTATTTTTAATCCCATTCTGTCAGTACAGCAGGGAGGTGAGACTTGAATCATTAAAGAAATCTCAGTTGAAAGGGCAATTGTGAAGCTGCCTTATCTCCATCCTTCCTTTCATTTCTCCTTCAACCAAATGGACAAACATCCCCTCATTGCTAGCTTTCCCTTGAGTGTTCTCCTGGCTGAAATCTGCCTCCTATGAAAAGATCTCACAGCACCACTGTAGCCCTACATCCTCTGCTGCTCCTCAGCATCTCTCTACTCTGTTTCCAAAGCTAGGCCTATGAGTTTCTGCATAATCTCACTGACCAGGTTTTCCAAGTGGCAAGTAGAAGAGTCCTGGGGCTCAAGGAAAGAGCAGAGATGAAAAATAATGCATGAACAGTAACAAAGTTCAACATACAGGTTCTTGGCTCTCTACCATCCCTGTACTGCTACATACTTCAGTGCAAAGGGAGTATAATACGCAGTGAAATCTAAATGCATGTGCTACCTCATGTCACTAGCGGTGAATATAAGTCCCCCTCAAAGGTGGGAAGCAATCATAGCCTGCTCACATTTCCCTTCCTCACAACTCTTTATTATTTTTCACAGCTAGAGCTTGAAGAGAGTCTTGAGAGACATGCAGGTAAGGGAAGGTGCCTTTAATACTCTGACATTTCACACAAACTGAAGAGCTGCCCCTCAAATATTTACTTAAAATGCATATGCCAGTAAATTCCAGCAGTCCACAGCAGATTCAAGACTTCTATTTACTGATATGATTATAGAAAACAGATACTTTAAACAGGTAACTAGTTCAGTCCTTAAAGATTTCCTAATGAAATGAAACCAAAGTTTTGGGGCTTTTTGCATTCAAGATTGCTACTCACTGGCAATGATACTGCCTGCAATATCACTACAATCCTTCTTTGGAATTACAGCTGATGGAGTTCTGCACTTTGACAATGTGACTTCAAGGCATAGTTCAGGAGCGACTGCTGTGCTGTAAACTAGTTTGTGTTTCACCATGGAGCCACAGATTCATGAAAGAGAGCTGGAAACCAGTTGCAATACAGGCATATTAAGAAACCCCATTATAACAGATTAAATAGGAACAGTTGGATTCATTAAGTCTTAATACCAACATAAGGATTAATTTACCCACCTGAATGCTTAACCAGCTCTGAAGTGCACAAAAGGATGGGTAAATTATCTTTTCCAATGCTTCTGAGTTTCAAATTACAAGCTGGTGTTGCAACCCTGTTCTGGCAGCATCGCCTTGCTGAGACAGCCAGCACAGTACTCGCTCTGCCTAATAGGTTTCATCTTGAAAATAGCAATTGTAACAGCACTTTGTCTTCCATCTTCACTCAGTGACACTTCCATAAATCTATTTATATTCTGTTCTCTCCTAGTCTACTTTCTAACTTTAAAATGCATTTTCCCCTACCTACTTCACAAGGTCAAAGTCAAAACTCTTCAACATATATTGCCAGAATCTACCTTAGATTACTCCAAACAGCAACTGTATAAGACTTGTACTTGTCCATTTCTGTACTAGGCCTCCTTCTTTTGACATCCATAGGACAAACAACAGATCACTTGTAAGAGCAACCTATGTACTGCCTGAACTGAATGCTGAGGGAAGCAGGAACAGCTCTGTGTGCAGAAGGATGACAGGAATTGACCACAACAGGAACAGCCATTTCAAATTTGAAGTCAGCACTAGGAATACTGTAGCAAGAAGCCACCACACTGTCTCAAAAGGGCAGTTGGTAGAAGAACACAATACTGTCTATTACCATTTAGTGTCTCATCTAAGCCATGCCCAAACCCACACCTGTGCAGATCAGAACCACATGTTTAGGAACTCCCTGTGAGCTGCAGCACCTCTTTTGACAGGTAACCATCAGCCTCTGAACTCATCTTGTGTGATTGCTGCAGAGGGACTGGATGTCAGTCAGCTGGACCAGGTAAAAGGTAACATTCAAGGGATGTAAAGGACAGGTCAACAGAAGGCTGCAAACAGCAATTACATTAGAAGAGGATTAGCTAAATAAAAGCAATGAGAAGGGGGAATACTCAAGGGAAAGAAGTAGAGAGGCAATTTGAGAGAGGAGATGGAAGGTGAACACATTTGGAGTCAAGGTGAGACAAATAAGGGTCAGGTGGAGACTTGGGGCAAATAGCACACCACCCCTGGGAAGGAACTGTACTGACAAAATATTCCCAGCTCTGCAAGACCCTGGCTTTGACTTCGTCTGCAGTGTTTTCCAGTCACTGCAGAAGGGGGACAATGTTGTCCTGCTGCACTGTGTTTCCAGTGCTTGCTTGGGCAAGATGGGCAACTTGAGGGGGAGAAGCACTAGGGGAAGAAGGAAACGTAGTAAAAGAAAATAATCTGCAATGTGGCAGTTGCTTCAACCAAAGGTATCAGAAAACATGTAGCTCTACTTTGTCTTTAAAATAAGTAATTATGAGCATAACTGCAAGAGAAGCATAACAAGCTTCCCATTTAGCTAGCTATTATTTTCTGCACATGTGGACTTTTTTAACCTAACCTCAGCCACAAAAAGTCATATCTCATTGTTAATTTACGGAAACTAAGCAGAGGCTCTGTAACAGAGGTTAATTTGGGTTTAAAATAAATGAAGTGCCACAGTATCACATGCTGCTGATTAGGCTGATTAAAAGTAGTGTCTGGGACAAAGTCTAATTATTTCTGACAAATTTTTCATGACTGGACACAGCCTTTTGTGAACTGGGATTATGCCTTTTCTAAGATCTCTCATCCAGGTCTCCAATGTCAGTAGGCTCCTGTGACACAAGAGAGGCACAGGGACAACCTCTTGTGATTAATTCCAACAACTCTATACTGTAGTTCCCTGCCTTAGTGAGGGCTCAATCCCAAGGGACTCACTGCCTAACCTTGCCATTGGAGGCTGTAAACTCAAATTATCATTGAATCATAGAATGGTTTGGATTGGAAGGGACCTTAAAAGATCATCTTGTTCCAAATCCCATCCCATGGAAATCCCTGAGATCAGCTCAATTGGTTAGAGCATGGTGTTAATAACACCAAAGTCATGGGTTTGATCCCTGTGAATTGCCCATTCACTTAAGAGCTGGACTCTGTGATCCTTGTGGGTCCCTTCACTCAGAATATTTTGTGATTCTGGGAAATGGATGCCACCCACTAGACCAGGTTTCTCAAAGCCACATCCAACCTGGCCTTGAACACTTCCAGGGATGGGGAAATCACAACTTCTCTGGGAAATCTGTTTCAGTGCCTCATTAAACTCACAGTGAAGAATTTCTTCCTCATATCTAATATAAATCTGCCCTCTTTCAGTTTAAAGCCACTCCTATCCACACCCTATCACTTCATGATGTTATTAAAAGTCCTTCCCTGGCTTTCTTGTAGCCCCTCTATGTAGTGGAAGGGCCTTTAAGGTTCTCTCCAAGCCTTCTCTTCTCCAGGGTGAACAACCCCCAACTCTCAGGGCACTTCATGGAAGTGTTCCAGCCCTCTGATCATCTTCATGGCCTCCTCTGGACTTGCTCCAACAGGTCATGTTCACCATGTCAGCCCAAATTGATTCTTTAATCATAGGGTCATAGGGTTTTTTTATTTTGAAATCCCATTCCTCTTCTGAGCATTAAATGGACAATTATTGAGATTTCTGTGTCATGATGCAGACTTCACTGTTAAAAAAAAAAAAAAGTATATCTCCAGCAAATGATTCTACCAAACCTCCAGTCCAAGCACTGAAATGTAAAACCTATCATTGTATTTTGCTTTTTAATCTGAGAAACCCACACAAATTTCCTATCCTTATTCAAGGAATGGAGCATGCAGCTGTTCTGTCCAAAATTAAGTTCACAGAAGTTTAGGACAAACTTTGTTTCAGGGAAGAAGAGGCTGAATAACTACAGTGATACAGAGAAGGTTGAAGTATGCAGCACCTTTTCTGCAATAATGGTGAAGGCTGTCACCTTTCCAGTGTGGTATACCAGACACCAAGAAAGGCTCATGCACAGATCTGTTCCCAGATGACTGCTATATTGAGTGAGCAAAGCTGGGGAATCAGTGGGGAAGGCAGGTTTGTCAAGGTAAGGCTGTGCCTATCATATCATGAGTAAAAATATTTTATGAACAGCATCATTACAGCAGACTAAAATGCAAACTGCAGTCTGTCACTATTATCCCAGAAGATGAAGCAAGAATGATTATTCTTATCCCTTGTAAAATATATTTAGATTATCAAAACTCCTTTACTAATTCAGCTCATTATTTTACCCATGAGAAACAATTTCTTTTATATCTGTAGTATATAAGTCTTTCCTGTTCTAATCACTGTGGTCCTCGATACCAAAAGATAATCATGTTTTAGCTTTACTGGAAAAAAAAATCTCACATTAGGAAAAAAGAAACTACAGAGCTCATGGTAAGGATAAAGAGACATTTGACAGAATAGAACTCACAAATTAGCCAATCTCTTATTCTTGGACTGGGTCCTCTTTCAAGGGCTGATGTGCTCATACTGCAAAATCGTAACATTGACCAAAAACAGTGAGATTCATGTAGGTAGTTGTGAGTCATGGCTGAGGAGCACTAAGAGCACTATTAAAATATCCCGTTTCCCATAGTACCAAGCTCACTTTCAATAAAGACAATCAATATCTGCCATTTACAGATAATTCTTGAAGATCCTAACCAAATATTATTATGCTTAAATGAGTAAACTTGCACGGATCAAGGCAAGTATTTTCCCAGAGACTACATCCATACCCATTTCCAAGTGAAAGAAAGAGGAGCTATAACTGAACACAGCAGTGCTCAGCAACACTGACTGCCATGAGAATTACTGAAGAGAAATTCCTTATATGCCTTCTACGCTCTGTATATCCCAGTTGTGTTCTCTCTACAACTCCTGAGGGTGTGCCTAATTAGATCTGCACATACAATTCATTCCCTGCCTCTCATCATCTTTGCTGCCCTTCTCTGCATTTGCTTTCCTTGTGCCATTTTTCAGGGAGTGACCAGAACTGCACATTGCATTCAATGTGCACAGAAAGCCCAGATTTATAGATGGCATAAAGATGTTTTCTATTTTGTTCTCCTTTTTTCCCTTAATAATTTTTATGAGCCTATTTGCCTTTTCAGTGTGACTGAGCACACAGATGATATTTGCAGTGAACCACACTCAGTGACCTTAAAGATCTCCCTTCTGAATGGAAGTAGCTGATGTAAAACTTACCATGGTATATGCATTAGAAGCTATTTTTCCTAGGATCATTATTTTACATTTATCAGCACTGGACTTCATCTGCCATTGTATCACCTACTCATTCAGCACTGAAAAATCATTCTGCAACTCTTCCTAAGCAGATTTATGTTGGACTACTCCGACCCTTTTGTTCAATTGTAAATCATTTTGGTTTACTCCTCAAGCTCATTTTCTGCTCTGCTATAAATGCATAGAATGACATAATTCCCAGAACATATTCTCATGGAATCCTTCTAGTAACTTTACCCCTTTGCTTTTTTTTTTTTCTTCTAATAATTTACTTATTTTTTGGCAGGGGGGGACAAGGCTACAAGACCAGTAACCAAAGGGGAAACAAGGGGGCTGGGGGATAAATTAACTTAATGTAATCTGATAATCATAGATTCACTTTGTCTGGATTTAACTTTATTGCCTTACTATCCTGAAGCTACACAACAATCAACTAGGTAATAATTTAGTACACAACACTCCCGTGAAGATGACCAGCTGCAAATTTACCTGAGTCGCCTTAAATAAAGGGATACCATGATTCCTTTGGGAATTCATTGGGGATTGGCCCATTCTCAAGTGCCTTAGGGTGGGCTTCTTGGTCCTCTCCCTGGTGATTTACACCATTCTTTACTACTTCATATATTTGACCCGCACTTCTATCTCCTCATTAATCCCATTTTCATTAAATATATAACCAATACATGTTCCAATGATTTACATAAAAAGAGGAAGACTCGTTTAGTCTTTCTGTCACTACTTCTTTCTAGAGTACATACTTGGGCTTGTATTTTCATTTATTTTCCTTCTTACTTTCAGTATATTAATAAAATCCCTGTAGGGTTGTTTATATTTGCTTGTTTGGATTTTTTCTGGCTTTGGGGGTTTGTTTGTTGGATTTTTTTAATTCTCTTTAGTCTTGGCCTTTCTGACTTTCTCCCTGTCAGCTTTTGCTTCTCCTGAGTACTTTTAGTTACACATTCTTCTTTTCACTGGTGCATGATTCCAATTCAGCTTCCATGTTGAGGACACATTTCCATGGCCACATGAGTGTACTGACTACCTGCTCTAGTTCTGTCTCCTCTTTGCATTGGGATAATTTTTCACTCAGATAATTCTTATTCTTTTTTTTTCCTATTTCTTTTTCTCTAGTAAAACCATATACTTTAAACATCAGAAACAATACAATATCAGCATGAAATATGGAAAAGGTATTGCTTTGTGTTTAAAATAAAAGTGTAGAAACATGGCTGGGACAGGGAAAGAAGCTGTGGAGCCTTTTCTGTACTATTTTTCTGACACTTCATTACTTTTTCACTTCATATCATCCTTACAAAGTGTTGACTGCAAATCTTTTTGTGAGGATCTGAGAACTCTCATTTTAAATAGAACAAAATGGTAAACTGGTTTTTGAAATTGCATGGAGACAGTAAGAAAGCATCTCCTCAATTGCTACAAGGCTGATGGGAAATTAGTGACCTGCTTTGGTATTAACAATGATCCCTGTAATGAAAAATTTTTACAGTGATACCATATTCATTAGTTATCTATTAGAAAAAAAAAATCAAAAAAAAACCCCATACTTTAGCATTTGCACTGGTAAAAACTCATTTTTTCCAAGGAAAACAGATTGCAAACTCAGTCTCAATTAATTCCATTCTGTCAGACATTTGCCCTTTTTTGGTACTTCATTCCAGGTCATGCTGATGCAAAATTCAGAGATGCCAACTGTCCTGCATGAGAGCTGTCAGACAGATTAGTCCTCCTGCACTGACACAGCTACTACTTTGTCAGGACTGGGAACCAGTGTGTTGAGAAATGAAGCCTCAGCTGATGTGCCTATGGGAAGAAAGCAACTGGCAGCGTATGGGGTTTGGTCCTATGGAGTCTTAGTGTCTAAGACCGTGCTGTCCAAATTGTATTCCCACTATTCTTTAAAAGAAGGACCAAGATTTCTTAGCAGTAAAACTCTCCCAAGTTCTCCAAGACCATTATTTATCCCTCCCCTGTGTTATATAAGATCTACATACCCCTTTTTTTCTTCTTTCATGTAATACTTAAGAAGTCTCTTTTTCCTTGTTCAGTTGAAACTGATTTTGATCCTTTCTTCTTCCAGATTCTCCCTCTCCTCTTAACTTAGACTATTCACTCTAGCAGTCTTAGTTACACCCTGCACTGTTTTTGTAGTGTGTCTATTCTCATATGCTGACACATTGTCAATGATTTCACAACTGAGCAGACATTGTCCCACCTTTTGTATACATCACTGGACACTCTCCAAGAATTTCTGTATTAAGTCCTTTTGGATCCACAGCAATTGATACTTTGTAGCTCTGCCATAAAGGGTAACACATCATAGTTCTTTAAATCTTTCTTGAGAGTGCTGGAATTTCAGGACTGTTATTCTATAAGTAAAATGAGGAAGATGTCACAGTTCAGTGGGGCATCATTTTTAGTTCTCACAGCTCCTTTCCTCGTGCTATGTTAACTTTTCAATAGACTCACAAATTCAGACTGCTGAGGAAATGTGGCCCTTGTTTATTTCACTTCAGATCTGGCAAAAAAAACCCTAAAACCCAAAGGATATGATTGCAATGGGCTGGTCATTTTTGATTGTGTATCAGTGTACAGATACTACCACAGAACAAAAAACCAAGGCCCGTTTCTTTGAGAGACTCACTATATGGAGAACTTGTCACACCACGTCACTAATCTCTCCTGTAGCATTTAGAGAGCAAAACAAATCCTTTTCCCTAATACTACTTGTATTCCAGTCCAAAAATCTATTTTTAAACCATTAGCATTAGTGTTTTGGAGTACAGAAGCAGAAGATCTAAGAAATTGAAACTATAACTAATAAACAAGCAAAACATGCTACCAGCTGTATCTGTTTGCAAGTGTTACTTGCCTTAAACATTGCTTAGAGAAAACATTCCCCAGAGAAAAAAAAATCAGGCAATATGCAACATTCATGGATTAATAATGCCTTATAGCATAGCTACTTGGATCTAGTGTTCTTGCTGCTCAGACTATTGCTTCTGTTTTGCTTAATGTAGGTATGTTATTACTAAAAGTTGCAAATAGCCTCTTAAGTTGCTGTATTCCCAGGATAATCTAGGCTACATGAATTGCTTTACATGGATTACATTTTAAATATAATTTGATAATGAATGTTTTAGAGGGGAAAAAAGTGCTTTCTGGCTTAATCACAAACCATGACAAGTGTGCATAACAAGATTTGTCCACTTATCCAGTGTGAATAGGTGGAAAGAATTGCTCAGTTCTGTGCTGGCAGTTTTAGAAGCGATGGAGAAACGGAAAGGAAAAAAACTACAGAAAATCATCCACACTCTTAATGCTCACCAGTTACTGTGAAAGTAGCAATCTTTGGGGTTCTTGCCCATCATGAGGGTATTTTGGCAGACTACTGCCATCCTGCTTCAGGAGTCCTAATTTCCACTTGTGCATACATGTAGGTCTCATTCTGCTTTAAGAGCTGCTTGCTTTAAACACAAGAAAAACTCACTGCTCAGAGTTCACCATGTACAGACTGAAATTTGCAGAAATTCTGTTCTATTTTAACTGGAGATTTACTCTTCCCACTACCCTCTTTCCAGTCTGTTCCTAGCAGTCACACATGAGGGCAGGAAGCAACACAAGTGAGATATAGTTTGTGTGGCAAATAAGAACTGGATACTCTACAGTGTTAAGAACAGCAGCAAGGGAAATGCAAAGCATGTAAGTGAATGAAGGTACAGCACATGTGCAAAAGAGGACAGCTCCCTGGAGTTTTCACCAGGGTGGTATTTCTAGACACCACACTACCCTGGTCTACCAGGCTGCAATCGGATAAAAAAGACAAAAAACTTTTTGGTCTTAACACTAAAGGATGCTCACCCTTCCTGCAGAAGTCATGTTGTGACTTCCTGTAATGGTTTCAGTATGATTGATCAGAAACACCTTTAGCACAGATTTTAAGTGCTAAATGACCCCTCTTTAACCTCTCCCTAACCTGAGCAGCATTTCAAAATGAAACTGAACATAACCTTAAAGGATTATGATAAAGATTACCAAAGCAACCATAAAAATGTTAGATGTAACTGAGGATGCTGAATCTTTCTGTGGAACTAGCTGTCTGATCAGACAGCCTACAGAATGAGAAGGCATCAGTTCTCTTACTGCCATAAGGAGTTATGCAGACACTGGTCAGATACTACTTAGACTAATACCCTGAAAATGGTGAGGCACTTTGACAAAATGTCTGTGCCAGAAGTATTCATCATTTACATAACTAATGTAACTCATTTTTCTGTCCATAAATAAATCATGAGCAAACAATGTTGTTAATAAATTTGATACAGAGAATTATTCCACTAAGGACCAACACAGGCATAAAAATTTGCAGAAATAATCCACTGCAACTAATATGTCCAACAACATCTGTTCATGCTATTTGTAATCCATTTTTCAGACTGATCACTTGAACTATTAGTGCTTCTGTTTCCTGACTGGCTGGCTGTAGCTCTCTAAAAAGAAAAACAACACGAACAACACGCTGCAGACATTTCATTCCTTCTCCAGGGACTCTAACAAGTACCTATTCTCAAAGTTTTTAAAGACTTTCGCTTGCTGTGAGCATTCTTCCACACTTAGAAATTACATATTTCTGTTCCTGGCCACTCAGTGGAAAAAAGAACATCAACAAAATTGAATTGAATTTGCTGGTATTATGCCTGACAGTATTCATTGTTGAAGTCACCCAGGGCTATATGCTGTGTAGACTACCTTCTCCCAGCTCATTCCCAACACTAAAAAAAAATTGAAATAAAACCCTTAACTCTACCTTGTACGAGGAACCTTGAGGGAAAACAGGTAGAAATCTAGGACAAATGCACATTAGTCAGAAAGTGCACACCATAGAAGAGTTAAAATACCTTAAAGTGCAAGAAGATCCATACGTGCCCATATAACAAGGAGCTACATCACTCCAAAGCCCTGAACACAGGGAAACACTGCTCCCTGCCCTCCCATTGCCTTTTTGCTTCCATCACTAGCCCACACAGTGACCCAGAGGTGCAGCAGATTCTGAGAGAGGGTTTACTCCTGCCTCACTATCAGGTGCTCCTTCATAACTTCTTTCCAGGCAGGTCCTTGTTCGCTGCAACAGCCTGAGTAATAAAAGGTGACTTTCCCATGTGTATATTTGTGTAAAATACTGTCTCATTCTTCTCTTCATTCTAGTAACCAGAAAAACTCCAAAAATCTGTCCAAATGTAATGCAGCACACTTTGTTGAGCAGCCCTGAGAGGCCAGCTCAGTGGGTAGAGTGAATAGAATGTTCTGGAGACATGCATTCAACACCAGCTTTTAGTTCAGTCCAGTCCAGTACTAAACCATGATTTACAAATGTATTTACATTTTCCTATCCTGTTTTTCATAAGCACAACCCAGTACCAGTGTCTCTATGCATCAGGCTACCCTTAAAAAAAAAACATAAACCTGAATAAATAAAACACCATTGCTGGCACTTTTGGTATGAATGTCAACAGAAAAAGGAATAAATGAACACATATGAGAGAAAGGAACAGGTTTCTGATGCAATAAATTTAGTTCCCTCAAATCAGGACTGGTAGAGAAAGCACACCCCCTGTTTACGGGGCTGACCTAAAATTAACACAGTAGACTTTACTCCTTTGAAATTTTTAAGGATATTTGAGAATTAAACTTCCCAATGTGGACAAAACCAGTTGTTTAATTTGAATGTTTCAGACTCAATCAAAATTTTGAGTCATCAGAGCTATGTCAGTTTATACCAAATCAAAGTCTTTTCTGAAATTATCCATCAAAGGTGTTTGAGCACAGTCAGAATCACCAGCTGGTATCAGTGAGCTCTGGAGGAACACTCAAGTGCAGGACAGTTATTTCTGTCCAAAAGAAATCACAGGATTGTGAACAATGTTACTTATATATTTCCATGAGACCTTTACAATGAAGAGGAATTAGAACCAGAAACAAAACACCCGGTAAAGAACCAGACACATTCATGTATCACTAAAGATAAGCAAAAAAAAATATTTTGCCCTTCTTCTACAGTTTCATTACATAGAGTCAGAATTCTTTGTAATATAGTTCAAACACTGGACAGTCTGTATGACATTATGCTACCAAAATGCAGCTGGGCTTTATCTCATGTCTTAATTCTTACTCTGACACAGTACTCATGACCTTCCATTATATCTTGTTTGTGAATATCTAAGTGTGACAGAAAGGATGAATAATAAAAAAATATTACTCAGTGGAACCAAATTAGTGTCCACATACACTAAAAGGGTACAAGATAATAGAAGTTTTAATCAATTCCATCTTTAGGAAATGCAATGGTGCATATAATGTATCACCAGCAGCTTACAGTAAAACATCTTATTCCCTATCAAGATAAAGGTGAATACTAATGGCTGTGACTAAATCTTGACAGCCAAATGATCTCTTCTCCTTGTAACAGTCTGTCATGTAATGAGCAATCAGAGCAGCTGAGCAGTAATTACATACATTGACTTACACTAAAAGCATTTCTGATGGACTGAAATGTATTGAAGTAGAAAAAAATATGATATAATTATTTTCCTTACCTTTAAGTTGGATATGCAACTCCCATGTTTCCTCTCTGTTTGATTGGGTTTGTGTTTGGTTTGTTGGGGGGTTTTTGTCTGTTTGTTTGTTTTTTAATTAAACCAAAACCCAGAAGTCTTAAAAGTTTTTTATTTCTTTGAACTTAAGGTATTCTTTCCTGGTTTTAATTACCACTTATTTTGCTTTAGAGAATACAGGCAGTACATAATACATATTTCTTGTGTATTTTTAGGGCAAGTCATGGAAGCATGGAGAACTACGCAGGCTTTCATATGACCAAGCTCTGATGTGGAAGAGCAACCAAGTTCCAGTTCACATAGCAGTGCCAAAAGCTTTTGATTAAGCTAAACAGGACAAAGTGTGAGAAACCTTCATGTTGGTCTAACATATTCTCTCAAAATGTGTGGGAGGAGGGAAAGAAAAAAATTCCAAGGTGGAACAGGAATTGGGACATTTATTCAAGCTGATAATGTTCTGAAGTTCCAATGAATGAAGTAATAGGCAGAAAAAGATTCTTGAAGCATAGATAATGTTAAGTCTCCAGACTGACTGATCTTTCCAGATCAAGAACTCCTTCTAATGTTATTGATGTGCTGGTCTATTTATGACTACAAATCCAGTTTTAAACTCTGCTAAATTAATGCAATAAGATAGTGCTTCAGTTTGAATTAAGAGGGCATTTTACACATGGAGATAAATCTTTCTAAACCATCCTCAAAAATAACACAAGAGAAGGCAGTTTATAAGTCCTTTGCATGCCCTACCTGAATGTTGTTTAAAAAGATATTTTTTTACCAATATGACACATTTCAAAAGGCCACTTGAGCACTCCAATCTGCACTTCCCATTAGGAACCCATTGATCTTGATTAAAAATACCTACTATATTCATATAGAAAGCTTACAAATATATAACACTCCTGGATAAGTCCAGTTTCTCAATTCCAACCCTTAAATACCACAGCAGAATTTAAAACACTGTATAAGGTGAACAGAGGCATAACATCTTCCATGGTCTTAATTTCCCCTGGTTTCTCCTATCTGTGATGTACTTCCCTGTCATATAGCTAATACAAGTTCTAAAAAGGTTTGGGAAGGC
Source organism: Corapipo altera (assembly GCF_003945725.1). NCBI lineage: Eukaryota > Metazoa > Chordata > Aves > Passeriformes > Pipridae > Corapipo > Corapipo altera. Next base: position 1,799,334 of record NW_020884900.1, on the reverse strand, counting down.
TCTCTGGAATAATTCCAAACCCCAATTTGTGCTGCACAGTATTGCCAGGTATCATAACTTTATATCACAGTTATCTATTTCCGTGCAGCGCTCTCACTCCTTCAAAAATATTCCCTGTCCTTTCTAATTATTTAACTTCCTCGCTACTTATCTTACATCTCACCTCACAGAAGCTGCTGCTTCCCTGAGCATTACAAGTTTTGGGAAGGTATGGCTCTTCACTCGGAATAAAGAGGGTAATTTTTTCAGCATGTGCTTTCATTCACGTAATTTCTGATCGTTCACTTCTTGAGGGAAGGGTTCATTAAAATCAAATCTACTAGTTTTTATAATGAGTGCAGAAACTGTACACTGAAATGAAGTTATTGGTGGTGTACATTTCAGTGTCTAATATTTTAATATAATGAGACTACATACATCTGTGTACAAATAAAAAACCTGTAATTGCATGTGTTTTTTTCTAACTTCCCTTCTGTTCTACAGAATTACATCTCTATATTTGTTTTACAGAGATGATAAAAACATATTTTGCAACAAGAACAGCTGCATGTCTACCAACTCTGTGATAACTTGACTGTGGTTCACTTTATATGGTTCCATATCTTTTTCTTTACACTTGAAAATCTCATGTCTGTTATGGAGGTTAAAACGGATGGCAGAAAAGGTAAAGAGGAGAACTTAATCTCTAGCTTTCCATGGAAGAGCAGCTGTAAGAGGATTATCCATCAAACAGTAAATCTCACAAATGCTGTCAAGTTCCAATAGGAAAACTCATCTTTGTGAGTAAACGATGCTTCTTTCTGTGAATATTCTTTCAAATCAAAGTTTTGGCAATTTCATCAAAATTTCACTTCTTTGATACAGAAAAAAAATGTTTGTTTGAGGTTTTTTGTATTGTTTTTAAATTAGGTATAATCTATTTATACATAACATTTCCTACCATTGAGCTCAATTGCTACCCCACACATAATTAAACAGGTTCAAAACCAGGGACACAGATGAATTAAGCAAGTTTCTCCAAAGCCAAAAACACAATTTCAAATGTTTTAACAAATTTAGATTGCGTTACTCTGAACTCCTCTACTACAATTATATGGTTTTTTTCTGTACGACATTGTTAAAAATGAAATTAAAAATGAGGTATTAAAGCACACTTCTGCATGTTTCTGTATAACAAAGTGCTAATTAAGATATAACTAGAGCACTACCTCGCTGATCTGATGAAATGGACCACAGAATTAATTAGGACCACTTTACTGATCTTTCCTCCATCACATAAAGATAATTTGACCCAAACAATTTTTACTTGCCAATTAAAGAACTTCCTGCATTTAGATTTCATTGCTATTAAAGTCAAGAGGATCGTAGCATTTTCCTTCAATATGATTAAGCCATTTTTAATCTTTTCAGAGTAACATAATCATTTGCAAACATCAGAAAGGGAAAAGGAAATTCAGAGATAATGAAAAGAAGGAGAGGCAAAGGGAAAAATCACTGTGATCCATATGGCACAAAAGCAGATTTGATACTAATTAATAATGCTCTATCTATAATCTATTTAACTTCCCATTCTGGCAAAATGCCCAAGTCATTTGTTTTGCTTTCTAATTCTACCCTTATTAAGTTGTTTATTATTTCTTCTGGTCTCCAAAATTAATAATCTATATTGCAGGAGAGATTGTTTTTTGAAGAGAAAGATAGAGGACACTATTGCAAACAGCAAAGAACCCAGCTTTGGGGTGTTGATAACCTGTCAAAAGGTGGTTACCTGCTGCCCAGAACATCCAGTTTCTATTGGGAAACTCAGACATCCAAGCAAAGACAGAGTAGTACGATGTTAGAGGGCCTCCAGTCAAGAAGATCATGGAAGCAGGACAAAGAGTGAACTGTATGTGACCACAGCACAAGCACAGCCTTAATTCACCAAATCTCTGAAGGTTAGGCTCCTTCCAAGGCTCTTACCAAGGCAAAACAGTCTGAGAAAGAAGACAAAATAGGGTTTTAAGTCTCGTCAGAGTCTGCCTAGTTATTATTTCATGAACAGAGACAAGAAGACAGAAAGGGAAGAATTTCCATCTGTTATTCTCTCTCTTCTGTTTGCTTTTGGCAGAATTTTTTTCAGCTCTTCCAATAAAGCTGAGTCAGACCAGTCAGGGGGAAAAACAATGCACCCCACAAAAAAAACAACACACAGTCAATGCAGCTGTCAATCTAGCTGCTCCACCACAGAGAAGAGTCCTCCAGCTCAGTATAGAAGTCTATTAACCAGATTTGTCTTACTGCTATCAGACATAGACCTATTCTAAAAGTGAAAGAAATTAAGTTGCTTTCACTTCAAGTTCTTGTGGCACTACTAGGACTCATCATTATTCAGTAGTTTGCCCTGTATACACAGAGGAGACTAGACTGCCTCTCCAGACTCCCCTGACCCCTGTTCTGCTGTCTAATTAGTACGTTAGCGCTGGAAAAAGCTGTCAGCACTGGGGTTAAACCAGCATGTCCCTTGAATACTCATGAGCTCAACTTTGCTTCGCAGACAAGGATGGTTGGATGGGGCCCTGAGCAACCAGGTCTGGTGGGTGTCATCCTTGCCATGGCAGAAGGATTGGAGCTGGGTGATCTCTAATGTCCCTTCCAACCCAAGCCATTCAATGATTCTGTGGTGTCCTGGCTTACTTAATAGGACACCTGGTGTAGGTGTTTGCTTCCTTAACAGTAACATTGGTTTCCTGTAGTGATTGCTGTGGAAGGTTGTTGCTCTGAAGCTCACGCCTTCTTTTACAAGCTATGTAACCATTGCTGGGAGCTAAGCCAGTTAGGGAAGAATGTGTCCTTCAGGTCTTTTTAGAACTAGAGTCCTCCATTACTTGGTATTTCCTCCCTCACTCATTTTTCCAGCCTTTTTTTTTGGAGGGGGTGGGAGCCAGGAAGGCAAGAGGAGTACACCTTTCCAAACATGTAGTGCAATTTGGCAGTACTGCAAGAAGGTGAAAGCACTGTATTGGCCTTGAAACAGCAGGTAAGGAAAACCACAACTCTAAATAGCCCAAACCTGAGGATTTAAGGGACACTTGGAGTGTGATGGTATATCTGCAGTGAGATAAAGATGCAGGTTCCTGTAGAGCACCATCAATCTGCACTTCTGATAGGAAACATGAATTAGAGGGTGTGAATCACTTTTCTACTGACACAAAACCAATGAACAATCAAAACATTTAATAGAGAGCATGAGCCTGATAGTCTAAAGATCTTGTGTGCATGCCATGAGTAATAATCCATTCACTTAGCAGACACATGCTTCCTACTCCCACATACTTCACACAGTCCTCGTGGCTACTGCAGTCTTTAAATCTAAGTCTCCTGCACTAAATAATCATAATTACTTTTCCTCAGAGATAACTGGCAGCTCAGAGCACCAAAGCTTTTGTTGCTGGAATTTTGCCATTGGTGCTGTGTAAGAACTGCACAATACATTACTTATGAATGCCAACATTCCTTTATCTGTTTTGGTATATTTATTTTTTTACTTAGTGCAATAGCTCCAAGGAACAGATGATTAATTCTAGGTTTTAGCGAAGGACCATTTACAATATGAAAGCTAACTTTGTTGTAGTAAAACTAGCCCCAAAAGGTAAGTGTTTATTGAAAATGGTATTTAACAATGCATTTTCCTACCTGCTATCTCCTCAGTTCCAAACAGGTTGTAATAGGTATATCTCTAGCTTTTTCCCCTTCTGGCTGATGCTGCTCTTGCACTGAAAATCACAGTCCTCATCAATATTGTCAGTGAAGCAGAGGCAAACATCTCTCCCCTCCTGTTGATCTTGCTTCCTGTACTGCTCACATACCATTCACAGTTAAGCAAATCATTGCTGCAAACTTGAAGCAGCTTCCTACTGCAAACTTTTGCTGTCAATTAGAACACAGAAAGGCTTTCAGTGGCATTTGGTATTACTGATCTGAACCACTAGAGCTAAAATATTGAGTACTAAGCACGTGATCACAGGAAGAGAAAGTAGCTTTGATGCTTCAAGGTTGAAGTTCAGTACTTCCCATTGGAAGTCTGAGGAACTTTTCTCTTGGGCTTCATTCATTTACGGTTGCCTAGTGCAGATGGCTTTCTACCTTTCCCAGAAGTACCTAGTACCAGATGCTCTCTTCCTTGCTAAGGCTCCAGACTACATATTCAATGTGTCCTGCAAAATAGCAGTTTCCATAATATTCACTCTTTAGTTTGTGTGCCTTCACCTGAGGCACACAAAAAGAGATAATAATTAGGCATCAAAAGTATGATATTTATGTTAAGCCTATCCCATCATCACTATGAATTTCCAGTTCTGGGAACAGTTTGACAGAAAACAGATTCACCAAAGAATCCATGTGTTATGGCAGCTCATGTATGGCCATGGTAATAGGAGTACACCACTACTCCTCGAGCCAGCAGGGAGATTGTTGTGGATTTGTTCACTGCTGACCTGGAGGGCAGGCAAAGCAAAGCAGAGAGGTGACTGATTCATTGTCACATTACCCGGCTCTTAGTCATCCACAGTCATGCCTTACACAAAGCCTTCACTTACCAAAAACAAGAGATACAAGGTGTAATTCAGAGGGTTCTCATTTCTATGTACCAGTAGTGTAGATTTCAGAACTAGGTTTAATTAGAACAGTAAAATCAGTTTAGCAGAAGCTGTAAACTGTTTAAGGACTGAAGTAAATTAAACGAAGTTCTACGTATTTTTAAAAACAACATATCAGGTTTTCAAAAACATATTGAGAAAAACAACCTTAAGGCCTGAAAGTCAGTGGTGAATAGTTAAAAAATATTAGCTGGAGGGCTCCTATCTTTAAAACACAATAGTACCAGAAATGGAGATGGTCAATGCCTTTTGAGAAATGCAAAAGTATATCACAGGATGAGTATCAACATGTCAGAATTTCCTTTTCCACGATTTTCTTTTCTTCCTCAGCAGCTAATTTATACTGCTCATCTTATTTACTATTGCACACAGAGGATCAGTTCTGTATGTGATTGTCCCATTTGCTGTAAAGATAATAGATTTATATTTCATTATATCTAGGCTATCTGGCTCTACAGAGGGTAATTTTGCTAAATTCTATTACATTTACAGTTTAATGGCTTAAAAAAAAAAAAAAAAAGAAGGAGTAAACTAAGTAGTCTTTTTTTTTTTTTTTCAAGAAGCAAGAACTAGAACCAAACCTCCTCCTTCTGGTGCCAACTTAACACAGCTAATCCAACCCTGCTGCCTCATTGGACCCAGCCACCACACACACCAGCTGGAGAACTGAAGAACTCCTTTCCCCCCAGGTAAATTCACCAGAGACACAGACCAACACAAAAACAATTTAAAATTAGCAGAAAAGATGCTTAGTGTTCTAAGGGATTTATGTAAGAGGCATAGTTAATACCCAATTCAATAAGAGAGGGTGTGTTGATATAAAACCAGTTGTTTCCATTTCATATGATTTGATATAATTTACTGCTCTCACTAGAAGGAACATTTTTTTTTTTTTACATAATGTTGCTAACACAATAGCAACCATCCATCTGTATACTGCACACAGTCAGAGGTATGGCATAACTCCTGTCTTCTAAAGTAAGGGCTTCCTCCCCCTACCCAGGGAAAACCTCCTGGCAAATTTGGGTCATTCTTCCTCTTCACAGAAAGAGACTGAACCTTTAGAAAAAACATGGTGATTACTATGCAACCAGAATACTATGCAACCACAGAAAGGTGATCAAATTTGGGATTAATACAACAATTTCAAAAAATTTTCAAATGTCCACAGTACTTGCTTCTGTTTCAAGCTCATTCCTAGAGATCACTGTAAGTCATAGCCTGCACTACAAGCTGGAATTCACCTTGTTGCAATCATTCTCAATGTAAGCTCATACACGTCCTCTCAAAAATTGCTTAGCTCACAACTCAGTCAACATACCTTGAACTTTAAAAACATTTGCCTGCATTTAGGCACAGCAAAATCACCAAACCTTCAGTTGGTTAATGCACTGACAGGCCAGGAAGGTGATAGAAAGCAAAAAAGAAAAACAATATTCCTGAGCCAGATGTAATGAATATGAATATACAGGATCTAAGAGAAACAAAACCCCAGAAAAGCATACTGATTAAATAAATCAAAATTTTATATAAATTCTCTAATGATATCATGAAATATACCGAGAAATCACACCAACTCTGTCCCTACAAATTTTATTAGAAGGAGTATCTTGTAGGTAGCAGTAATGTTTTGTTTTTACAATTTGAATAATGTTTGTTGTTTTATACAATGCCCCATCACTGCTGTGCTGCTATTCAATTCACAGGAAAACACAGTGCAGAAACAACTTTTTCCTTCGCTTCAATCCTGTCTACATAACATCACACACTTCCTACTGTACCCACTGACTAGCAAATACACACAAAACCATCCCATTCTAAATTGAGTGTGACTCTGCAAATACAAATTGGCATTTTTTTTCATAGTACTCAAACCATGAAGTTTGGTCATACTCCATTTCTTTTCTTTTAAATAATATCTACAAAGCACCTTTTCTTTTTTCCTTTTAAGAAATAATCAAAAAATAACATATTTGTGCTCCACAGCAGCAAGCTGTCCAGCTTAATGTCTTCCTATTGTGAAGACTCAGGTGACTGAATGCTATATTAACAAGAAAATAATCTGACATTTTTGAAATACATGTCAGTTCTCAAGCAACTGTATATATATCACTTAGACTCCATTTCAATTACATAACTAGAAAGCAAGTACTCAATAAACCTTTTCACATACACCTGGATATTACCTCTGAAACCATAATCAATTACATGAAACATCCCATACTTAGCTTTCAAAAATATCTGAAAATCTGTGACAAAAGTTTTGAAGCTGCAACACTTAAAGAATAAAAATCCCAGAACTGTTATTCCTATGAATGCAGAGCATACAAAAGTTTCTCACCGTGCCGAGATTTCAGAGGATTTTCAGAAGCAAATCTCCAAAAGTTTGACACAAGATTTCAAAAGGCTTTTCTGCACTTACCTAGAATAAAAAGCTGCCTCTATGAGTCACTTCAAGTGAGCTCCATTACTCACTTCACTGCAAGACCACTACATTGACAAGATATCCAAATATTCTATGGAAACAAAATCTTTCATCGTGAAACATTTTCTGGACATGACATTCCAGAAGAGAGGTTACACACGTATTTGAGTTAAAATACAGCAGTCTAAAGTATTCCTGTGATAATTAAGGAGCTGGATTGTGTCGTAGGAGTGCTGCACTGCCAGATGCCAACTAGCCAAGGGGCCCACTTTGGAAAATATTTGCAATAACTTTTTGAAATACCAAATTTGAAAGAGAACCATAACGATGAGTACATTTAGCCTCAGGCTCATCTTATTTCAAGTGTTGTTTCAGCAACTGCTATTGATGTTCTACCATATTCATGGCATGGTCATAACATTATCTGCAGCAGCGTGGGATCTTTTATAAGCAGCTGTAGTACTCACTGAAGTGCAGGTTACACTGCACAACTCACAGTTGCTCATATCACCCTCCACGTATTGCTTGTGCTTTAATAGGAAAGGGAGCTACATAGTTCCATCATCTGTCATAAACCAGTGCCACTTTCCAGAACAGTTCTCTGAGAAGACAACTTGTGGTTTTGAGAACAAGAGAGTGCATTATCTCATCCTGAAGAGGTGGACCTGTGGGTATGCTTCTGTTTTTGTTTTCAGCCACCTGAAAACATTAGAAAGATATTTTGCCTGCAAACAGCTCTGACCGACATTCCAGCTAGCCTCTGCCTTTAAGCTGTAGTTTGCAGTTTATTGAATAAAAGAACGGGATGACACCTGGCAGAGCATTCAGTGCTTTCACCAGAGTCTTCAGGCTTCCTTCCTTCTTTTCAAAAGCATGAAAACTAAATGTCACCAATACTCATCCTATTCCTTTTCAAGTACACCTACTGCTTTACTGAGAGATGAAATATCCTGATTAACTCATCTTTGTCTCCACTTATGGACTTTAAAAAGCTTTACTTTAGCATTTAGTCAGGAATCTACTAACAGGATTACAACACACGCTGTCAACATCAGTACAATAATAGAGAGTCAAAAAAAGCAAGTAAGAAAGACTGTCCTTTATTCTTTTATTGCAGGCAAAACAAGAAACTGCTCAAGCCTGCAACCATGATTTTTTTCCTAAGCACAAGTATTACTTGCACTTTCAGTGATTTAATTTCAGTATACCTCTCTGTCCTTCCCTCTGTCACTCAGTAAGAATGATGTGGACTTGCAGAAATAAAACCACAGTTTCAAGTAGCAAACCAAAACATTTACCTGCCTCTGATTTTATGCTATATTCTTCTTGGCAAGATTGAAAGAAAAGAGCTGCTGTCATTCAGTCTGATGGTCTTACAGGAACACTGTTTTAACTGGATGTTCTACAGAACATCTAAAAGGCGGCTCTCGCACCTTGGAGAGATGAAACAATTGCATAAATGTATTTATGACAGCTAACAATCCAATCACAAAACAGAATAGACTGAGCTCAGAAGAACACGAGCACATTATGGATTTCAGGGTGTCCAGCTGCTCCACCTGTTACTGAAAAGCACAAGTGGCCTTTGTGCAGCAGGGAGGGTGCAGGTGGGAGACAGGCAGCCAGAAGGCTCTGGGAGATAGCATAAACCAGAAGAGCAATGCCTGCAAAATGAAAATGTGCTTGTGTCATCCATATTTTTAAAGATGACAGCCAAGATCAAGAGTTCAGGGCCTGTGTAACTGCTTGATAACATCCCAGAGGCCTGGCTCAGCCACTGGAGATTGCCTGGGAGAGTTATCAGATTTTCAGAGCAAACTGGCAAGGTTTTAATAAATAGGAGGGTGAAACCTCTAATTAGTTTCTGAAAGAAAAGTTTAATAGAAACAAAACAGTTATTCTCAAAACAACTTTGGAGAGCAATATCACCCTTTTCTGCAGAAATTTAAAAAAATTGGGTTTATTTTCATTCAAGATATCTGCTCTTGCAGCTAGCTAAGATCTCTGGAGAAACAGTGGATGAATAAATCATTATCCAATAGAGAAACTGCTTATGCAAATTAGTTAACTTTCTAGAAATTTTTATGACAACAGATTTGCACTTCAACAGAAGCATCTCGATCTTGACTTATTTAGGTAATCTGTATTTATTACAGTTTCTTGGGTTTACCATTTAAATGGAACAACAGTTCTAGTCATTTAGACTCTCTTTATGATGGAGGGTTTTCAGAAGCCCTTGACTTAAGCTTACTTTCCTTTTGCTGTACCAAATACAAACTTTACTCTGGGCTATAAGAGTAGCTGAATATAGCCAGAAACCAAGATTGTATCAAAGTGCATGTGACTGCCAATAAAACAATTAAAATCTATCCAACTAAAGAGGTCTCAAAATTTTAACTGTTACATTAGTATTGTTAAGAGACTGAGTTTCATGTGTGGTTGCCAAAGAGATATCTTAATAAACACTTATAATTTAAAAATTTTGTCAATAACTTTATAAAACACCACCCCTAAAGTTGTTACCATGGAGACTATAAGTGACTAAAAAATGAAATGTAAACAATGAAATGTCACAGGGAAAAAAATAAGAGCAGAAACTGGGACAATACATGGTGAAACATAGCTAAGGTAACAAATGAAACACTATGGGATACAACCAGCAGAAAACTATCTGTGAAAAGGCAGCTCTTGGGCTCAAGATAAGAGTTAGAAAAATAACTATCACAGTAACCACACAGCCTGCCATGCAGAGCCTCAGTTCCACATAAATCAGTGTGCTAAAAGACCACTGTTATCTGTTGTATAGCATGGGTTTTAAAGTGGAGAGTTTGAACTAACTCTGTCCCCTAAAAGCTGACTTCAGTCCAGCACTCCAGTCAATCAGCCTCTGAACAACAAATAACAGGGGACAGGGATACAAGTCAATACAGGAACACAAGGAGGGCAGAGATGAAGTTTAATGTGTGAGAAAAATATGGAGAAAGTGGGCTTTTTCATCCCTTATCCTTGGCTCTGCAATCCTCAATCTGGCACTTAAACAGGAAAAGATCAGGACTGGAAGGAGCAAAATTTACAACTGAAGAACTAATCCACTATCTAGTGCTGTCCCCCAGTCCACCAGGATATCAAGCTTTTCCTGATTCCAAGAGGATGTAATCAAATGGGGACAGAGAGAACAGATGTCACTGCCATCTCCATCCTGTTTTGCCAAACTTTAATCACTGTATGCAACTCATCCCTGCTACCAACTTTTTTCACATCTTCCTCCCTCTTTTCCTGATTTCAAAGGAGTCTAGCAAGGTTGTACCTAATCAAATACTGTTGTAGACCTGTGAACAAAATCACAGATAGAGCAAATCTTTAAATACCCTGATACAGGTTTCCAATGTCTTGAAGTTTCTGATAACAGCAATGAATTGTGCCTATCTTTCTTTAGCTGTGAAGGTGCAGCTCAGGGCAGAGTTTTCATACCCATTTGCATGTATCAAACTTTTAAAAAAGAAAAGAGTGAGTGCAGACTATGACAGCTCAAAAGAGGTACACACTCTAAAGCAGAGAAACACTAAGATGCAAAGAGGTATTTCAATTTTGCACTTTTCTACAGAAAAAGTCTTGCTGGAACATTACCTACAATTCTGATGCCCAGCTTTTAATAAGAATATGCAAAAATTGAAAATAATTTAAAAGCAACAAAAAACTTTAATATTTTCAATTAAAAATTCAAAAAGTTGCTTATCCTAGAAGTGTAAGTAGGGGAGAATTTCATCATGGTGTAACAGAGACATGCAGGGAGAGCAGAATTTGATGGCAGAGAAAGCTCTTCCATGTGGTTATTAAAGAGAGAACAGACTACAATAGTTGAACCTGAGGCAGGCATATTCAGGTAAGAAATAAGAGGTACATTTGTTATGGTAAAATACATTAACAGCTTACCAAGGATTCTCCATCTCTGCACACTTTGAAATCACAATTGAATATGTTCAAACACAGTACCTACTCTAATTCAAGTAAAGGTCTTGGATTGAAAGCCATCATGCAGATGAGTTCAACGGCTCACAAAAGTCAGACCAAATAATCACCATAGCCATTTATGGCCTTAATATATACAATTCTCTGACTTATTTCTCACTTAATTCTAAGACAGGGTCAGAAAAGTTACAAACTAAATCAGCTCTTTTACATTCAGTGACGTGGCCATATGTCCCTATGCTTTCCATGCCAAAAATGCAATCATTTGCTTAAAAATCTGTTTTCTAACTGTACATACAAGCTAAATTACCCCGCTTGCTGTATGTGCTCATTCCAATTATCATCAGATAACATGGTCCACACAAAAAAAAAAAAAAAATCCATGCATGACATTCATGATCTGAAAATAGGTGTAAAATATGAAGAAAATAACAAGTCTAGTAAAATTACAGCAAAATTCTGACCTGGAGTACTAAAGTATTAAATGGTTTCATTAATCGTCATCTGCTTATTTGTCATTCCTAAAGTATAAATGCAGGAATTAATAATTCTACATATAAGAAGAAATTCTGGAAAGACCATGGCAAATACGTGTACACTGCAGTGAATTACTCCTGTCACTTTAAAGTGTGCATATGCTCTATCATATATCTCATAAGCCTTTACTAATTTAAAATTGCTTATTTTAGACAGCCTAGTAAAAATTCATGGTAGAAAAACCCACTGGGAACTTTCGAATCCCAACTCACTACTTTGAAAGTTGTTGAAGTCTGGGTGAGCATCCTTGGACACCACTACTGATGATTTGCTGTGTTCTTACACTCATTTGTTATTGGTGATGCTGTTTTCCCTTTGGGAAAAAAAGGATACTAATCTAGCTGGACTTTTAAGTTGACTCTACACATTCTTCTATTCTTATGATCAAATATCTTAATCAGCTAATTTATAAGGGCATAGATACATCTTACAGTGGTGTTACTCTATCCTCCCTCACATTTGGATACATTTTGTGCAGCTATTTACATAAACAGTATTTTTGCATGTATCATATAAGCTATTTTTCCATTTACTTGGGTAATATCATGGGGGCCATATCAAGACCTGTTAAAATATATATGTAAAAATTATACCTACAAAGAAGAAGCGTATATCAAGTCAAAAGAAAACTAAAGTAAAATTAAAAAAGGGGCATAGTAATGTTTTGTAAAGACCATTTTTCATTAACCTGAGGGGGGGAAAAAAAAGAAGGCCAAAATGACTGAAAGACACAGATTTCCATAATTTTTTGAGACATATAAAAGGTCACCTGAACATCCTATTGTGTAGTGAAGACTTAGGGGGCCTTTGGCATTGAAAAGAAAAGAATCTTGTGAAACAGATGAATAATGGAGTAAGGAAATTTATCCACTGATTGCTACTCTATCAGTAACAATCCACACAGATTTGCATCACAGTTTTGAAAAAGATTGTAAAAGCATATCAACCATGATTTTTATCTTTTTTTTTCATCTCCCAGCACTGTACTTGTTCTGAACACAACAGAGTGAATCAAATTAAGTCTCCCTCAATACCCACTCACACTGAACTGCAGTCTTTCTTTGTCTACCTGCAGACAAGGTCTGTACAAACTAACATCCCCTCCAAGTCAGCACTGTTCAAAAACAGGTGAAAAAAACCCAAACTGATAAAAGGTGCAGACATATTTAGTGATTCTAGGGTTTGGAACACTTGAAGAGAAGTTAAATTTAAAGGTTAAGAAGACTGAATTAATTCAGAGTTGTTTGGAGCTCAGAAAATAAGCCATGCTTCAAATCTATACAGCTAGGGAAAGCCTTGAGGATGAATACAAAGCCAGGAAGAGGGAATCTGAACACAGCATATTTCAAAGGCTATCTTGTGGTTTAGCAAGTCATCAGCATTGTGTTTTATGATGCCACTCCCGTGGCATTGTGCCTCCCATTGGTACCTTTCAATTTAGCAAGGTAAATCAAGACTCAGAAAAACACACATTATAACAAATTATTCTGGTCATATTAGCATTTATATAGGCAAGGCTTCTAGATATGAATAAAGCTAAACTAATTAAATGTAACATTGATATAATTCTCCCTGTGAGAGACAATCTGCTTTTCCTTTGGACTGTGGTGATTCTAGGGCATTTTGATGTTACTATTGCAACACGACAAAACAGTATTTTATCTATTATCCCACACATGGTAACACATTGATATCTGTAGGAACAGTTTGCATCCTGTGCTTTTTGAAAAAATTTGCAATCTGCCTTTTTGTGTTCATTAGTGGAATGCTTACCTTTCAGTCAGACATCTTCATAATAGAAAGATTTTACAATAAACATAAGTCTCCCTGAATTCATTTCGAACAGCAAAAAGGCAAGGAAAAAATATAAACATTTTCAAACACTCAAAATCCAGTAGCATATCAAAAACTAAAACACTGTTTTATCTTCAAAAATTGACTTATCTTATGGCTTTAGCTCATATAAGTCACAAAGAAGCAGTACCTTGTTTGAGCTGAAGTCAGTCTGCCTTTGGTTGACTCTTCCATGTACTTCTTTATTCCCACTTACCAAAAAAAAAAAAAAAAAAAAAAAAAGACAAGTCTTTAAAATCATTTCCCTTGAGGACTGTAAGAAGTACGCTTAGTTAATGTTAGGTACCATAGTAACTTTTTTTTCCCATAGAGTCTACATTTTTGAACACACCAATATCTATACTATAAAAGCTGCAAATAAACCAAGTGTAAAAGAAACTTGGAAAAAGTTAGCTGGTGAGTAATCTCAGAAAAAGGAAAGTTTAAAAAGCCTTGCACAGTACGTCTAAAATAATGCCAGAATGCATTGTCATTCCTTTCCTGTATGGAAGAATTTAGGGATATGCTGCAATACCAGCTAGAGAAACAGATTCCTTTATTTGAACACAGCATTTTAATTATGTTAACAAAACCAGGAGCAAAACCAGGCAGATGTGTAGCCTCAAACAAATTTTTGTAGTATAGAATTTCAGAAACTCTTTAAAAATTAATATATTCTCTTCTAAAATAACTGCTATCTCAAAAGGTCAGTAAGTAATTGCATATTATTGTCACCACTAACTTTAAGGAAATCAGATTTTCTCTCTCTAGGTAGCACCATTAAGCTCTAATTAAACCAGTTTACAAAGATACGAACAAAAAGCACCTCAGTAATTTTGGAGTGTTGCAACACACTGATTATCCAAAAATTTCAACTCTTCTCCAAATTTAAAAAATAAAGTAACTGAAGCTAGAGTCTCTAAACAAGACAAAATGTCTAAACACAGTCAGTGAAAAGCAGAGGAAGAACTGAAAGTATTTAAGATGAATTTTGCCCCGAAGAGATTTCAGTTGTACTTGGCAAAGGGAGGCAATAGAGTAGATCAGTGCTTTCCTTCCTTTACCTACTTCTTCTCTAACCCTTCTTAAGCACCAGTTAATCTAGAAGAAAAGGCCTGAAACTGCATTATGGAAAGCTCTGGAAGACTTCTTCCACATCTACTTTGGTAAAATCCTTTGGAAGGTTACACTGGCATTATGTTCTCATCAGTCTTACAAAGTCTTCCCACTTCCATGGCTGTTCAAGGTGGAGCATGTACGTGCTACTACAGAGTATCCAGATTCCCCCTCCAGTTCAGCAATAGATACTCAAGTGAGTAACTGGTGTTGAGTGACCCTAACTAAGAAAACTGTAATTTTGTCTTATCCTGACTGGTTGCTTCTAGATCTCCAACATAACTGAAGATGTTCAGTTTTGGAAAAGGAAACAGAACCCCCACCTAACTCAGTTTAATATGATTAGAAAACAAAGACCAGAGAAGATAATTTTCTCCTGCCCTATGATGGACACTGCTGATGAAATCCTTGCCCTGAGAAATGTGGTTCTTACAGCAATGCTAATGCTTTTCAGTGGCAAGTAAAACCAGGCAGAATTGAGATGCTTTTTCATATTTTATCAAGAATTCAAAAATCTGCCCACTACACCGAAAAAAATCATGTTTCTCTGCAGCATTTTTCTCAGAAAGAGACAGCTCAGTGATATCTTAAGCAAGCAAGCAAGCAGTAAAAAATGAATTGCCAATCAGTATTTTCACATAGATACATAGTTCTGAAATTTGTCTCCTATTGAAGGAGCCAAAAGACATAAGCAATCCACTGCATGAACAGAGAATAAATAACTGTTTGGGCCATCAGCAAGAGGTCACAAAAATAAAATCTAGCCTTCTGCAAGTTGGATCTTCACAAATCAGTAACAGCCAGTGGCACAAAATAGTTCTGGCAAACAGCAGGGAGAGGGGGGTGTCAATCTCCACAAGCAGGAATAAAATTTTTGAAATTACCTTTTCATAAGAGCTTTCAAGCATCTCACATTGTTCTTGTCCACCTGTAACTATTGTTTTTGCTGCTTTGGAAAGAGTACTGTGGAACCAAGCTTCTCACATTTCACCAGAATTCAAATTCCAATATTCCTTATGGAAATTTCTATCCTCTTCATGTAACTTTCCTGACAAGTCCAGAGACCTGCCAACATGTTAGTTTATCTACTGGCACAGCCAATAATTGTAGTGTAGCTTTAGAACATATCATATATTTTTCTGAGACCAGAATTCTGTTATTACAGAATTGAGACATAGCTTCACTTTTTTAATTTGAGCAGACTACCACAAACAAGCACCTTTGAACCAACAGCATTCACAACTCTCAAATTCTAGAAGAAAGGAGAATGAGCTTGCAACAGGAAGATTCTTTGAGCTGAGCTGATTGCATTACTTATTGACAAAACAAGACTAGTAAGATGGAAGCCTTTAGCAGGTTTAAAACATATGGCTTTTAGATTCAAAACTGTGTTGCATAAATTTCCTCTCAATTAATTCTTATCAGGTTGAAGATGAGGCCTACCCTACAAATTACAAGATAGCTTAAGTAGTGCAAACAAAATATAATATTAAATGACAAACGATTGAGGTTTGGAGTCTTTACTAGTCTTATTTAATGCTTCTAATAGCCATCAGGAAGACAGTTAACAGCATGGCAATGAATTCTCCAGATCAGAAACATGAGCAGAAATTACCAGCAAAAGGCAATTTAGAAAGTCACAGGCTAAGACATCTGGAACAAAATAATACAAAAAGATGGTCTACAAATTTTCTGTATTACAGAAAGCTGGAAAATAATAATGTATAAAGCAGTGTATATGTATATATAACCTACACAGAGAGACATAGGTGCATACTGTTTATATATATATAGACCACATACAGACAGGAGTTCTCTGACTAAAGGAAAATTGACAGGACTAACAGAAAACTAATATTTTTTGATAGGAGAACATAGCCATTTTCAAGAAAGCATTTGAAAATTTTTCAAAACCAATTTTGTTCCTTAAAGGAAATATTATATAACATTTGATTTGCCTTTAATATTGAAGGAAAGCTATGTCATGAAATTGGTTTCATAATAAAGACTAAACTTCACACATGAGCTTATGCCACATGTCCCAGTTTGCGTCTGAACTCTGTTAAATTTCCAGGCTCCAGCAGTGAAGCTACATGAAGCTTCCTTGTTAGTGAATTAATTTTCAGGAGTATAACTTGAAAGATAGCTATGATTCAGGAGTTCAGAGGAAAACAATGAAGAGGATAAAACACACAGAGGCAGCAGTTTGCCCATAGGATTAAAAGAATCTGGGCACATTTAGGATGGCTACAGGAGAACTCACAGGGTGGACCAGCTTGTGGCTGTACAAAGGGACTCCCAGTACCAGAAAATCATAAAACAACTATTTCTCAAGACTATTTAAAGCATGGACAACTTTCCAAAAAAAAAAAAAAAATCTATTTCACTGTATGATATTCTTGACTCAAAAATACTGTCTCAAGTATTTGCAGCATTTTCAAGCACGAGTCAGCCAACTCAGAGTGAATGTTTAAGACAGGATGTCTGTCACTGCCTCTTTAGCTGATTAATTTCATAGGTCTGTCCATTAATAAATGGCTCGCAAAGCCATTCATTTACTTATTGACTAGTATCTCTATAATAAAAAAAAATATTTATCTGCCGAGTAAAATGTCTCTTTAGTCTTTGAAAAACACATTACTCCCATTAACACTCTGAAGTAACAAGGAACAGTAAAACCTAATTTATTCCTAAACGTAAAGATAGAAATAGATATGCAAGAGCTCTCCTTGTGTTATAAATAGCATGAGGGACCTAAGGTAACACAGAGCAGTGTTTCAAATATTCCATGTAGGCAGAGGCACCAACATAAAACTTGCACTGCTTCAAGCACCTGAACACAAGCAGCTTTTTTCTCCCCCTCCGCCTTGTACTTCTTGAAGCTTGATTTTAATTATTTCACATTTCCTGCTATTTTATTCACCTATTAGAAATGTAGCTGAAAAGGTGAATGGAGTCAAATTATCAGCTATCCAAAACAGTAATCCCACAAGTTAGTACAGACTCCAAATCACTGACACACTGGCACGGTGATAGGAAGAGAGGTAAAGTAATTGCAGACTCCAAATCACTGACACACTGGCATGGTGATAGGAAGAGAGGTAAAGTAATTTAATTTCATAGCCTAAGCCATGGTGTAGTAAAATCTCAATTAGTCAAAATAGTCAAATTAGGAAAGTAAATTTGAAATGAGAACTGCTACATAAGCCTGTTAGGTTTTGCAGTTAAAGCAACATAGAGGTAACATGGCTTTTCAGAGAAGAGTCCATCCAAAAAAAAAAGGAAAAGCTAAATCACACAGACTCATTTTTACATGTTGAAACAAAGCACTATTTATACTCAGTCAATTGCTCTTCCTTCTGAAACATGACTCTGCGCTTCACTACATGGACATGCTCTAATTCACCTCCAGGGAACTCACATACTGAAATCAAGGTTGTTAGTTTAGCTGGGGAGCCAAGTCACTCAGAGTTAGTCGCTGCAGTGCTGAGCATCTTTAATTTTTACCCTTAATTCACCTCCACTGTTTTAGTTTTTTGTACTGGTTGCCATGAGCTCATGATTAATCTAGGCAGAATAATCAGAAACTTCATAGGGCAAGACCTACTCTTAAGCCACCAAAGGCAGACTCTTCATGTGCCAAAAGGTGCATGTGGAAAAAAAATGTTAATATCTCAGGGTTAAAAACAGACTTCTGTTTCAAACAGGATTTTAAGCCAAAAAAAAGGGAATAACAAGGGATTTCTGTGCTTGTAAATGACACGATTTAAACCGACAAAACAAAAATATTCAAGAGAATATTCAAGAAACAAAACCATCTGTAAGCAGTATTCAGGCAAGGAGGATCCTGTTCAGATGAGGGTCACTTGAATTATTGTGGCATAAGAACATGACTTCTGTAAGAGTTTGGGGGGGAAAACCCCATAAAACGAGAACAAAAAAATTAATCATGGAAACCTGATGTTTGTAGTGTATTGTAGAATTTTGACTGCACTACTCAGTTTGAAAAGGAAACAGCTCTGAGTTACATATACTGGAAACACGACAAATCTGAAGGGGTGAAGAATGGCCAACAGAGGCTGGTCAAACTCAGATAATTAGCAGTAAACAGATACTCTCACCATGCCATAAAAGTCCTTTCAATAGAGGGGGTAAAAACCCTCTACATTTGACACTCTAGAGGTTGCATTTCAGATTATAAAGAAACTCTATAGTTGTCAGGAACCTAGTTAACACTAGTGATAATCAACTATTTTCTATTTCCCTCTCTTTTTCTGTACATTAGCTTATCAATACTGCCTTGACTACAATGCCCAGACTTTTAGATGCCCTGGCTTCTGTCATCAATTCTTTGCTCACCAGCTACTGGAACTGAGGTTCCCAGACTGTCTCACCTTGAGTCGTTGGAGAAGTCCAGGCCACGAACTAAGTAGTAAAATCACAGTGGGAGATAAACTCCCAGAAGCCCAAAGGTTACATTCACACAAAATTTCCAAAGACACCAAAATAAAATTCCATTTACTGTGACTTAGTGGATATTTGTCTCCTGAGCTAAAAGTTTTAAGTTAAAAAAAATGTTTATTTTTTATGCACGTTCTCCAATAAGTGCATTGTAAAGCAACCTGATCCAGAGCCCAAAATTGAACAGTAACACATAAATAAAGTATGCTCCAGTTTTAAAACACATTAAGTTATGCATTGTAGTTTACATACTTCATAAGCATACCTTTTATCCTATTTTAAATCACTTCCACATTCAATAAGAAATCAAGGGAACGGCACTGTCCCATCTCTTTATAAGCACAGTCCTTTTTCCCTTAAGAAGAAAAGAGAAGTGAATATGTGTCAAAGCCACATGGCTTCTCACCTACAACCAAGTGATTTATTTCCTCAAGAAAAATCGAGCAGACAGGAAAGGATGATCTATGGCAACGTGCTCCAGCAAGCTGTTACAGCAGTGCCCCAAGTAGCACTGACCTGTGCTTGGTCACACCAAGTTTGTTATCCCTGCCCTCGGAGATGAGCTACATCTCCACAAAGAGTATACCTGGAGTACAGGAGGCTCTCTGACACAGAGGGTAGGGGAAGTGCACCTGCTATTTCTGCCCATCTGCTGTGCTGAGAACTGGACCAACCGAGCTCCCCCCCGCTGAAATAAACCTGGCATTGCAATACGATGAGAAAAGCTTTTGACCAGAGATACAGCAACCATGGAAGGAACATTGTCTGCTTGCTTTTCAGCAGCCAAGAATAATTTGGGCAAGATTCAAGCCTCATAATTTGAAAATAGTCTCTGAATTACATAGAAGTAACTCTACAGGAAGAGTTAAGAGGAGCAGATGAGATGTAAAGATGCACCTAATGTCTGAACACAAGATATTTGCCTATTTCTAAGAGTGAACCTATTTCTTGTGTGTGGGTTGTCTCTGTAAACTGCTCCTCCTGCCATAAAACATCCACACATTAGATCTTTGTCCCTTGAAAAATTACACACAACTCTTTGAATTCTTCAAGGAGACGAAGTAAAAGAAACTATTATCTCACTTTTCCCAGTAATTCCTCCCACTGCAATGATAGACGGGGTGTTCCTTCCCACCCCGTTTAGTTGTATGGTATGAGAACTAATACAAAGACTACACTGTACAGATCTGGTGGGAGGATAAGTTGTGGCAATGACAGGCAGGTGCACATGTCATCTCCAGAAAGCTCAGCACGAACAGCTTGATAAAGGCTGCTCACCATAGCATTGATATTCTGTCAAAACAAATATCTGTACCACAATAAGAAGTCAACATCTTTTATGAATGAGATCTATCTATAAGACCCTGCACAGAGGCCCTTATGTAGTTCTTCTCTGCACAGAGATTTATGAGTGCAGATTTGTGACTATTGATTTACTGTAACCTTTTGATCCCAGGCTGTGATCCCATTAGCTCTCAGAAAGGCAGGAGTAAGGCCCTGCTGCTGACTGTGTGTGGGCCTTCTAAGCAATCTCTCTACTTCAGGCAAGTGTATTGGGATGACAACAGATGGATATGTCTTGAGCCCTATGCTAAGTAAATAAGTGGAAGATGTTGCCATGGAGTAGATTTGCAAAGAGCCATGAAAGTCATTGATACATACAGTCTCTATGGATTTCGGGGAAAGAACTATCCACCCTACTCAAATTCCAGAATGGAAGTTCTACCTTGTAAAATGTCCCTTTCAATACAAGAAGAGTTTCCTGCTTATTGCTCTGTCATGTTGAGTTGCAGGATAAAGCTAAATGGCTACTAAGAGTCAGGTTCATAAATCTTGGGCCATAATTGGACATTACACCATGCTGGGGTGAGGAAAGGGGAAAGGAAGTATAACTTAAACTACAGATGCTTATTTTGTGGCATTCCATTTAGTAACTTGAAAAGTAAGTAGAGATCAAGCTGAGTTGAGAACTGATGCTTGGTTATCCGATTTGGAATAGGGTTGTAACCCTTCCCATGCAAGCAAAATAAATGCTGCCTTATGAGGACACTACAAGTCATTCAGAGACATCCTGCCTGAATCAAGCAGCAGCAACAGATGACAAATTTTAGCCAGAAACTCACTAAGTCCCCTCACTGTTCCTTCAGAAAGTTTAGACCTCTGTCTGCTCAGTGACTCAGCATTTTTCAGAACGAAAGCAGTAGTAGGAAGTTACTTGAACTCAATTCAACAGAAGCAAGCACATACAAGACCCTCATGAGCTTTCTGTGACAAGAACATCTCAACCTTGAGCAGCACGAACTATATGACATTAGAACTACAGTAGTATTTCTGTTTTGCCACAGGAAGGAAGCAGATCTTACAGACGCTGATCCTTATGTGCGTCCAAAAGTTGACCAGGTTCAGCACATTGAATTTTACCCACAGCATTTCAAGTACTCAGATATTACTGGCTATTACTTTGTTCAACCTCCATTCTTTCATTCATCATGTATTAGACACAAGGTAGTTGTAAGACAATATATAGCTGGTACTTTGTATAAACAGAACACCTTCTCACAAGTGTAAATTGGCATAGTGGTCTCATTTGAGAGGTTTACATGAATGCACGCAAGCTGGAAACCTGGCCTATAGCCTCCAAAGCAGTTGAAATACAGGGGAGTACTTGGAAATGAAAGGTGATTTCTAGAGAAAATAAAGCATTTTCTTACATGCTAGACCAGAGCAAGCTCTAACCTAATGGTGTGTATTACTTCCTGGGATTTAGGAGCTCCTTAATTCACCTTCTTTTTAATGTTTATAGGTACCCCTTTGACCACAATGGGCACTTTTGAGCACTAGCAATGAAGCAGTGGTAATGAGCTGCAGAGCAGCAAAAACTCAGTGAGGTTGCATTTGACTGTCTTTCGTTTCCATCTGCTGCAACACTAAATCAAAATAAATGGATTCACTCTGTGTTCAGTGGGATTTGCCTATCTTTTATTCTTCATCTGTAAGCTGTTATTAACTGCCAATTGACCCACATTAATATTTTCTCTCTTTTTGAGTCTTTTTTTTTTTAAAGAATAGTTTCTAAGTTTTTTCCCATCCCCCAGCCTTCCCAGAATTCTTGAAAATGAGTTTCTATCCACAAGAAAATAAAGTAGAAGGGGGAAAAAACAGATATTGATATTAAGATTGAATAGGCTACAGACTTCTTCCTGTCTGGGCAGAGCAAGATGGTAGAATTTCAGGGTCTCAACAGCTTTGGATCACAAAGATGGTATAGAGATCTGGAGTAGCTGAAGGTAAAAAACATGCAGAACTTGTATTGGAGATAAGACTGCATGGTGACCTATGGATTTCTCTCAGCACCACTGTCAGAAAAATGTGCCATAGGAATCAGCTACAAATCTCCAGTCCAAGATTGGAAAACCAGGCATTTAATCACTAACAAAAACAAGTTTCCTGCTGAGAAAGGAAAGCACATCCCCTCCTGTACAATTTGGTCCTTGCATCTTTCTGCCAACCCTGTTAATTACCAGCTGAGAGCAGATCTGAAACAATGCCAGTGTGGGATGTACTTCAATTACTAGAGGTTGGGCTTCTCTGAGTTTCCTATTACCAAGAACTCTTGCCTTTCTTCCTTTATTTCATCCTACCTAACTACCCTGTTCTAATTTATAGCTTTGCAGTAGCAACACTGTAGTTAAAAGAGAAATGGCACTTCCACTCTAAACCTCTATTTTATTCCTTTCATTTGAGTTCATTACTTGTTACACATAAAAACGTGCTTTCTGGCAATCCCTGTCCTCCTCCTCCTCCACCTCCCCCACAGCAAAAAATATTTGTCATTCCCCAAGGACAGCGGATGGCTGATCCTGTGCTCTCTTTCATAGCCTGTAGATTTGTCTTCAATGACAGCTTCTGGAGGTAAAAACCCTCAAGGATACTGCTACACTGTTTGCCTAGGAGAGAATTAGAGTTTCCAAAGAATGTAAGAGAATGTCTATTTGCCCTATATAGATGGAAGAAGTAAAGAGGAGGGGCTTTCACCTCTGCCCTGCCAGCACTTTACTTCTCTGCTTCTATTTTGAGGTTTCTCTGATCCCCAAAGGACCTGTCTGCAAATTTTACAACAGATATGCATCAAAAGTCAGCATCTATGACAGTTACATTAGAAGTCACACAGCCAACAATCTTGGGCTGTACTTGCTGTGCAGGCTCTTCAGAGAGCAATAGGGCACTTTCAGTCACAGCACTGATCTCTTCTCTGTGGTGATCAGTGACAGAACCTGAGGGAATGGCCTGAAGTTGTGTCAGGGGAGGTTTAGGTTGGATATTAGGAAAAGGTTCTTCACTTGGAGAGTGGTTGGGCACTGGAACAGGCTCCCCAGGGCAATGGTCACAGCACCAAGCCTGACAGACTCCAAGAAGTATTTGGATGATACTTTCAGACACATGGTGTGACTCCTGGGGATGGTCCTGTGCAGGGCTAAGGGTTGGATTCAGTGATCCTTGTGGGCCCCTTCCAACTCAGCATATTCAGTGATTCTGTGACTACTACACCAAAGAGAAAGTAAAACAAGTTCACAAGTCTAAGACCTGCGAGTTCCTCAAGTCCATTCATCTATTTAAGATCATTGAAGGACAGAGACAAGGCAGAGCAAGTTTTATTTCTACAAAACCATGTGCTCTGTCAAGACACTTCTGGGAGTGATAAAGCAAGGGCTATTGAAGCTTCACAAATAATTGCCCCACCTCAAACTACGGTGATGGGAATTTGTCAATTTTATTAGCAGGTTTTATTTTGCGTAAGCATTAAATCCTATTTCATAGTTTCCCCAGTATCCCCACATTTTCTTTTTAACATAAGAATTCAAAAAGTGAACAGACATTTAACTTTCATCCAACATTCCACGAAATTATTCTGTGCAATTGTACATATGCACACATGAAATACTGCAAAATGTCCTGTCCAGTGGAGAAAAAAATTGTTGCACTAACCTCCTCCAAACAAAAAAGGAAAAGCACTTTCAAAAATTTAAAATAAATACTAACAAATAGGGGGGAAATGCCAGTTCTTCAAATATTTCTCCAGGTTTCTTGGGGTTTTTTGGATGTCATGGCAGAAATGGGATATGAAACAAGAATGGGTGTAAATGTTGGGGTCAAACTCAAATGGGGAATACGAGGCACTCAAGCAGTGGTGACCTATGAACCCCACAATCTAGCAGGTAAAGCAGCTCTTCTCCCTTTTCCAGGTTGTATTTCACATTCAGCCTGTGGGACTTAAAAAATTTCTGCTTCCCAGTGCTAGCTGCTTTTGAACAAGAAGAAAAGCTGCCTTGAACTGATTATCTCCATCACAGATTTTGAATTGCCTTCTGATGCATCGGGTGATGGCCATTCTGTGGGATAGAATGTAAGACTGGATAGGCTATTGGGAAATTGAAGCAATCATTAAGAAACAGAAATATTACAGAAGCTTTTTGGTAGGGCTTGGCTCACACGTGGTTTTTCAGAGTACCAGGGAAAAACAGCATCAGGTTCTACCAATTGTTTCTGCCCACTCCACCTCTTCCTTTTATTTTCACTTATGAAAATTTAGAATCTTGTTGTTATACAACTGGATTAAGTTGCTAAAAATAGGTCAGGTAAGAGGATTTTAAAATTTGCTGACTACTGCATCAGTTCAGTGAGTACTGTACATAATGGTCATACTATATAAAAGTCAATAAATAACTACAGCATAATGAAGAGGCCTATTAATCACTTGAATTATAGGTGATGTTTTGTGATTCTTAACTGGTGTCTTCGGGGCACCTTTTTTTCTTGTTCTTCTTGGGATTTTGAAGGGCAAAAGTAAACATGAATGCAATTATGCAAATCACAAATTTTGCTACCAGAGCTTCTGAGACTGTCCTTTGTCCATCACAGATGACGTAGCCTCTGGTATCTTCAAACTAAAAGGAGACACTGCTTGTTTTCAGCTCTAGTGTGGTGTACAAGGCAATTTTAATCAGCTCTGTCTTTTGGCCACAGGAATGGAAATGAGACATTGATCTTCCCATCCTCTTCAGTACAGGAAATAGCCTTTCCACAGGGCCTTGATTAAAACACATTTCTATCACAGAAAGTTCTGTGGAGTTGAAGTATATTTCAGAGCGTATTTTTAGGATCTTTTGTAAAAATAGCCCCCTCTTTCAAATAAATTTTAAAAAACCCTCTTCTTTCCACTACACGTCAAGGAAAGTTTCTGAGGTTTCTACCTTAGGTAAGACAAGAGAAGCAGCAGCTGTCTCACTGCTGCCTCTCCTGATTCTAGCTGTGACATCTTTGTGACAGGAACATTCCTGCAGCCCAGAATCTTCTGCAGTTCAAAGGCATCTGGTTTTTGTTCTGAAACAGGTTGTAACAACTGGAAGCAAGAGGTAGTCTCAGAAATTCTTAAAAACCTGCAGACGAGCATCCTTCAAGGAAAAAGTCACATTTACATCCCTTAGTGAAATTTCCACAAAACATCCCTAATTCTAGTGAGAATTTATTACTTCTGCTACTAGAATGGCTCAGTCACAGATTTAGTTTATTCCTGACAGAATCAGAACTCAACATGGCAAGAAAAGCAGAAGAGAGAAAGAAAAACACCTCTGACTGGATTCTCTGCTAGTGGTATTTTTGTCAGGTAAGAATCAATGTAAAACAGTCTAATTTACTGAATACAATTGACCTGCAATTTTCTGAGCCATAAATGATTTTTCCATGGAAGACTTCAGCTCCAGGATAATATTAAGGCTCTCACTCCCTTAGATGTTCTGAACTAACTAGAGCTTTACTGGAGAGCAAGACACTAATTTACCTCTGCTGCAAGATACTGAGGAGGTGTAAGAAGTAAAGAAGAAATGTGGAAAATGAAGAAGGGGGAGAAATAGGAAGAATTCTATCTGTATACTGAAATAGCAAAGACCTAATAAACCCAACAGCAAGCATGACACCTGTGACACCTAAAGATTTAAAGGTCCTTGTCCTCAGGTTGGCATAAAAGGGAAACCCACTTTGGGCAAACATTGGGCATCACACACCCACCCAGCAGCACCAGGCACTTAACATGTTTAACAAGCTTTTCTGCAGCAGGTTTGGCATTCTAGCTACAGGAGGGAAACTTCTCATGTATCATGTCTGTCCTGGAGCTGCACTGCCCAGGAGTTTTATTAACTGTTTTCTTAACAGAGATTTTAAGGCTCTCCTGGGGTACATCACATTTATGGACAGGTTTCACTTGCTTCAGATTTGACTTGACCTGTTCGTATTTACAAGCTGCTTTTATTCCCATCTCTGCACTGCAGCCCACTGTTTCTAAATTACCAAGGTAACAAGATTCTTAAATATTCACAATTTGGTTCCACCAGTTGTTACAGTCTGTTTTTCATTCCTGCTGTCAGTCTCTTGGCCTTCTCACTAACACTCCTATTTTCACCTCTCCAGTACCAAATATTTCTTTTTAATAAATATTAAACAGAAAACAAAAATGCAAGTAAAATTACATCATCCACCCAGCAGAAGTTTCTGATGATTTGTAGAGTTAATGCAAGAAGTCCAGAGCTTTAGCTCAGAGTACTTTTTCATAAGTGATTCTCTATCCACCTCCAGAAGCAGAGGTAGCAATGTCCACATTGCCTGATCACTGAAGAAACCAGGCCCCAATAAATACGTTGCAATAAAGCATTGCTGTACACCAACCACCTGAAGGACAGGTCTCACAGGCAACTGCAGCCAAACAAAATCCCTCCCTACCCAATCAAACAGCAGCACACAAGGAGTATTAGCTCAAGACCAAGCCAAAACCAAGTCAGTTGGCTCACTGCTTTGGGGATCCACTGCCTGGGACTCCTGCCCGCCTGTTGGATCTTACAGAAGCACTTTGCAAGGATTTTTCCAGACAGGAAAGAAGAAAGAAAACAAACCACTAAGGTTAACAAGGAAAATTCATGCTTTGACTCTAGTAGACAATCATGTTTAAAAAGAGTGTTAGGTATGCAGGACAATAGGGCTTTGCCTGCTACTCTCTGGCTCAGGGTATTCCTGCCCTGCCTTTGGCTGGGAGTAAAGAAAGAAATGGAGATTTTGTTCAAAGAAGTAACCTCAGACACTTGTAAGGGAACAGTCCTGCAGGTTTGGAGGAAATTCTCAGTTTAACACTGGTTTTGTTAATGTAATTGCAACAAAGTCTGGGAGATCCCCTGACAAGCCCTGCTATCAGAGCTCACAAAGGAGCTTTCCATGAAGAGGGGAAAAAAAGCTTCCTTCTCTGAAATCAAACACCATTTTCTGATCCTTTGATCAAAGACCTCACACTCTTCATTTGAAACCCCCCGTAAAACAACACCAAATATCAAGAAAAGAAAAGAAAAAAGGATATCTGCAGCTTTTCATGAAATAAAAAAGTTAAAAATAAATCATTCTAGCCCTTTCCCTTCCTTGCCAATACCGTTTATAATGCTAATGTGTCCCTATTTCCTGACTGACTTCTTTAAGGAGGAAAAAACAAGGAATGTACACATTCAAGTAATAGGATGTCTTTGTCAGTTCATTCAAAATGCGCATTTCTATTAAGCAGCCAGGCCTTTTCCTTCATGCCACTGGAATGCCTGATTTTACTCAAACTGCTACTGTCTACACTCACAAAAAACTAACTGATAATTCTCTTCCCTTTTAAGAGCTGTGTCTACCCACTGGCTCACAAGGGACTTGGTTACATGGCAAAAGCAGCAGTGCCACGATAGTATAATATATGCCAGGTCATTATTCAAAATGTTGCAGATAATTTCCCCATCATTTCCATGTTCCTATGGAAGCACGTTATAATCCTTCTCCTCCTACATAAGGTTGTGAAACAAGAACAGATTACTGTAATCCTTTCCCTCCCATGTCACACAAACAATATAATCTCCTTGCTATGTCAGAAGCAAATTTCTATCTGTAAACATCAAGTCAAACTTAAGAAGGAGTTGCTGCTGCCTTCATTGTATTGGTAAACAGTTATGTAAGCTACTTATATATATTTAAGCACAAATACATTGACGGAAGACTGAAGTTCTAGGCTGCAATTCAGCCTATGGTTTCTCGCATTTGTAAAGGACACAGAAGCACACTCCTTTCATAGGAAATTTAGGAATTAATTACAGTCTGGTACACCTCTCCCTGACACACGAGAGTCTAAGCTATTCTCAACTTCAGAGGCATCTGAGCATTTGAATTCTATTCTGAAAGACATTTAAATGACCTGAACATATAAAAGCAAGCAGCAAAATAAGTGGAGGAACAGGAGGCTGCTCAACACCCCATCAGCACCACAGGTCCTAACTAGGTGGAAAACATCCTGACTGAAATTAGAGATAAGGCATGGGCCAGCAGACTGCCCAGGCCTGTAGCCAAATTACAGCCTTGAGTGTGCTCTCAGAGAAGGCTGAACCTTTGGTCTCTGACTTTTTTCTTTTATTAAATGGACTGGCACATCTCAGAAGCATTTTTATGAATTAAACTCATGCCTGCAAGGGTGGTTCAAATGTCAGACTGCAAAAAGAGGAGGTGGTTACACAACACAGTGAACAACGAGCCCTTCTCTCATGATCTCAGAACCAAAAGTGGGCCTCTGTTTTCCAGTCTGACATTGTTCCATTACTTATCTTGTATTATTAAAGATGTCAGCTAGTACAAATAGCTATTGCAGTCCCAAGGAAGTTGGGAATTGAGACAGAGAGGCTGCCAGAACGCAAGCTTAACAGTTGTGTTGGGTCTGAGGGCATACCTATAACTTAAACATTCATGTGGGAGAGGTGCATTGGCAAACTATTCATGTTATACTGAGGATTATTAGAAGATGCAAATCTGCAGAGAGCCTTCGTCTTTCTCTAGTCTTCCACTAGGAGTATAAACAATACAGACCTTAGGACTTTCCCTGGTAAAAAAGGCTTTGAACAGAAGTTTTGCAGTCCAAGTGCACTTTTCAGCCAGATTGAACTGGAGGCAGACAGCCAAGGAAAGAGAAAAATCAAGTGAGCAGAGGACACCTTCCAGAGCACAGTAGAGGAAGAAATGGTGTTTCAAATGAAAAGCAAAGGCCCAGAAATCATAAATATAGGTTTCATATATTTACACATAACCTTTAATGGATGTGACAATTGTCCATATAACACTCCACTTTCACATTGGCCACCATGTTGGACTCAAAAAATAAAAGAAACAACTTGTAGCTATGACAAGGGATAACAACTGTCTTGAAAGAACTGCTGAAAGAATGGAGGACTGTCTGCATGCAAAGGACATGGCACATTTAAGATTTTCATAACATACAGGATGATGAAGAGAAATGAACACAGAGAAAACACATCTGGATTTCAGCAAGTAGTGGCAAATCCAGTAAATAACAAGCTGGCACACAGAATTCAATTTCTGTTAGCAAAAAAGGCACGGAAGAGGGGACCATACCTTCCCTGAACTGGGGCTACTATAGGAAAGAATTTATAGACATTGGACCATTTTCAGCTGGTATGAGAGTCTTAAATGCCATCTAGTGTCAGTAAAATGCAGAATTAGCTGGCAATGGATCATGACCCAGTATAATAAAGTGTTTTGCTACTAGCTTCAACAAGGTAAAGATTTTACCCATGGAATGTTGATGTCTAATAGGACTAAACTGAAAGACAGATTTTTTCATAACAGAACTGAACGTTAACATACAATAGGCAAAGTATGCCCCAGACACTGCACACTCAAGCTCAGATACGACCTTTAAAGCAGCTTTACCTCAAGGGTTATAACTACATTTTTTTATACAACTTCTTCCTTTTAGTATGACCACATTCCATATAAAGACAAGATCTGAATGTGCACCAGCTTTCTCCTTCCTCACTCGGACCCATATCATAGACCCCAAAGGGAGATCTGACAGTGGGGCCATGGGGGAGTCATGCGGTTTTTTAACTGTGTCTCCATGCTGCAACGTACATTGTCAAATCAATCAAATGCAGCAAAATTAGATGACTCCTTTTTCACCAGAAAAAGTAAGACTTTATAAATCTGGTCCAGTGGTACTACTCACTGAAAGGTACTGAGGATACAGTTTTTGTGGATGTTTCTAGAGTGCAATTTCCATGTTTTTTGTAAGCTGAGGTTTTAGTTTCTCTAATCAATCCTTAGTTACATTTATAAAGCTGCAGTGCACGCATTTCACTTTCCCAGGAAAAGGTGAGGGAGTGCAAACATTAGATCAGAGTGCTTCTGGTTCAGTTTCTCAGATGACAGGTTCAATACACATATCTATAGACAGTGAACTGAAACAGAGCATGGAGAAGAACAGTGAGCTCATCTTCTGTCCTAGGTCTTTCATTGTTGTTACAGAACATTGCCTATTTTTTGCTGGTTTGTTCAGGAATTTACACTTTATTAATTTTTTCAAAAGTTTATCTTCAAATACTTAAAACTGAAAAGCTATTCTTTATACCATTTATCATCCTCACTCTCAGTTCAAGGGCAAACTTCTTTCAACAGACTGCAGTTGACTGGGTTTGAGACAACTGCTTAAAAAAAAAAAATCATTCATTATTCACATACACTTTTCTGATGGCAGGGCTTTTGATCCTTTTCTCTAGTTTTGTACAGCCATTTATTCCTGGGCTGGAATACATGTTGCAGAGGATGCAGGACAAGGACCTGGGCTGTTTTGCTCTTGGGAAAGAGAACAGAATTAGATTGTGTTGAAGAAGAGATGCATCCTTATACACTTATCAGAAGATAGTCCTGTGTTAAATAGATTCTAACTAGCTAATTCCACTCATCTTCAGTACAATTATGGCAACAAGAGGTATGGCAATTCTGGAAGTGAAGTTCTGTTTATTCTATAAGATGACACACAGCTGTCCCAACTGCTGAAGAGCTTTGACAAACTTTGCACTTTGGGTTGCAGTTTGTGAGAAAAAATAAAACAGGCTGTTGTCAAATAAAAGAACCCTGTCCAGTTCTTACCAAACAGTTTTTTATTTTCCCTCCTGGTAGATCTGTGTAATATTAATGGGCCCATCTGACTTCTTGTTCCCCTAGTCTCTGCCTTTCTCTCAGTTTAAGAAGCCTGTGTAAAAGGAAAGATTTTTTTCTGGTAGGTAGTTTTCAGCACCTCAGCTTATTACATTTAATTTGAATTTCCTAATGAGCATTCTTTGTTAAGACAGAGAATTCAAATTAATAATCTGCCCCAACATAACATCACCATATCTTTTATTACTTACTTTCTCTGTTATTTTTAAGGTATTGCTGCTACAACTGAACTGAAAGAATACGAATGTAGGGTTTCACCTGTGATCTAAGAGCCACAGACGTTAATAGAAGTCTATAGTCCCACACACTTTGCTTTTCTCACTGTTAGCAGCTCTTTGTATCCCCTTGTAGTGCACCAGCAGCCTCCTTCCTGTGAACCAGACAGGGAAAGGGAATGGTTGAAACCTCTGCGAGACAGAAAGGGCATTTAGGTTGAGAATAAATCATCTCTAATGGGAAGAGGGTCAGGTCTGTCCTACTGAGAGCAGGAACACAAGCTTCACATGTTCCTCAAAGTATAAGCTGAGAAACTAGGGATTTCTAATGCCATCACAGCACCTCCACTCCATGTTTTACATCAGTAAATGTAATCTTTTAAAGCAGTATGTCCTACCCAGCCAATTTACAGTGCAGCTAGAGCAGAATATATACATTCAAATGATAGCTCTTCTTAAGGTCTCAAAAAGTGACATCTGGCAAAACAAAATGATCAGCAGTTGAGCTACTTAGGACACACTGCTCTTTCCCCATCCCAAAACAGTTCAGTTTTAGTGATTTTCAGTACCACATTGCTATTCCATTGATATATATCATATACTACGAAGGAAAGAGCTAATTGAAAAAACAAACTCACTCACTGGCAAATCACATTTCTGCACAAGTTCCCAAGGAAAGCAAACACTTCAGGAAACAAACTGAAAGTTCCCAATAGAATCCAGCTCCGTCCATCTCTATTAAAGTAATGGAAAAAGGTTCCTTTCCTAGGGTGGATCAGAATGCAACAGGTTAGGGAAAATTATAAAGTGGAAAGCTCTTTAAGTCCCTCTGTTTGTTCTCATCATCATCTTTTGAATCAGAAGGTGTGTTAACAAAGCGCCTGCTGCAGGGCTGTCTCGTCTCGTAGGCAGCAAGGCTATGTGACATGGCACTTGCTTCTGCCACCTCACCTTCAGGTTCCATAGGGCTATTGTCGTGGCAGCGATGTACTTGCACCAAATGAGATTTGAAGGAGCCCAGAAATTCACCTCTTAACATCATCTCTACTCTCCACTTGGAGAATTACGGCCCTTTGCCAGCCTTTTAATTACCTCCAGCAGCTCACAACAGGACTTTCCCCTCCCCAACAATTCCTACCAAGCCACCAGCAGAACTTGAGATTCTCAGATGGACAGAGAAGTTACTCCAACAATGCAAGCATGAGATTGATTGCTCAAAGCTACAATTAAGCTAATTAACTGAAGAAATTATGTGTTTGCTGCTAGCAGGAGTGCTTCTCCAAAGTTCTCTGAGGGGAAGATTTTTTTCCTAAGATAGTGAAGAAACAGGGAGATGGTACTGTGAAAACTTTACCTCATTTTGGATGACTCTTTGCTCAAAAGAACTCACAGTAACATCTTTCAAGCACTCAGGAAACACACCATGAGAGACAGGGGTGAGAAAATCCAGTCTGCAAGAAGGCTAGAGGGAGAAATGAAGGACTTCTGACCTACTGCAATGCAGTCAGCTGACAGAGCAACGCACTTATGTGACTCTCTTACAGTATATTCTGTATTCAGTTGTAAGATGAACAGCAATTATGGACTTATTTTAAACATATTTTTGAAATAGAAAGTACTCAATGCAAAAGGCATCAGAGGAGCACAGCTGAAGCAATGCAGAAAGCAGCACTAAGGCAACAGAAGTTTACTCTGTTTCAAATCTCTTGCTTTATGTAATACAGAAAAAAACCCAAAAGTTTAAACATTTTGAAGACAAATTTTAGGTGGGAAGGCAAGGAGTGATTATTTCTATTCCTTTTTGACTAATCAAAACATTTTTGCAGGCGAATTGCAAAGCCTTGTTTCGATTTTTACTTCTCTGTTCTGTATCAATATATCTAAAGACAAAACATTCAAATCACAGCCAAAAGAAAACAAAACACCATTTGGGAAACATTGAAATAGAATGTTCCAACATCAGATTGATTTTATTTCTTCTCTTCTAAAGTGATATACCAGTGAATCATCACAATTTCACACTATGCATTTCACTGTAGACAGGGCTGCACAGACTGAGTTTGAACTCCGGGCAAGTTTCTCTAACAAATAAACAAGTCAAAAAATTCCTGCCAGTCTGGACTTTTTTTTTTGTTGTTGTTAAAAAAGCAAAAACAAAAAAAATCCACAACCAAACACCACAAAACGCAAATCAAAACCCTCCAAACACATCAACTTTGTTATGTTCCAT
Organism: Corapipo altera; assembly: GCF_003945725.1. NCBI lineage: Eukaryota > Metazoa > Chordata > Aves > Passeriformes > Pipridae > Corapipo > Corapipo altera. The sequence goes on along the minus strand of NW_020884900.1, from coordinate 1,765,839 downwards.
CTGCTAAGTTTCTCTCACCAGGAAGCAACATCTTCCACAGAAGAGCTGGAAGACTGCGTATTTAGCATCTGAAACAAGGGAAAAAACAAGTTTTCTGTTTGATATTATAACAAAAAGGAAGGTTGCTCTTGGCTTCAGTACCACTTGGAATATTTTATACAAAGTGATCAACCACTCTTTTAGTGACAACTTTTTAAAAAACTCTGAACTTATTCAAAACTACAGTTCTACCCATCCTCCCCATCGTGGGACTACTCCTCAAGCAAGACTGTTTTATACAAATGGCAATAACCCAGCTACACAAATAGCTGAGAACTACCTGCTCTCTGTACAGGTTGCAGCCCATAATCACCTACCTTGCCTCTGCTGAAAGCACAGCAATGATTATAGAGCTCTCATTTAAGGTATTTGAATTACAGAAAGATGTTACACATCAAAGTAATCAAAGGCAGTTTAGGTAATGAAGTTGACACAGAATGGATCATTTCCCAAAGAAACATTTCATTCGCATGTAATAGAGCTATTTTAAGTTAATTTTGACATCACATCATGATAACAACACTTGTTGACATTTACAGCATTTCAGTGACAAGCCTTCTTGCTATGAATTAATTTTAGTCATAAGCAATAAATATAATTTTGTTTCACAGAGGGAAAAACCCCACCAAAATGCTAACCACACAGCTATTCTCACTGCTGGTATGAAAGACGAATTGGCTGTCTGAGCAAATATGCCATAGGACACAACCTTCAGGAGCTCGAGAAGTTAATAAGGAGGCATTTTGAAAGATAGATGCACACAACTGTACATACAGGGAAACTGAATTCAGACAAACACCACCATCATCTGTCATTTGACAGAAATGCTTCCTTTGTTCCTTGTGAGTTACCTCAGAAAAAAAATATTATAAACCATGTCTATTCTTTAACGCAGATGCAAAGATCAGAAAGCCAGAGCCATTGCATGGTAGCAAACATGAAAGGGGAAAGGCACCCCAAACCAGCAATCAGCGGTCCTAAAAAACCCAAGGGAGTAAGAATGAGCTCTGGACAGAGAAGAGGAAATAGGAAACTGGTCCCTTTGGATCGTTGCACTACCTTCTGTCCTGGCCACCATTATGTGACTCAACAAAGGGGAAAGGCTGCCAGGTGTCAGACACAGGACAGTGTAGGACATCCAGAAAAAAAAAAATCTACTGGAACTTGGGCAGAAAAGGAATATTTCTAGTCTTTTCAGAGTTTCGTGCAGAACAGAAAAGGTCCACTGGATGTATTTGTAAACATAACTGCAGAAAGATAAGACAGATAGCGAGACCTATCTTCTGACAAGATCTCCAGGAACTCACATTCCTTACCTTTCTGTGCTGCAGCATGAGAGTATAACTGGTCCAAATAAGCCTTGGGCTGAAACGTTAACTCCTGAAATATTTTCATTTATACCATTTAACGAGAAGCCTCATCAAGGTATAGCCACATAGATTTCTCTCCTTCCCTCAGAAGTTCCCATTCCTATAAGCTCATTAATTTACTTTTTATATTAAACTCTCATCACAGTTATAACTTCCACTAAGTGGTTTCAAGGTTGAAACAAAACCCTTGTTGTACAGAAAGTGGAAAAATAGCATACTGCTTGCATTGCAGAAGAGAATTACATTCTCTCCTCCAAGACTTTCAGTTGTACTGTCTTACAGCATTAGTCAATGTAACAAAGGAAGAAGTCTTAATTTATATGGAGGAATGTAAATCAATGTGTTGGTAGATACATATATGGATATACATAGATTAAATCATGATGAGGAACAACTGTCAGATAGGATGTCTGCTGGCAAAATCAAGCAAGAAGATCTTGTTAATTATCTGGTTTTACTGTGTTTAACTTAGTCAATATTTATACCTCCATTTCATCAAATTAATTTCTTAGTGAGGAAAAGCATAACTCTCATGAAATTGGGTATTTAGTTATCCAAAGTCTCTATGCTAAAGACAGTCCCAATTCACGAGAAAGTGTACAAGTTCCACTCACACAGGCAGAAGCCCCCATGTTCACAGATGACTTGACAAGCTGCCAAACTCTTCAGCGATTTTCTAGTGATTTATAATTCTATTTAGCCATTTAATTGGCATAACAAAAGCAAGCTATTAGTTAACATGGTTATCAAGTGTCCGTTTGTGCCTTGCTGTAATTCATATCTAATCAACAAACAGTCACATGTTGTTTGATACCAATTAAATGTCTCAACAGTTCTTTCAAGGTATTACCCTAATAAGAGTGCAATTGTGTGCTCAACATTTCAGTAACATTTGAGGTAACACCCTGCAGACCATATCTAGCTCCTTTATCCTTGGAGAAACTCAATAATTGTTAGGCATCAATATTTAATTACTAATAACTGCCTCAATACATCTAAGCAAGCCACTTACAGAATTATTGTTATAAATAACAAACAAGATGAGTTTGCTTTAAAAACTTGTAACTTACACTTAAGGAAAGAGAACTTTTATGAAATATACACAATGATTAGCTTTGGCTAATAGTTTCCTTTCCAAATAAGAGAAAGGTCAGCAGCCCCTGTGCCTGGGGGTAGCTGCATAAACACTGTTGTATATAAAAAGACAAAAGTTGTACCAGTCTACAGCATCTACTTTCAGTGTAAACATGAAGAAGTAAAGGGAAAAATTCTGTCATGAAACAAAAAAAAGGTAAGCTACAGGAATTAAAAAAGGGAAAGGTACCTTGTGAGTCCCAGCAGCCCTGGTTCTCAGCAATATTGTTGTATCAAGAAGGAACAACGTGCACAAGCACTGTAAAGGACAGCTGTCTCTTCCCTACCCTGAATAAAACACCTCAGCTCTAAAGCTATTTACTATTCTTTCAAAATGTCTCCCTCCTCCCCCTTGACTTTTCAGTATGAACCATTTTTCATCTACCTACAAATTACATGAAGATAAAACAACCGAGTGTGATGTTTTTGGGGGTTTTTTAACCAACACCAGTACTGTCTTTCCCACCACACAGCTCTACAATCTTGAATGTAAGATATAAAGAAAAGTCGTAAGAACTTGGGACAGACCCTTCAGGCCCATGTTTCTCCCAAGTCAGACTATCAGCTCCCTGTTTTATCTGTTACCTGGCTGATATTCAGCAGTGATTAGTATGGAATAGCAGCGAGGCTCATTATGGATCACAGAAAATATCTTTTCAACAGTGTGCGATACTACATCTGGAAAGAAGCCAAGTATTGATCTAATTTAATGGAAAGTCCAATCACACAGTGTAAGAATAGGTCTGAACATCTGCACTGAAAAGGCCTTAGGTGAGATTGTTGATCCTTGTCCCACATTTAAGTCTAAAATGCAGCCTTTGTGTAAGCCACTTCTCCTCCAGATAGGAAAGCCTTCTTTTCAGTGCATCCTGCGTCTTTTGAATGGGTTTGTTCAGATGAAAAGATGTAGTTTTTTCTAGGAGGGGAAAGGTTTAACAACTCTCAAATTTGAGTCTTCCTGAAGCTTCAAGACAGTGCCCAAACACCAACACCTAGCGACCTCTCCTGCTTCACAACTGAAATGGCTTTAAAAATGCACAAAAAAGTCCTTAGACTGAAAGGGGAAAGGTAATTAAATCTTAACAGCTTTAGATTAAAAACAAACTCACTATTTTGACTAGGAAAAGAATGGGACAGATGCATGTTTACAGAATGCATTTTTACACCTCCTTGCAGGGCTGACTCATCCTGTGTCAGACTTTTTCTGCAGAGAAGAAAACTTAAGATGAAACTTCTTTCTAAACGATGTGTTCCCTCTCTGCCTTATAAAAAAAAAAATAAATTGTTTGTTCATATTCTTTCCCATTTTGAGTCATTAATATCACCTGAGTAGCTGCAGGATGAATTGCCATTTTAGTAGAGTGCTAGAGTTCAGATCCTTGACTTAGTCCAACAAGACTATTAGGAAGGTGATCAATGGACCATTTACTTGAAAGACGGGAGGACAAATGGTGATTTATCCTCTCCCTGGCTGGCCACCTATTTCCTCAAGCAATCATGAAATTACGATAACCATGAAGGCAGCAGCCACTATTTCTTCTCCAGGCTGGAATTTTAATTGAGAAGGGAACTCTGAGTCATTGGGAGACTCGAAGGAAATCGGTAAGCACCACAGGCTCATTAATAAATGACTCCACAAGTCACCTGAAAGAGTTGAACAGTGACCAGCTCCCTCACCAACCACAACGGACCTGAAGCCACCTAGAGCCCCAAATGGTGTTTCTAGGAATGACAAAGTAGGTAGTACCCAGGAAAAACAGAGATGGACAAAGTGCAACAGAGCCAACTCTTCTGGCTCCCAGACTTGACATAAAGCTCAATAACATCCTTTAAAGAGAGTTGAAACAGCTCTGATAGTTGTCAGGCGTTTTTGCCAGGGAAGTCATGCAAAAACATTTTTGGCTGGATGCATTTTGGCACACAGTTGCCACAAATGTGATTAGTGAACACATGCTCACTTGCAACAAAAGTACATGCTGAAGTCTATTTCGTACAAAATCAAGTGGAAAGCAAATCTTAAACTGAGATTCAAGTAATGTTCTCATTTAAAAGCTGCTTTTCAGAAGTTGAAAATTCAAGCCATAATGTTCCTCTAGTGGCTTAACACTGCTATAGAAATTCTTGACTAATTCTAGAAATCTAAATGCAGCAGTAACATTTTATAATAACTGCCCAGGGAGAAGGCACAAGGGCAAGCATGAACTATATCCACTCTATCTATAACCTAGTCTTCACAGCTGCTAGAGAACTCAGTTCAGAAAAAGCAGACACTGTTTCACTTCTCTACCCCGGCTGAGGGACTGCAAATCCACATCTCTCAGCAGGCTTGTGTTAATCCCAGGATAAGTGTTTGGCAGAAGAGTGAAGTTGGAGCGACTGAGCAGATTCACTTCCTGTTGAAGCTGTTCCAGGAAAGAATTTGGAGTAAGGGACAAAGGAGTCAAGATATGCAAAAAACTACTCAGAGCACTTAGCCAGGAGAGGAAGTGACCCATTTTCATTATTACCAGCAAATAGTTAAGCTGACACTTCCAGTAGGCAGCAGACCCCTGAAATGGGACAAAATTTCATAACACCCTCATCACCAACACATTCCAATGCTTAGGGGTAGATTCTTATTTCTCAGCAAGTTTTTATGTGTTAAAGCACCCAATTCTCCCCAGGCCCTGTTCTAGGAACCACAGGTAGCACAGGAATGCATCTCCTCTGAGAACCAAGTGCCTAAAGTCTAGCAAGCCCCGTATTTCTGGACACCTCAGTTATTTGCTGAGTCTGGTCCTGAGAATCATATTTCAAATCATGAGCATACATTACAAAATATGACTTTCACTTACTACTAACCTGAATCATATTTGAGCCAGTGACTTAAACTGAAAGGCTCATGCATTTTACTGTCACTCTATGAGTCATCCAGACCCTAAGGCAGAACATTTCTCAAATGAAAAGACTGAAAATACTAAGTACTTTAAAACTGTCTATGCATATTTCCCTGTTAATCACGTTAATTAATTTCTGACTCTCCTACTTAAAACTATGTGATTTGTCTGAAACAATAAAAGCAATTAAAAATTAATTTTTCATACACTACATTGAAATAAAAGATAACAAGTGCTTTTTGTTTCAGCAAACTTTACAGGGTTAATAGGAAAGGTCTAGGTTATGAAAACACAGCTTTGTTTTTGAAAGCAAGTAACCATCATCGATTCAAGTTTTATCATCTACCATGTCTGTAATCAGAACAACTGAGTTTTTGTTGTTCCCTTCAGAAAATGTTAAAAACGTTTACTAAATTTGCTGTTGAACTGCTTCATGTGACCCTGGACATGGCTTGAAGGTGGTTATGAAGTGCATGGATTTAACATTAAATGTTTTATAAACAAAATGTATCCTTACTCTACTATAAAAATATACAGGGCTTTTTTTCCTTTTTTTCCAAGTCGTATTGACAAATGTTGAGCCCCAACAGATGTGGAAAGAGGAACATCAACACCAAGTCAGCCATCAAGTACATAACTTCTTATTCAGTTTACTGGTCCATCAAACCACTTCAGCATATTTTTAACCAACAAAAAATTCCCAAGAGGAAATCAACATTAAGCAAACATTTGTTTATCAAATTGGGAGGTAGGTCTCAAATTGAACTGCTATCTCGAAGTAATAGCTCTGTAAAGGCTTCACCTTTCAGTCCCTCACCCTTCCTTGGCACACACACGTTTGGCAATTAGATACTTTTGAAGGTGCTTGTGCAGAATCCAGTGTCCTTTCACCACATTCATTCACAACAGAAATTCACCATCTGGTGGTACAGAGCAGACAATCCCACGGGATACAGGACACAAATGGCAGGCATGTCTGCAGTTCTTCAGACTCAGGACTGGACAAATTGCTGTGGCTCACCACCACAGTCCTGTGCAGTGTGAAAGCAGGTTCACATCCCCATCCAACTGAGAAGCAGGCAGGGATTTTGTCCAGCTCATTAACTTCATCCAGTGTATCTACTCACTTCTTACAATGCTATGCATTGTGTGGAACTGCCAGAACGAAATAGCCCTGGAAACAGCTGAAGGTTATGAGTGAATTTTTGAGTGGGGTTTTTTTTCGAAGTTTTGGTGTTTGTGGTTTGGGGGTTTTGTTTGGGTTTGTTTCATTCCGGGTATTTTAAAAACAAAAACAAAGCAAACCCACCTTTTTCTTTCTCCCTTAACCCCCATGACGTGCCAGCAGCAGCTATCTCTGCAGGACAGAATATGTGCACCCCACCGTAAACCTTTTTGAAAGCACTTGGCTGCTTCTGCAATTGTAGCTTCCACTCCTATGGAAGGAGAAGCAGGACACAGATTGTAATGGCCTTTCCAGACAGGAATAGACAATGCAGCAGGCTGCTCTATCCTTGTCACTGCAGCATCCAGCCAGCATTTCATTATGCTTAAGTATGACAAGTGACATTGTACAGCTGCCATTTCCTCGGGTCTTCACAAAAAACCCAGAAAGTATCTCAATAAGGTCTTCCAGCAGACAAAACTGGAAATTGTAAAATTGCACCTGAATAATACAGCTTGTAGGAATTGTGGTGGGAACAATAACTTACATCTTACTATACATTCCCCTGCACATGTGGGGTTTGGTAGAGGTCACAGGTACTGATAAATTTGGTCAAAATGGAGCCTGTTTTTTTTGGCACCGTAAGTTACCTGCTGCAGGATATTGCTGTGAATATTAAAACTATTTGGTTAGTCATTGAAACAAAATAAAATCAAGTGCTTTCAGCCACTCCATAGCAAGACCAAGGGACAGGATGTCCCTCGAATCCAACAACTCATTTCAGTTAGATCTGACAAAAAGATCTGACAAGGTTAAGTGCTTAAACATTTAATGGAACTGTGGCCAGCAAAGGAGGTAATTCCTACTAATTACCTCCTGAAAGGCTGTAATGCGAGCTCAATTCATGATAGTCACATTCTGGAGTACAGCCATTAGTGATACTCCAAACTACAAAAGTTTTAGTTGTTATTAGAAAATTTGAACCACAATACATATTCAGTATGTAAATCTGGCTTAATTAGTTCTGCTGATAGTAGAGCTGTTTTGTCAGCTGTGTCTGCAGTACACAGATTAACCCTTTCATATATATCTCCTATATTTCATATATCATTCCAGACAAAAATACTGGTATGAAATTCAATATTTATTTGTATTTTTTTCCTGCTTCCTGCTTCAACAAAAGTGAAATTTGGTGAGGTGAAATTTCCAGTTTTAACAGGGTTTGGTTTGTAACTAATCTTTATTTTCATGTGGGCATTAACAATTGGGGGATCAAATAGGGAAGAGAAGGAAGTCCCCTTACCCCACTTGACAACACCTCTATTCATGTTTGGTGGTACAACCAAGCTTTCATCTGCTCACCTTATAACTTACTGTTGAGTGAAAAACTTCTGAATTTATCAGGTTTTTTCCTTTGGTTTTTTTATTTTTTTTGTAACATCTAACAAAAGATGTGTCCAAAACATCAGTCATCTGTATTATTGTACTGGGTTGTAAAACATGTGTTTTACAGCAGAGAAAACAGCTTCATTTATTGCTACTTAGAGATATTATATAGCAGTAACATAACAGCCATCAAGTGAATCTACATACTGTCAGCACACTGGCATATAATGGCATTTCCAGGTTTCCAACAGAATCATTATTAGTTACTATTTCCTTCTCAGGAGCGCATCATGATACACTGATTCTTCACTATTAAATCTATTTTCAAAAATTACTAGAGCTTTTACAACCTTTTTAGGGGGAAAATATTAAAGATCAAAGTGAATGCCATAGTTCCCTGACGAAAGACATGTTCAGTTTTTGGTCCACTGCTATTTCAAAAGAAAGACTTCCACATCAAAAAGGAAATAAAAATAAAAGGAATAACAAGAAAGAAGGACACACAACTACAGGTACAAGAAATAACATATCAAAACTATATCAGGAAGATTTGATAATATGCAGTATTCAAAGACCACTATTCCAACCACAATGCATCCTCCTTTTCCTTCTCAACGAATTCCTCTGGCAGACTGAACACACAGCTTTCTCACATTTTTTACATTTTACTTTTAACTGAATAAACCAGTTGATTTCCATCTTCAGACTCCTCCCTAAAGTCACCCTCAGTGTTACCTTTTTTTAGCACCCAGTTCCTTATTGTCTTCTCTCATCTCTAGGCAGTACTAAACCCTGCAGAATGAAAAGATCCAGATCAATACTTACAATTCCAGCTTGCTCACAAATAAAAGGAGTTTGCCAAACCTGGACCTTAAATGATCCGTCACACCACAGCTGGAAAACACAACACTGGTAATGAAATTTTCTTGTATTTGTAGAACTGTTAAGGATCAGTGGTTTCTCCAAATATCTGGCAATTTCACTTCTCAAGCCCCACTATTTGAGTATCGATCTGTTTTCATGCAACATAGCTTCCTATGTACTAAATATTTTCTAACACAAATGCATTTCTTCTTGCATTGCTCTTTCCACACTGAGCTTTCACTTTCATGATCTGTTTTTCTATCTTGAATATTAATCAGACTTAAGTGCTCATTCTGCCAGTGCTTATACATGTGCTGGACCTCACTTGCCAAGCCATTCTATTGTCTCTGGAGAGACTCTTATGTACAAAAACAAGGAGCTGAAAACATTTGCAAGACAGTGGCTTTATTTTACACAGAGGAAACAATCTTACAGAATGACACAACACCAATAATAGCAACATTTTACCACCACTGATGACCTTAACGCCAAGATGTAGGACTTTGCTTTGAAGGGGGTGGATAAGAGAGGCAGGTGGAAATCTGCCAAGGACTGCTATAGACTTTTCTATGTTTTCCAACACATTCAGGTTCTCGGAAGGCTTGTGACCCTTTGAAACAACTGTGGCTTGATAATCAAAACAGACTTCTTGTTGTTCCTGCCTCCAATGAATTTTAAGACGTCAGACTCAGTACAACACTGTGCCCCTGTTGCACACACACTCTTACTCGATATAAAAGGGCAGTTGTAGTTCTATCTTATATCAGCATATGTAGGTTAGCACATATGGAAGAAGCTCTAACACCATAGGAGCCATTTTCCTTCAAGCCACAAAACAAAATTACTAAGGTGAAACAGCATCTCTTGCAATAGGCTGTATCACTGGGACAGAATCCAAAACAGTGTGTTTTGATGAATGGTGACAGGGAAGCATGACTTAAACAGCACAAGGCTCATTTAAAAAATTCCACTTTTACCAAAATGAAATGTTACCTTTTAACCTTTGATTCCCAGAGCCCACACTACTACTGATATCTCCCCACTGTTTGACAAGAGGTCACTGACTCTGTCATTTGTTAGAAATGTGTCTGTCCTGTTTCTCCAACAGCCATCTCTTAAACCTTAACTAGAATATCTTTACTTAAACTTAAAACTCTACAGTCATGAGGGAGAAGAGGAACATCAAAAGCATCCTGTGACTAACCTTGATTTCTTAAACAGCTCTGAGGTATTCTTGATAAGCGTGAAATTGAGTTTGCCTTCTAATGCATGACAAACATCAAACATCAAAATGGTGATATGAGTGTGACGCTGGTTTCAGCAGCACTGAGAATAACTGTTTATGATCCTAAACAGTTTGAATTACAGAAGAGGAGTTTCTAGGGCTATAAAGTTCAAAGTAGTATTAATTCTGACAGTTGATGCCATTTTAAGAATTTAGATGCTTTCTTTGTGCCTGAACTGAAGCCACCCTTCCCTTTTATATTTTCAGTGCTTCACGTCCCCCTTCTGTCACAGGAACTGGTATTTCCTGATATTTTGTACTGTTCCCATGCCTTGCAGCAGTTCATCATGACTGACTTCCTCAGCAGCATCTGAGGAAGCCTGTAAGTAAATGTTAACTGAGGTAAATAATAAAAGGAACTGCTTGAACCAGTTTGGGCTTGAAAGCAACTGCACTTCACAGCAGGGCCCAGCCCACCTTCCCTGGGCCCTGCTCTCTCACATGGCACCCCGTCACCCCATGTTGCTTCCCAGGGAATCATACAGTCATTAAGGTTGGAAAAACCCTCTAAGATCAAGTTCAACCTAAAATTGCCAGGTCCACCACTAAACCATGTCTACACTTTTTTGAACACTTCCAAGGATTGTGATTCCACCACTTCCCTGAGCAGCCTGTTGCAATGCTTGATCACTCTATCAGTGAGGAAAATCAGGGAGTGATGTCTCAGCCAGCCCCAGGGCTACCAGTCCAGCACTCCTGGACCCTGTAAGGGTTCCTTAGCACTGTAAACAGCCTGTATATAACCAAGTAAATCATCCCAGTTCCTGCAGGTACCCACTAATATCCCATCACAAAACTGCGGATTTAAACTATAATAAACCCAAACTAACATCAAACTACACAGAGGAAAACTGACACAATCTGACCCATCATGAGACTACTTAAATGAAGATTTTGAGTATCTGCTATTAAGTATCATTATACTTTTTTAAGGTGGACTTGTTGGGAAAAAAATGCTTTGCCTTGGTTGCACCATATTTTGTTCCTGTTAACAATCACATTCTAAGCCTGAGTTAGAATTCTAAATTCTATAGAAAATGGGGTGCACATGCACTTGAGAAGAGGAAACAGAACAGGAAATAAGTGCTAGGTGTTGCTTTCTAAGAAAAATGAGTGCCTGACTTATTTTAAAATAGGATCCATGAAAACTGCACCCCAAGCACTGCAATTAGGCTTCAACATCTTGAGATTTTACCTAGAAACGTTGTAGTTTAATGTTTCACTGTGACTGAGTACATTTCCCCCTACACACAGAGAGATGTCCAAGGTCAGAGAAGAGTGCTCAGTTATGAAAAAATCTGTCAAGACAGTAACAGAGATCCTGACAGCATGATGACCCAGAAGGCATCATAAGCCAGCAGAAAGCACTTAAGTCCAAATATCCTGACACCAAAGAACCGAAAACCATCCAAAAACATTTGCATGATTTCCAGAGCACTTCCTCAACAAAAGAATTTCATCCTTCACTGCATTTTTCTTCTAAATATTTCCTAGCATTATTACTAAGGCCATTTTAATGATGACCACAGAGAGTTAGTTGATGGGATGTACTAAACCTCATAATTGTTCTTACTATGGAATTTATTATCAAGGAGACATAAGAATTGAATGCTGACAAAATGATCTTTTACTGCTAACATTCATCTCTGTTACTGGGACCACATCTTCCAGCATTAAGGCCATGTCTATTTACAGAAATATATGGGCACACAGCAACACTTAAGCTCTGAATAAGTCATCTTGAGCCTTTATATCTGCCTTAAAATCTCCAAATGTACAAGATTAACCTACAGAGAACTACCTGACTTCCAGTCATCTCCATTTACAATACAGGACCTGAGATAAAATCACCCTGGAAACTATTTCCATTACTTGTTTTGCTTAGGGGTTTTTTGGAGATGCTTTACAACAAAGGGGAATAGTATAAGCTAGGACTGAAGCCATGTCCCATTTCTCCAAGTATCTCTACCTACCATCACCTATCATCTCTGCAGCACAGAGCCTAGAGGAAGTTCTTAAAGACTCCTATTGTTTCGTTAGTAACCAGCCGCAAATAAACCACCTCTAAGCAAAGAGCCCAGACTACAGTTTTTACTACTCTCAGTATTGTGAGGTAACAGCTCTCATTTGAACCATAAACTACAAAACACTACTTTGATTATAAATTTCATAAACACACAATTATACATTTCTTCCCGTTTCTGAACTGACAGATTCAAGGTCCTTGATAATTACACCAAAACCTTTTTCTAGAAAGGTTTTATTTGACCAACAGTACCCAAACCATTTAGTTCACCACCAAAATGATCAACAAAATTAGTAACCAAGAAGCCAAATTTAATCTTTTAAACAAGATACATAGTTCTAGCTGTGTCATTCTGTTTTATATATCAGAGAGAAGGTAAAAAAAAATGAACCTTGAAATACAAGGGTGCCTCTGGTACCACTTAGTTCTGCTGCTTGTACAGAACTCAGGAACCAATAATGAAAACTGTTTTCACTTTTCATTCCTGAAGAACTTTGTAGGAGGAAAAAAAAAAGGAAAAAAATACATTTTCATATGTATTATTTCTGTGCAGTAATATCCCTTCATTGTCTGTGGGAGAAGAGGTATTGACTTGAGAGCTCCTCAAATCTTTTAATGTACATATTATCAATTTTATTTTGTAATTCCCTCTATTCATTTCAGCCTCATTGTAGATGCCTTGGTATTTCTAGTAAAATTATATGAAAATGTCGCTTGACTCTACTACAAAATCATGAGTAATATTGTAATATCAACCTTAAAGTGATACCTTTGTGTGACAGTCATAATCTTTATTTCTTTTCAACTTTACAACTATGTGTGCCATTTCTTAACTGCCATCATTTAAAATGTTTCCCTGTACTGCTTCAGTTGCATAACCTAGTGTCATTTTGAAAAGGCAGATCTGACTTCCACTTCTGTTGGGATGGTTGCAACTTTTAAACAAACTTTGGAGAGCCACAGAAAAGCAGGTAGGCTGCTTGGGTTTGTTTGGTTGTTTTTTGTCTGTTTTGGGGGGTTCTTTTGGTTTTGTTTGTTTGTTTGTTTTTAATTAGGAGAGAAACAGTAGTTAAAAAAGGTATTCCCACTGCTAAGAACTCTGTGTCCCAGGATATTTTTCAGAATGCTTTCACCTTTCCCCTGTGGCAGGGTGGGTGTAACTAGATGACTTATAAGATCCCTTCCAACCCAAAGTATTCTAAGGTTCTATGAAATGTTTGTCCCTAAGCATCTGTCCATAGGCTTTTGAAAGTTTAACTTTATAGAACTAGCACACATCATCATGGTTGGGCTTCGCGAACGAAGATTTAGGAAGGCACTATCCACGTTTGTTACAGGCACGCTGGTGACTTATGAGGCCAATACGAGATAGACATATCCAATTGCAAAAGGCACAGCAGAAAGACTCCTTAGGTGGTGTATTCAGCAGGATACGATTCTTTCTGCGTTGTCTTTTCTCCTCAGGAGTGATCCTGCGTGCATTCTCAAAGGAAACGGCAGCGTTATAGATGGTGTGTCTCCAGAATGTAGATACCGTCCTGATCATCGAGTTCTGCCGTGGCCCTTTGGAGTATCATGCTGAAAAAGACTGAATAGGGTTGGAGTGAGAACACAGCCTTGTTTCACACCATTTTTTTATTAGAAAGGACTCAGAAAGTGCATTGCCATATCTGACTTGGCCATGCTAATCCTCATGGAGTGAGAACTAACACACATAGTAACACAGATAATGTTCTCCTTAAAGATTCTACTGTGGGATGAAAGGTAAGAGATTGTACCTGAGAGAGGACACCTTTCCTGTCCTCTTTCCTTCTTTAATTCACATTTACATCACCCACAAGGCAGAGCTAATACAGGACCAGGATGGTGCATCAAGGTGATAATTCATCATCCCTTTCCTCTCAGCAAACCCACAATCAATATTGATCTGGCAGTGACTCTCCTCAGTGTTCAGAGAGCAGGAAAGCATCTGTGCCTTCCCCCATATCTCAGTCCTTGCAGGTCCCATGGCTGCCCACACAGTTTTGAGAGCTCTCAGGCTGCTAACACAGTCTCCCAGACCCTGAGACATGGAGAGACTGCCTAGTTCACAGGGCTCTGTCCTTAAAACAGTGCACTCCCTTGTTTCAGACCAGGCACCCCTCCAGGTTTTCTCCACAGCCAAGTTCTCATGACAGGAGAATTCCTGTGCAAGTACCCTGTGTTCTGCATTAAGGATAGAGCACCATCCCAGGACTGAGCCAGAAACTTGAAATGACTTTTCTATCCCTACCTTCCAGCTCCAAGTTTCCCAAATTAAGACCATTAGAATCAGCTGTTTGCTGCCTGGGATAGATTATTTCACATAATAGTTGCCTAAGGGCTGTTAGGCATTACACTTATACACACACACACATATACATCTCACCTCTCTGAGAGTCAAACAAAGGGCCCACATGCAAAACTCCACCTGCCATTGAGTTTCACATTATTAGGTTCTTGTTTCTTCTCGCATTGCTCAAAGTCCCTTTTTCTGTCATAATTTCACACACTTACATACAAAAAGCCCCATATCTCTGAAGCTGTGTTTTCTCCACCTGACCCCAGTAGAAGACAACTGCTTCATTACCAAGACGGCAACTAATCCCATCACACAATAGTCCTAAAAATAGTGAGGTGATACACCAACTTCAGAGGCTTAATATTTCTTTCAATTTTTGCTACACTGCCTGCTTAAATGTTTCTATTGTGATGTGTACCAAGGGAACATTTAATAGACCTGCACCTGGATGGATGTAGGCTTTCATTTACCTTCAAGGTTATTTTCACAAAAGCATTACGTTTTCCCCTTTTATCACAAAGCTGCCAGAGTGCTTTAAGTCCTTCATCTGCAAATTATGAGTTCCAATACAAATGCCAATACAGGAAGTGATAGACCATCTTTAGTCAGGAACATCATCCTCCCCTCCCCTTCTCAACACTGGGAGAAAATTATAAATGAGTCATTATGGAAAATGCTCAGCAAGCCAAGTACTGCACTATATGCAATTTGGGAGCTTATTTTCCTCTCAGAATAATAAATTAGTGACAACCCATAATTCTTCAGTTTAATCTGAAGGATTGTATTTCTATTAGAGAGGAAATGCCAGTTTCCTTATATCCTGCTTCTTAACTTCTTCTACAGTCTCCCACAACATGCCTTCTAAACCTCCACACAGAAAAGCTACACTCAACATGGTATCCAGTTAGGGTGTTGGAGTCTAAGCCTACAGCTGTCCTTGTCTACATCAGAAACAGCTATTGGGGGGCACTTGAGAAACAACAATCTCGTGATGCACAGGGATGCTGTGAAGCAGAGCTCAAAATGGGCACTATTTTCAATCTACTGGGGCAGCCCCTGCTCAGAGTCCGCCAAAAAATGTTTTCAAATGTAAGCAAAAGTTAAGGTGTTCTAAGAAACCAGGCAACAGATGGCTCACAGGATCACAGAGATACTTCTGTATCTCTTTTCTCTCATCCCAATATCCCTAGAAATGGCAGTGGTTTGTGGCTGAGAGGCCTGACAGTCTCTGCTCTGTGGTTGCACTGCTGAGAGTGAGAAAAAAATAGCTACCACATAAGAGGAGGGAGGGACCTCAAGTTCTTAGCGCAAAGCCAGACAGAAAACTAATCTGTATCTTCACAGTAAAGAAGCAAAACAGAGGCTTCCAGACTTTCTTGAAAGCATACAGACTCCCTTCCTACCAACTGCAGTAAGCCAACCCAGAAACACTCAGCATTAGCATTTAGATCCTCCAATTACGTAAGAAGACAGTATACTCTTCAGAAGAAAGAAAAACAGGCCCTGGACTCTCAGCCCCCTCACAGTGATACTTTATACTTGGTAAAAATCTGTAGTCTTCTGCTTAGACATTACTAAAAAACAAATAAAGAAAGAAAAAATCCGCAACAACAAAATCCCAAACAAGCAAACAAAACGACTTCAAAAAGCTTCCCAAAACAATACTCACCCCTTCCCAGTCACCTGCCAGTAGCAGTTCTCAGGCAGAAGCTCTACTGGCTTTTTGTCTCCTCCCCTAATCATCTCATGATAATTACTTGGCGTAAATAGCAGCTGTTTCCCCTTAACCCCCACCTGTCACCCAAAAGAACCACCCCAAATTGTATCAGCAGGTTCCTAACAAACTCGACTAAAACAGGAGAAAATGGATTGGCTGCACCTGTTGCATTAGTGCTACACTCTCCTCAGTATTACCCTAATATGTGTGCATATTGCCACTCACACGATGTGGCAGAAGATATCTTTCTTAAAAATACACTAAAAACACCAAATATATTGCTCTAGGCCCTAATAGCAGATCTCCTCAGGAACAGAGTGAAAAAATCACCTGTGTAAACTCACTCTTGTTTGGAGCCAGCTGTAATGAATCCCCACTGATTAGTGTAGCAAGTTTTTCCTCTCTTCACTTGATCACTTTATTTATTCAGTCAGTCTGGGAAACGAGGTTTTTTTATTGCCACTTTTAACCCTGTATTTAACCCTGCTTTAAGCATTGTTAATTCAAGTTTGGTATTTTATCTGTGTCTACTTTATGGGCTGTTACTGGCCTTGAGCATGTTGTCCCAAATTTCTCTTTCCTCATATTTAATAGTTCCTGACTTTTAAGCCTCTAAAGAAATGGGTTTAGGGCCACCTCTTTCAGTAATGCAGGTTTGGTAGGATGCAAAGCCTTTCTCAGAGCTCAGCAGTCAGAACTGGGTAGTTATTATGCTGACTCCAGAGCTCAGCAGCCTTCAGATGCAACCAGTTCTCAGGCCCACACATGAACAGCTCCATCTAAGGACTTTTTTGGTGGATCTGGTTTTAAAATGCAATGATCAGCTAACGGCTGAGAGTTGCATCTCTGGTTTCAATTGAGATTTTACTCTGCTCAGCACTAGGCTTGATCCAGCAGCCTGTGGTTTGTCACATTCTTGTTCTGAGCAATCTTTCTGTTAAACAGAATGTGAGTTCAAAAAAAACCCCTTTCTCTCTCCAGCATTTTATGCCAGATTTGCTGTCCTGCACATCCACTGGGGTAAACAGCAATTGCACTGTATTATTTTGAATGGAACTTCACCAGTCCAATAACATCACAAATGAGGGTCGTGATATTGCCCTTCTGGCAATTGGTAGCTCAGCTAAAAGTTATTGCTGTCACTCATGATAATTATCTATAAGAACTTGGAAAGGAAATAATTATTGCTGTACCAAACCACTCAGTGGCTCCCTGATTTTAAATTTCACTGCAGTTACATTATTTTGACATGTATCAAGTGACACATCAGAACAAAAAAAGCACATTTAAAGCTGAAAAGTACCTTTTCATTCTCCATACCTGAGTTCTGTATCTCTGAAGAAAATTAAAGCTTTACCCTTCATTTCTAGCTGTATATTTTAGTAGCTACATTAAAACAATCAGTAAAATCTAGTTTCCTTTTTGCTTTCTCAACTGCAGCTACACATAGCCTTGAGTCACAAGATACAAGAGTTCGAAAGGACAAAACTATTCAGTTTGAGATATTATACCACTAATCAGCATCTACAATAATACGATATTTATTCTTGTAAAGATTTTTGCAAAGAAATTAGCAGAAAATTAGATAACTTTAAATTAATATATGGGCATATGATAAAGTGTCTCACCAAAAAATTGGGAAGAAGGAATGATAAATCAATGTATAACTAATATCTGCTTATTATAAGGCTTTGGTTTGGTGGGTTGTTTTCCCTTTTTTCCAGAGGACAGCATTATTATCTCAGATTTTACCTGCATAAACTGTGTCCTAGAGAGATACCTGGGACTTATCCCTGCTTATCCATGAGGCAGAGATGAAAATATGTGTAAGTCTGCTTCTGGAGAAAAATCTCTTCATCACCATGTGCAGGGTTGGAACAGCTGCTTTCATTTACAGCCAGCTACACCTCAGGTACTGTTGAATGGGCACGTGTAATCCTGAATTTACTGTGGTTTGTCTGCTTCTTTCCATCGCTGCATCCTTAATGTACCCATAAAACTGGAATAAATCATAGCTGAGGTCTTGAGTAAAACTGAGAAGGACTGAACCGTAATAATGAGCCCCCAGATTGCCTTCCAGAAGGACACAAGTGGATATGACAGTAGAGATCACTTTTCAGCATTTTTTAGTCATTCACAAATCAAAATGTGCAAAGCAGATTTCAATACACCAGATATTTGGGCTCACTGTAAGGGTGTTATTTAGCATCTACATTGTTTAGCCAACAAGAACCTAAGAAAAGGAGTGGGTCTCAATGATAGTTAAAGGAGCAACTGGAAAACTGACATTCAAAACCATTTTGGTGGGAAAAAGGTACCAAAGCTGATAAAAGTTTTCCTCACACCAATGAAAATCAGTAACTAGGTAACAGTCCATTTAAATCAAGTATGTCCCAAGTTACCCCAGAGAAATAAAGGTACATTTACTGAATTCTGTGCAAATAAATTCCTTCAATGGTACCTTAACCAAACTGAATACTAGAAATTACTTAAAATAAAAAGATACAAGTAGGCAATTTTCAAGGAAAAGTAACTAAAATAGCACAAAATACTACAGTTTCTCTCTAGTATGCAAGGAATTTATCCTAACAGTATTTCTGTAGAATTTTTCAAACCCCTCCAAAATAGGTGTATTCATATCTTAGGGTTGCTTAAAAACAATCATTTCTTTGTAATCTGTTCTGCCTGGACTAAAACACAAAAAGGTGAAGGCTAATCCTTTACGACTGAGACTATTAAGGGACTTAGATCCCTGTAGCAAACAGAAATTCAGTATGAGTTAGATGCAAAAGTCTCCTTGCAAAAATCTTATCCTGGTTTTTGAGGCTTTGTGGTGCCAACCAATCTCAGTGCTGATTTCACACAGTTGAGGAAAACGTACAGAACTTGACTGACAACACACAAAGGCTCAGTAGAGTCTGTTAAAGCTAAACATGTGACAGACAAGTCTCATGCTCGGTTCTCTGAGATTCTTTGACAAGTTATAGATGGCTCTTTTGTTGTCATTGAGATAGTCACTGAGAGGTGAATCCAGCAGAGGAAACTATGAGCATACACAGAGATTCAGGCAGGGAAGGCAAATCCAGAATGAACTCATGCATAGCATACAGATCTGAATGACTTCTTTAAGGACCTCTGGAGTTTCTCTGCTTTCCCCTGATCATCAGAGACCTCTCTGGTGCCTGATGAAACTATGAAAGTAGTAGTATCAATGAGGTGAAAGGAGAGAAGCCACAACAATTGTTCTGTTGGACTCCAGAATCCCACTGCATCATCCAGGAGACTAGGGAACAGGACTGTGGGGTCAGCTGGGAGTTGGTTATGAGCTGTTTCATTGCAGCTACAGGAATATCTCCTTATATAATAAAACTACTGTGTATGCTCACCAGCCTGCATACCCATGTGCTCCCCCTTCACATAGCTCATGCAGAAGATTTCTGTAGACTAACATCGGATTCAGATGTCGACAACAAAACAGATCATAAGAACACCAAATCTACCGACCTTAACTGAATCTGGTGCAAGGTGTTTGCTAAGCAATCCCTTGTATTTCATCTCAGTGTTTCTGGACCAGCACATAAATAATGAATTCCTGGCTCTCAAGATATTCGCTAGTTACTCAATCAACAAACACACATCTTCATTAAAAATTCATAAATTTTCTTTGTACCCACATACTGTGTGGTTTTTATCTCATTTCTCTTTAGTATCATTCTATTTTCCTTACTGCATATAGAAACCAAAAAAAGCAGAGACCAAGAGCATTGCTTTTCACCTGGAAGAAGGTGGACTATCAAAGCCTCTGAAGGAGGCAGTATTTGCATGAAAACTGTCCTCAGAATGCTGCCTCTACAAAGGCATCAACAAGTAATCAAATTCTGGAAACTATTGAAACTTACTGTCCTTTGACTTTCAGTCTGAATAATTTATTTTCTGTTTGAGTCCTGCCTGGAAAAAAGCGTGCACAACACTGATGGGGCTAGGATGCTACACTGAACACCCGGAACTTATGGCTCGATGATTCAGTCTTCAAAATATTAAATCTCAGGATAAATTTTCCCTTGCTAGATAAACTTACACTTACAGAACAGCAAGGTAACCCTACAGAGATAAAATCTAGATAAATAGTACATCAGCACAGAGTAAGCTTGAATAAACCGGGGGGGGTGAGGCGAAAAGATGCTTGAATGAAGAAACTGATGGGAGGGAATTTATTTTGTTCTGATTAAAAAATCCTTGGATAATTGTTTACCTATCTTGTAAGCTGCATACTTTGAGGGGGATTGATGTAATTGATTCATCTCTGCTGCTGCTTAAAATAGAGACAGTATGATAAATATTATGCCTTTTAAGTTTCTTTTCAAATGAAACAAACAAACGAACACACAAACTCTCAAAGTCTGGAGTAGTAGGACCTGCCCAGCAATTCTGGAGGATGATCACTGATCTCTGACTGCAGCAGAAAGAATTGTGCTCTTAAATGTCTCTGCACCCCACATACACCACCGAGTTTTCCAGTCTTTCACCTGAGACATTTCTTTGCTAACCTGGAAAGAACGGTAAAAACAGGGTGACACAAAGCAGCATTTGCTGAGTTCTGTCAGTCCTCTGTACTCTGTTGCTAAAGGTCTCTGAACCCCAGCCAAGATGCTGAACAATTTTACAGCTTGTCAAAGCCCCTGTTTGCCTTCTGACTGTATCTTAGCAATTTGCTTCCCTTGCCCAATGTCTTGGTAGTCCAGGGGTACCCACTCTCTGTCAGACATAGATTTCAATGGGTGTTTTTCCTGCAAGGCAGGAGGAGAGAAAAAGAGAATAACAGTGGATCTATGTCAGCTGCTTGGCCACAGGGCTCTAGCAGAGTTGGAACATGACCCTTCTTACGTGCATTTGCTGCTAGACTTTGCCACTGGTGCACAGTAATGGGAACCCACACAGAAGATAGTGCACAGAAATACAAGGCTGCAGCAAGTGGAAAGGGTTAAACCCTTTATCTCTTCCATCTGATTCTCAGAATGAGTAAACTTGATTAAATCTCCCATTTCAGGGCATGAATAGCATCTGACAAAACAGCTCCAGTACAGAGTAAGTTTCCCTCTAAGATCTGTGTTTCTAATCACATTAAGATGATGCCAAATAAGAGGGACTCCTCCCAGGACGTCTAAACTCTTTACTAGGAGTTAAGTATGTTGAGCTGTGAGGAAAGCAATCTATTAGAAATACATTAGATTCAGAAGACTGATTTTAATGTGATATACTTACTGTATGAATCAAAGGCAATCCATCAAGCCTCTCCTGTGCTGCAAAAAACGGGGAGCAGACGTACTCGACTTACTGGTTGTGGACAATCTGAAGCATGTTTGCTTGCCCTGACCAGGTATGCTGAGGCACTGTGAACCAACCAAAACCAAATACACAGGCCTGGGGACTCAGGCGGTAATTGGTGCAGAGGATTTGACACTTGTAATGTTTTCTCCTTGGGAATATGCAGCCTCTGAGATAAGATGAGCATTTGCTGAGCTCTCCCACAGGTGCAAAATAGTACTTGCCCTTGCCATTTGGCAAGGTGTTGACGTGTTTAAACAAGCAATGGTCATGAACTCTACCTAGAATTAAGTGTCAGTCACGTTTTTCACCTACCTTTTGTAGCAAACTTGCTCCTACATTAGCCAGGAATAACGTAAGAGTGGCACATGAGAGGTCTGCAGCCCCCACACGAACCCCACTTTGCTTAAGTCTCTTCATCCAAACTGACCTACGTGTCCTCAGTCTCCTGGATGAGACCATAGCTGTAACCATTCACCCTGCCAATTTGTGAACATATGCTTCTGAACTCATCTACTAAAACGTTTCTGAAACATGTGAAGCATGCATTACATAAGGCAGCCTTGACTGGACTAACTGATAACGAAGATAAAATTTCCAGTTGCAAAGATTTGTCATGGAAGCCACTGATTTTATGAAGAAATTACATTGTGGGGGAAAAAAAGAAATCCTCCAAGAAAAAGAAAAAGAAAAAAGAAAGGGGAAAAAAGAATACAAGGGAAAGGGAAAACTACATTGAGAGTCCTATGATTAATTGCTACCAATATTTGCATTATGTCTGTAACCGCATCTCCTAGTCATGGACAAGGACCTCTTGTGCTAACTGCTAATATATTAATTCTGAGGCATATCTGTGCAATGTTTGACAGCCTTTGTCATTAAAACATAAGGCACTTTGTAGCCTTGCCAACAGACCAAGCTTCTCCTTGTTCCCTGTAATTGGCATACCAGTGATAACTCTTTGCTCTCCAGGATGTTGGAGGAAGTGCTGTACTTCTCATCGCTAAACCAAGGACTGCAATGTGGCATTTAAAAAGCAATGGGAACAATAGGGCCATGTAAGAAATCCCTGTGATATTTCCAACTGAATAATATTAGTTCCCGAGGAGAAGCCCACCTCATACTTTTTTGGCTATCACTGCAAATGACCTTGCTGCCTCTGCTGCACTTACTGTAAATAAGAATCCCCCTGAAGTCACTGGAATTACATAGCTGTAAAACTCACAAGAGGAGAGATTGTATAGCATAAAACAAGCAGGCAGATAGTGCCTTGCACTTTTGACTAAATCTGAAATTAAATCTATTTTCAGCCTCTGTCAAAAACAAAGAAAGTTCTCTCTAGCTTGCTATTGAGTGAGAACATATTTTTTATGGCTGCAGTCAGACATGCCTGGTAATTGGTTAATACCATGTCTGATTTTGTTGTGTGTATATGAACTGCATATTCATACAAATAATGAAAAATTCACCTCTGTGTGTCTGTACAGAGGAACTTTGCTGAGAAAAATACTCAGGAGGTGACACCAGAAACCAAGATGCTGTACTGGGTTAGGGATTGAGATCCCTCCTGAGCCTCTGTATTTGCATTCATCTTTCTTCCACTGCTCTTGTACATTTTTGCATGTGAAAGTGAGTGAAGAGGGGTGTTGGGCAAGTTACAATATTCTACAGCACACTGGTACAATCTGTCTCCTTCAACGCTGGAGAGAGGCAGTAATTTAGATATTACAATGTTGTGTGCTATGGATTAGAAACGCAAGGAATGCGTGTGATGTTTAGTTTCATCTCCTCCCCTTTGTGCATGTGCTTATTTCTACCTTGCAACACAACATTCTGCCACTTAAAGTTGCTGTGGAGGTACCTCAAAAAAGTATTCAATGAGGAAACAGTGTAAGATGTAGGTGGCTATTTAAAATTTGGGACCCAAACATCCCCATAATGGCACCAAATGACATCAGGAACCAGGAAACAAAAACAACTTACAAAATGAATTCTCTGTGCTGATTCACAGCATCATCCAAAGATCATGAAGTCTCTCTTTCAAAGTTCCTCATTCAAAACACGGCCCAGGCTGTGCCCTCTCTGAGAAGCTGTTATCAGAAAGAACAAAGAAGCAGCACGTATTTCTTGAGTGAAAACTCTCTCAGTACACTTCCTAGAGCATAAGTAATAATTGAAAAAGTTCTATGAATACTTTCCTGGTATCACCTTTAATCTTTCCTGATGCCTTATAACACCTTATAAGACTTTATTGATGTCTGACTAAGAGCAGCTTAGTCACATATCAACTGCTCCTTGTGGTATGTGTATAATTTTATCTGTAGGTAAAGACGAGCTCAAGGTTTAGGGCTTCAAGTCCAGGAGATCCTGAAAAAAATCCAAAATTTTAGGAGAGCTCTCTAATAAGCAAACAACCTTAGTTTGTTTCCACTTGAGTGTTTTCCAACCATTTCCTTAATACAGACTAGGTCTGAGACATTAGTGCTGCCAAGACTCTGGAAAGTAATAGTAACTGGGTTTGACTCACTATAAGGCATTTACACCCACCACTGAGGCAGCAGCCCTGCAGACTTCAAAGAACACAGCAGACGTGTATAGCAGTATTAAACTAATTATCAAGATCCTTGTTGACTTTCTCTTCCCACACAGTTTGTCTTTCTAATTACAACTACAAATACACAACCTAGGTGACCCCTTTCTCATGTATATTCACCAAACATTGAAAAATCCCCCTTGCATTCCAGATGCAATCAGCTGGTGGTTAACAGGAGTCCTCTTTGGAGAATAGCCATCTACGCTAAACACATATTAGTTAAATCCAAAGGTACTTCTGGGAGGCATTTCGTTTTCCTGAGTCAACATAACCTCATCTAATGTCTGGGAGCATCAACCCTCCCACTGTGACTTGCTGTGCTCAACACAGCCCTGGGCAGCTACTTAAGGGCAGAGGACATAGCTCTGGTGCTCTGCCTATTGCATATTCATTTGCAGTCATAAAAACATATACTACTCTTACTTACTTGTGCAACATATTACACCTGTCATGACCTGCTAAAGGCTCAGGACAAAAGGGATTTGGCATCTATTTTGGAATTTGTACCCTTCCAAGCCAAAGGGATACGTAGTTCACCAGCCTCCAGCTCCCTTCTGCCACGTCCTCAGCAGTGGGTGACGTTGTCTAGGCACCGTCTGACACCCCCTGGAAAAAATGTGCTTATTTAAAACAGACTGCTCAGTCTGAATAGTGATTTGGGAGGGAGGAAGGGTGTTTGCCTCTATATTTTGTTTGTTTGTTTGTTTACCATCCTTAACTGCACACATTTGCATAAAAGAAGGAATGTTGTATCATCTTCTCCCAGAGCTTATTCCCCAACTGAATCCCGTTGATGACAGCTTAATCATTTCCACAGCAACCAAGATCATGACATCAAATAGGGTATAAGCAGCAGGAACAGATGATCTCTCAGGAAACAGAGATTCTCTTCCATGTACATAAATACTCTGAAAAACAAGAGAGAAACAGAAAATATCTGACACAAAAATGTGATTATTGTAAGAGGGAATGGCTGTCAATTTTTTCTTTCATTGTCTGTCTGCTGCCTCTTAACAGTACAAAATTATATTTGTTTCCATGGTTTTAAACTGTATTAAGTGACAGATCTAACATGAGGGACAGACAGCATCCTTGGTCAGAGCTGGCAAAGCAGGTTTACACGCAGTTCTACCAGGCACAGCCCATGCTTTAGGTGGCTGCAAAGGAATCCTTCTTGGTCTGTTTGGCTTTAGCAACTTTTGCTAAGTATGTTCAAAATCAGGAAAATGGCTAGACTCATGACCCTAAGCCCTTATTTTCTATAATTCCAGGTGCTTTTACTTCAAAAATATTTCTTTTTATGATAAAACAAAAACTAAACCTCTGTTCTTACTAGGGAGGCCCTTTTTATGTAACCTTTCAGAATAAGGACCTCGAAGTCTGACCTTTCAGTTGCTCCAGCAAATGAGCAACATGCCACAACACAGCGCATAGCAAGCAGATCTGAGTTTCTTGTCTCTAGAGCATATACTGACGATCCAAAATCAGTACTACTCAGCTCCCATGTTGAGTACAAATTACTCAGAGGTTGGGTTTTAGGAAAAGCAGATGCTTCTCATGCCCCTTTTTGCCTCCAGTGCAGTGCCATGCAGTGTACAGGCTGCTTCCCCACGGCTTGTTTTACGTGTTGCAGCTCCCTGACTTAACTGAGCTGTACAGGTAGATAGAAATAGCTGTATTTTTGGAATGCTTTGGGATGTATTACAAACGATTGTTTAGTTCAGGGATGGCCAGTGGCAAGCAACTCAGAATTATTTAATCTTATCTACCATGCCAAGCTATGCCATGGCTCAGGGCCACATGGAGACTGGTGTGACACACCAGGGTCAGGGACAGGCGAGTGGCCACACCGGACTGAATAGGTGACACCAAACCTGCAGGTGGTAAAACTGCTGAGGAAGATAATATCTGACACAGGAATAAACTGCCAGAAGAATGGATTACTGATCACTCTGCCTTCTGTTTGAAAATTAATGCTGCGGAGAGACAGAGAGCAATCCCGCTCTCTTTCCAAGTGAATAAATCTGATGAAGGCAGGAGCTGCTAAACTTAAGATCTGTGGCCCTCAAGTGTGTGATGGTGGTAATGCGTGTGGGAGCACCGGTGCTGAGCTCACACCCAGGGGAGGGAGATGATACAAGAGAGGTGAGCGCCGGAGCACAGGGACCAGGGAGGAGTAAGGAAGGTAACACCAAAGTAGCTTTGAAACATGCGGGTTCCTGGAACACGCACAAAGCCCTGTCACACCAGTTAAAGTCAAGTCTTTCTCTAACTTGCAACCAAAGGCAAGGTGACAGCCCACAAGATTTCCAGCAGGGCTCTTGCCTTTGATCCAGTCTCCTTTATTATTGCATAAAGTCAGCTCATGTGGTGCAAACCTGGGCACAAATGAAATCCATCTCCCTTTTTCCAGTGTGGATGGTTAGGGACTTGGATCTCCAAGTAAATTTTGGCTGAAAAGCCGGTGGTAAGATTAGTACAGAAATATTAGCACCTGTCTATGTCAAATAAGTGACATCTCCTGCCACTGGCTGATAGTCAGAAGGGAGCTGAAGACTGTACAGCAAGTTTTAGGCAAAGGTGAAACATGAGTGGGTTACTGACTAGAATAAGCCACGCTGCAAAGGCTGGGAGTTGACTCTAGAGTTTAGGTCTTCAAAACAGCATATAATCTCTTCCCCAAATGTTGGAGAGGATCAAATAGTGAAACTTTTCCATGAATTTCACCACAGGCACCCACATTTTCGAATTTTATGCTGGTAGAATTGTGTGTTAATGTGAGAGATGTGAGCCTCATGACAAAATGCAGGTGATCAGTTCCTGTGGAAAAAAAAAAACAACCAAACTAAATGTGGTTATACATATTTCAAGGCATCAGAAAGCAAAGGATCACAACTCTTTTTCTCATCATTACTTTACCTAAACTCCATGAAGATTTTGGAATTCTGGCTCATGAATTTTGAAATGCGCTAAGCTGGACATATTCCTCGATGACCTCTTGAGTGCTCAAAAGAATGTAAATCTGCCAGTTTTTATTGCTGGCTACCCACAAATTCAGGTCATTTATCAAACAGCGCTATGCACACTTCCCAGGAGTCTGCCCTATCATCTTTCTCACAGGACATACTGAGGGAGTCACACATAACTTTTATTCACATAGTTATTCTGTTGCAAGTAGCTAAACCTGCACTGTATGTATAGATATATATTTTTAAAAAAGAAAATTTGGGATGTCTGAAACATTAACTGAACTATACACAAAGCCAGGTACAAATCTTTGGTTTGAATGGACAAAACAAATCTTTCTGGGTTTTTTTTTCTATATTTCAGATTTTAGCATATTTTACACTGATTTTTCCCTTGTACCCCGAGTGCCAAATGTTTCTTCCTGTTAGAAGGTGCCTTTTTGAATGGCTGGTACATACCAGCATAAACTCAGTAGGGACACTTTTAGCAATAACAAAATATCCAAATTGCCCTTCCAGCAAGCCTCCAAAGGACTTTTCCCATGTTTGTACACTCACTTCAGGCAAACACTGTGAACATTTTATGCAAAATTGATTACTTGGTAACAAAAAGAAAGGTGTAATATGAAGCACAATTTCCCAATTATTATTACTCTTGTCAGAATCATAGAACTGTTTCAGTTAGAGAATACCCTTAAGATCATCAAGTTCAGCCACTAACCTGGCACTGCCAAGTCCACCCCCCCTAAATCACATCCCTAAGTGCCACATATACATGTCTTTTAAATGCCTCCAGAGATGATGACTCAACTGCTTCCCTGAGCAGTCTGTTCCGATACTTGACAACCCTTTCAAAGACTTTTTTCCTGATATCCTTTGTCATCACATTTCCTCCCAACGTGCTTTTCATATTGCCTCTAAATTTCCAAGAATCAACATAATTAGCCACTTTGAACAAAGACCCTCTGACCTGTATAAACAGACACAACCATAAAGCTTTCTAATTTTTTAACCAGCGTTACTTCTGTGCCAGGCGAAAGATTTAGTTTACTAAGATACACTCATCTGCTGAGAAACACATTATCTAGGCTTCAGCATGGAGTAAGAGGTTTGCTGAAGAGTGTGACACTCCTTTGCCAAAAGGCCTTTATTCTGTATATCCACAGACTTAAAAAGAAGAAAAAAATGTCTTCATTCTTCACTGCTACATTGGAAGAACTGTAATACTCACAGCAAGTCTTGGGTGTGAAAAAACTGTGGGCCACCATATCAAATATGTCTCATTATCAGTAAATTGTCCAAGACATTTAAGATAATCTCTTTTACCACTTTCCCAGCCATAGAAGTCTCTTCCTGAAAGAATTGACGTTATATCTATATGTGTGGGCAAAACCTTTAGTGCAAAATGCACAACCTGCAAATCCTACAGCCTTTACACACACGCTGTGCTGAATGCAGGAGGCACTCTTTGTACACTGGCTGGCAGTGTCTGCAGAAGCAGCTAATCTTCATGCTGCCTTGCAGCATCCTGATGGAGGGGCAGGAGGGATGCCTACACAGTCACAGTCCATGCCAACAGAGTTGTGCCAGTGGCACAACTTTCTCCAGGTCTGTCAATAAGGAACAACTGACCTCTGTAAAAGGAGTAAAGAGACTCCAATATGTCTCCCTCTAGGAGGGATCTAGATTTTTAATTCAGTAGCTAAATGAGCTGGACACTGACTAGTGATCAAACTAAAGCACTCAAAATAAGATGAGCTTACTCTCATTCCTGAAAGAGATAGAGGGGAGAAAAAAAAAACCTTCTCACTGCTTCTATTCCCAAAATGTATCATAAAAATGCTCATTGACCTCAGTGAAGGTTGTGAGGTGTGTAACAAGAGTGAATTAGTAGTTGACTGTGAGTAAAAAGGTAGAGCCAAAAAGGGTCTGTAAATGCTATTGAAGACAAGAGCACTCCAAAGAAATTTTCTTCACTTCCCATCTAGTGCCAATGTGAATATCAAGGACGCTCCCCTTCTCCCCCATTTCCACTACTCTGGAGAAGTAATTCAGGTGTCAAAGTATTGCTTGGAAAAACTGCTAAAGAACAGGAAAAAAAGAACCAGAGAAACAAAGTCTTTACACAAGTTAACTTAAATTCACATAATAAATCTACTTCATCAGCCCTTATTGAGTGTCCTAGTCTGGAGCTACAGATCTATAATTAGCTCTATAGTGCTGTCAGTTTATTACAGCTCATGTGGCAAAACTCTTCTTTCAAAAACAGCAGCTAATTCTTCCTCCCTGGAAGATTTCTTTTTCAAGTGAAAAAGGCAGCCCATCCATGTGGCTGCAAATGAGGAGCTGAAATGCGTTTTCCTTATTAAATGGCACTAGCTGAAAGATTTTCTGTCTTTTACTGTCTCTAAAGTCTCCCTGAGGTCACCCATCTCAGAGAGCGTCTGCACAGAACAACAGGCTCAAAAAGATATTTCTCATCTGCCAACCCCACCTCCTGCAAGGCAGAGGGGGACGTTCTGAAGCACCTGGGCACTGGCTCCTGGCTCTGGCAGGGTAAGGCAGGAGTGAGGCTATGGAGGCTCATGTGTGAGGGAAGGATGGTGAACTGGACCTGACTGGATCAGCCTTGCAGGGTTCTCTCTCAGAGCCCTCCTGAAAATGAGCCAGGGCATGGTAGCTCCAAAAGGAGGCTGTTTGTCAGGAGAACCAAAGTCCCCATCATATTATGCAAACCCTACAATGCCTCAGACAATGTATTATACACAGAGCAATTTCCAAAGGAAAATTTTGCTTCTCAAAGCCTCCCCCAATGGAGAGCTGGTGCTCTCAAAATACTTGTACCACACCTTCCAGTGGCTCAGTCTGATGCACTATGTGTTTCCAAAACCAGAAACACTGGATCAGAGTGCCAGAGGAAAAAAACCACAGTATTCCCCCTCTATTAATCTCACAGAGATGAGGAGCTATCAAACAGTGTCAACACCTCAGGAAGATGTCAGCTGTGTTCCAAACTCTGTCCTGCAATAACTTGAATTAGTATAAAATACTGACAGTAAGCAACAGATGCCTTTGTCTCTTCCCAGATTGTCTTTAGCATGAATTTCAAAATCAAGTAAACTGAAAGTGCAATGAAGCTTTAATATAAAAAACATTGCCTAAGACTTGTCCCTCCTTATGTCTTTTATAAGTACTGTCACAAGACTTGCATCACAATCTAAATCAGGAAAGAAGAGTGGAAAAGAATAGAACAGGACTGGCAGCAGCAGACCTTGAGATGTAATTGGTCAGACTCTGTCTTTTCTGAATTTTGTTAACACTCATGGTTTCTGCAAAACCAGGAAAGGCAGGATGCAATAACATATGCAAAATTAGGTAACAGCCTTTCCTGTCACATCCAAGTCCTTCTTTCTAAGGACTTCATGGGATGCTAGCATGGAAAGGTCAGCAGCAGTATTTCTGTTGCTGTTCAGACATAGCTGTGTGGGGACACACTAAAGCAGCCAGGATGCAGCACCTGGCATTCATCTCACAGAGGATGACTGACACCTTCCAAGGGATAAATGCAGCTAAACCCATTTGCAGCACAATGGACTCCCCCTGGAAGTGAAGTGAATCTTCTGTGTGAGCCAAGGCCATTTCAAGCATAGCCTATGGCACTTAAATGTCAAAATCTATTTTCAACAACCAGATCCAATGTTCAAACCTCCACAGATCTGGGGACAAAGAAAGAGACCACTGAGGTGAACCACCAGAAATTTCTTAACGATTTTTTTTTTTTAAATCTGATTTTCCTTGTTGGACTGAGCAAATCAAGCACTAACATTGCCAGGAAAGCTTGCAGCCCAGCTGAACTGCTCATTTGAATCTTACCAGTTTGAGTGGTCTCCTTTAAATGCAAAGGAGGAAATCCTGCTGCAGAAAAAACATCTGCAATCCCCATTGCTCCTGGTGAGTGGTGCCTCCACATCCTTAGGGCTTCTTTATCCACTGTCTCTGAGATCAGGAAATAGTGCATCAGAATTTTGGGACTGCTGAGTCTGGAGCTTGGAGTGGTGACACCAGGACTGATACGAGATTATTTCTGACATGATGACAGAGAAATATGAAGTAAAAAGTTAAAAATAGCTTATGCAATAGTTAAGTAGAACCATTTTAAATGCATGAGGTTCCTGCTGTCCCAAGAAACATCTGGTGCAGTCTTCTATGCCTGTGCTTATATTCACTTCACATAACACCAAGTGCAGCACTTGGATTGCTGACATTTGTGCAGGGATACCTCAGTCTGTTTGCTATAGGATCTGTCCCCTGGAATCAGCTCTCAGTTACTATGACAAAAAAAGACCCCAAATCAGCTACGCAACAGCAACAAGAAATTTTGTGAAAGTGACTTAATTTTGCTTCATTTTACAGGATCTTTTTGAAATTGTTCTAGAGGAATTTGAATTACGGGAAATAATTCTATAACTTTTTGCATAAATTATCAGCCAAGATTTAATTGCCACAAGTGGTGAAATCTCCACATCAAGTTTAGTGGAAGCTTGGTGCAGAGGACAGATTTTCAAGGATTTGGTGAACTCTCCTTGTCCTAATTTTTGTAAGTTAAATCGTAAGGCTTACTACCATCCCTGAATATTCCTTAACTCCTTAGATGATAACCATCTTCAACTGAGATTCACACACAGAGCTACAACCAGGACCATGGTCACAGACATGAGCAACTTTCCCAGATTTATTTCTGAAAGAATCAGCTGGCAAAGGCAGTGTGAGATCAGTTTTACCATAGGTACCAACATCTTTCAAGGAAGAAACAGTCTTCTGAACCATCAATGCTCAAGCAAGCAGCAGCCACTTGAATAGGAGCTTAACAGGATAATAAATTCTCCAGCCTTCTTCATTACCTTGCAGGGTATGAGCTGATATACAGAATCAGGCAAGCAAAATTCAGTGATACCTCTGCAGAATACAGTCAGCTCCTTTGCTCTTCATCAACAGTGTTCCTTTGTTACCATCAAAGCCTGCACTGACAACATTTACACGTGATCTAATTCCCAGTCAAGCCTGGCTCAGATTCCCTGGCTGTTTTGGTTACCAGTGACCAGAGGAAAGAAAAGGGCGGGGTGGAAGAGTTTCCATCAGTAGCAGTCACATAATAGAAATATAGATTCTTTCTTTCTCTACCTTAAAAGAGAAAGGATTTGCTGGGCTGGATTTTCATCTCCTTTGCCTTTTCATTCAGAGTAACAGTTATTTGATTCTGTGTGCCATGTCAATAGTTTCAACAAACTAAAATATTATGCTTGGTCTGTATTTATAGCAGGAACATTCCCTCATGAAAAGCATAAGTTAGAGACTCTCTGACTTAATGAGTTGCTTTGGTGTGTATTTTTTTTTTTTTTTGGTTTGGGTTTTTTTGGTGTTGTTTTTCTGTTTGTTTGGGAGTTTTTTGTTTGTTTGTTTTTTGGTTTTTTTTTCTAGTAGGCATCTGATTGTAATTTCCAGAAAATTTCTTGATTAAGAATCTGTAAACTAGATGATTGAGTCTCTCTCCAAATATGGAAAGGCCTTGTTACACTCACTACAGGCCAGTTCATGCTTTGATAACTGCTGGGATTATTAACAACACCTCATACTCTGCCAATTCACAGGCAACTCAAACACTGCAGCTATAGTGTAAAGGTAGAAAAAAAAAACCCAAAACAACAAAATAAATACAATAATTTTCCATTACCCACTGAATTTTATCCTAAATACCTCCAGGAAGGGGCACTTGTTCCATAGAGCGTTAGGCAACTAATATCAGCTCCAGTTCAAGATATTACACTACAGTTCTCCCCAGTACCTTCCAACAGTACCTTCCATTTTCTTGTACTATTTCATGACCACATATTCCTTACACAAACACTGGCTTATTGTCAGCACCAGCTTGGAGTTCTCCATATGTACCTGTTCTAAGTGCTCCTTGGAGAGCTGTCAGATAAGGAAGTGGGACTAAATGTCTTTCACCCTAGTGAAAATTATATGTCCCTTCCTCCTGCCAGAGCTATGGCTAAACCAGAAAATGTTGGTTCAACATCTTTCCTGGACTCAAACATCTCTTGTCATTTCATTCACTTAAGAAAAATCATTGCTTCAAATAAAATATCCTTTAGTTTTTGAAGAGAACTTCACACGGACTAACAGACCAGCAGACTGACTCCTTCTCTCTGATTTCCAGAAAACAGATAGGAATGGCAGTGACATCACAGCACCTCCTGCCCTTCATCCCTTGCTGGCCAAGGTCACCTTCACTACATTTCCAAGCCCACCATCACTTCATTTCCAGGCTTATCACTTTAGCTATTTGCTTCCTCTGTGAAACTGTGACTAAATGAGTGCCATGAATCCTATTCTTTAGACATTTATCTGCCAGGAACATGAAGAGAACTCACTTCCCCAGAACAACACAAGATAATAATCACTGCTGGAAGCAAATTTAGGAGGAAAAGATGTTACAGACCATTGGTAGTCCCCTGAGCCATCCCTGCGAAGATTTCTTTGTAGGAGGAACAATGGAGGAAACAAAGATAAAAACAGCCAAGGACTGGGCTTGTCACATTAGGAGGATGCAGATAAGGACCAGGGCTCTCTTCTTTTACAGGGTGAGAGCACACAGACTGGTGGAGTTTTGAAAATATCTGTTGGAAAGGACAGAACTATTGATCTGTATTGAAGGGGAGGGCAATGCTGGTGGGAAAGGAAAGG
Source organism: Corapipo altera (assembly GCF_003945725.1). NCBI lineage: Eukaryota > Metazoa > Chordata > Aves > Passeriformes > Pipridae > Corapipo > Corapipo altera. The sequence continues at coordinate 1,732,029 of NW_020884900.1, read as the reverse complement.
ATGGCTAAAAATAAACCAATCATTCTATTTTTCAGTCAGAAAGAAAAAAGGGAAAATGTCTGTTCCTATTTTACCCAGCAAATCAAAGACTTGGTGATTTATAATCAGAACAATAGAATTGGCTTCTAATCTGCCCAATCTCACTTGCTGTAAGTTTACACCTGATCTGTCAGCAGAAGGGATATAAATGATTGATCTGTGACTTTGTTGGCATAATAAAAGCCAGTGTATACAGATGAGGATCTTTCCTAGCACTGTCTACCTCAAATCATACCAGCTATATATATGACTATAAACACAGATGTTTTTGTTATTTTCTGTCTCCTGCTTGGAACTCCTGACTGTCTGCAAGGGACTGGGAGAAAAATAAGAGGGGCTGCATGTCTTGGTGAGAGAGAGGGAGTTAGACCAGCACAGACACAACCTTACCATTTGATATTGTTGATGTTTTTCATTCCTTTCTTTTTTAAAGGCTTTCAAGAGCTATGCTTTTCCCTTCTGTGCCTCTGCCATAAGCACACAACCAGCTTAAAGAGAGAGGAATTTGATTTTCCTTGAGCAACAAAATATTTTCAGTCCTGAAGAACAGCCTATATTCTTGTTTGAACCTTCAACATCTTCTCTTCCTTTTCGTTGTTTTCCTCCTCTCCCCTTCTGGCCTTTCCTTCTTCTGACCCTCCACATGTTCTCTCTTGGTCTGGAGCCTTTGCAAAAAAAATCCTGGACTCACTTTAAAGGCCATCTCACTCAGAAGAACACATCAAGATTCACTGCTGTCCGTGTCTGCACAAAAACTTCTAAATGCAATAAAAGCAGAATCAAAAGACACATATTTACTGTTACTACTTAAAAGATGAAAGCAGAAAACAGTTCAAAATTAACCCCCCAATTCCCCTCCAAGACGAGTGTTTTTAAAATACCCAAAGTATAACAGCAATAATAACAGAGAGACGACATTGTTTCAAACCTTTTATTTTCCTCATTCTCTTTTTATTCTTTTCCTTTGTGTTTTGGCAGCTGTGAATAATTCCATCCCCTGGAATTTTTCTGCAGGCTATTAATGTCTGACCTTTTGCATTGACAACAGCTCTACTTTCCAGTCATTTCTGGAAGTGCTACCTAATATGAATTTAATGTGACTGAGGCAGCCTCCCATGCAAACATACACCCTTTTCTGAGACATGCAGAAGTGTGCTTCATCCCACCCATATACAAAATAATTCCCTTCATCAGAGAGGTTTATGCCTTGTAAATAGCTGTGTTTCATGGCAACGGGGAACAACCACCTCTATTACAAGCTTCCCTATTTCTCCTGAGGAAATAAAAGGACTGATATTAGAGTGGGATGATTTCATTATATAAGAAAATAAGAAATCATTAAGTCTAAGCCATTCTGGGGTTCTCTTTTGAATTACCTCTGCTGCTGCTTCTACTTTTTAAGAATGTGTTAAGAACCCATATGTGATAAAACAGATATCAAGAACATTTTCCAAATCTATGATCAAATGCATGCATACATCAAGAGAGTCTGTAGTTCCTTTTAGATTCATTTAATCAAAGAGGTTAATAGGCTGGAGTCTAGTTCCCAACAGCACAGCACTGCTGCAACAGTCTCCCATGATGGAAACAAATAGCAGGTATCCTGTTGCAAAATAAAGTGGGAAGCAGATATGTAGGATGAAATGACTCAAAATATAGATGCTTTTAAAAACACTTAAAAATTTCAAGTAGACCTTTCTTCACTTAGGAGCCAAAGACTGGTCAAAAGAATTTGCAGAAAGCTGGTTTTGGTTTTGTTTCTTTTGAAACAGGTTAAATGAATTGCCTCAACAGGTCAAGAATTATCCAGCTTAACTCCTCGCTATGATTTATGCTTTTTAGAAGTCAAAGTTAGGATTATGTTTCTTCTCCAGTTCAAATTACAAATGAAATAAAAAAGCAGGTGTTAAAACAAGCTTTAGAAACATACTGGACTCCAGCAATGCCTAAAACCAGACATGAATATTGTAGAGCAGTAAGTGCCTGCGTAAGCTTTCCTTGGGTAAAAACCATAAATTTAAGAACTCCAGAGTTTTTGTTTCTCTTTCCAGCTGCCATCAGACATCAACTTCTCTGAGAAAATTTTTGGGGTCTCTGCTTCTCTTGGTTCAAGCTTTTTTTTTCTTTTTTTTCTAGTCACACAGACCAATGAGCAGGGCCCTCTGGACAATTTCCTCTGAAATCCATTTGTCAGGCAAAAATGAGGGCTCTTTTCTGACAAAACAAAACATTTCAAGGCATTTGTCTTTCTCATTGTGTATATTAAAAGTTCATAAAAACCTGTTCAATGAAATTCTTTCTAGATGAAGCTCTTCACACTCTCTGATGAGGAGCTGACAATTTGTAAGGCAAATTAAGATAAAGAATGTTCTGACCTGTTTTGTGTTTATATTTTTCTTGGAAAAATCTCTCATCACACAGACCTCTAACAAACTGCCTGGTTGATCAGAGAACCACGGTAATAAAGAAAGCAGACAACCAAAAAAACCCAAAAAACTAAGTTGCTACTTCCTATAGTAAAGTCTTTTTAAGCTGGGAATAAGGCAGAAAGCATTATGAATGCAGAGGAACATTTCAGAATTCCTGAGAAATCCCAAGTTCTAGGGAATGAGTGACCCACTCAGAAACCCATCTCCCAAAGTGGAAGATGACTGTGATTTCTCATACTGTGTACCTTGCACAATGATGAACCTTCCTCAGAAAATTATTATTATACAAATTGTGACTAACATAACCCAGAACAGTTGTTTTTCAATAATTCAGCTCCTTCCAATCATCTACTGCAGAGTACACTTCACTTGGAAGTTAGTGATTGAGACTAGCCCAGGAAAGGAGCTATTGCTCCCTAACAGCTCCTTGACAGTCATATTTCAACTCCTGGGAACAAATACTGGAGTCACTCAAATCACTACCACAAACAGTTGCTCCTCTGTCATGTTATACCTGATAGGGAAAGGCCTGGATACCTCTGGAACTGGTACCTTGGAAATATCAATCCATCCATATGGCTTGGTGTGCACTGCTTTGGCAGAGCAGCGTGGGGATGTTAACACATCTGCTGTCTGCCTTACACTTGTTTTAGAGAGACAATGCAACTCTCTGCTGATGCATTCATGAGAAATAACACACTAGGAAAAAAAAAAGAACTTTAAAAAATGTCAATTTGTTTTGCTGTATCCAGTATGTTCTTGTCTCTTGTCTAAAACGCCCATCTGGTCAAAAAACATACAGCACCTGTGTAAATTTTTATGTATTGATGCTTGAACTGCTAAATAGTCCTTGTTGTAAAAATAAGTCATGGATATTAAGGGAATTTTTTTTTTTTAATGTACTCGCAAATTGATGCACCCCTGACTTTACTGTACATGCATGTCCTGTTTTCACACGAAGATGGGCATGCTGGACAGAGGAGAGAAAACAAAGAGATCAAAAAATGGACAAAAGACTTATCGGCCCGCTTTGCATATCTCAGAGATAACAACTGTCTAAGCTGAGCTCCTCCAACTCTTTTCTGATGTAGAAAAACATTATTCTCCATCTTCCCAAAAGATAGCTAAGGCATAGAGCAAAGAAAGAAATTAAGTACTGCAGAAGTAGTCTATCAGATATACACCAACAAATCCCAGCTAGTAATGATACTAAATATGCATTATTTTCTATCTCAAACAAGGGCTATGTCTCTCTCGAGGTTTTTCAGTGTTATACTTTTAAATGTCCAAGTACTGCAGAACATTGGTATCCAAGGTCTTACTTCTAATGTTCAGAATAAAAGGATGGGAAAGAATGAACAGATGGTGTTGAGGTCACTGCCAGAACATCCTGGGCTAGAGAAACAAGCTTGATCCACACCCATTTGCTACCCTAAAGTCTGCTATTACAGCAGGACATTATTGCAAACACGTCCATTTCCTAGCTGGCTAAAAGCAAAGAATAAAATACATTTTGAGTTTCAGTGATTATTATGCAATTGCAACGATTGCATTAAGAAAGAGACAGAAAGTCTGTGAAGCCTGAAGTGTGCCAGGGTAGATGAACGCACTGCCCATGGCTGGGAACAGGCTCAGGCTCCTACTTTCAATGCTACCCATGAAGACCTTGAGATTCTCTACAGAGCTTTACCATATGATAACATGGTTATCCAGACTTCTACACTCAGAAAACACTCCTTAGTTCTCCAAAGAAGGGATGAGAAGACTCTTCTCACATGGACTTACAAGTCTTCAGCTGTTGTTCAGAAGGGGAATCAACTAGTCATTTTTCTGTTCTATGCCTAGGAAAAATATTTTCAATTAACTCCTCAGGTAATTCTGTGCAAGGTCAAGGAAGCCAAGAGTAGATGAAAGACCTAGAAAAAGGTGGAAGAGTAAAAATCATCCTTAGTATCCTGCTTAACCGAGCTATTCCAATGCTGCAGTAGAATTTAAATAAATCAACTTAATCACTCTTCTTATTATGATTGCAATTAATCATTGGATTTCTGAGGCAGCATCACTTTGTGACTTAGTATTTTTGTGACTCTTCACCTTCCTGATTTACTGATCTGTTATAAATTAAACCCAGCTCGGGGAGCTGCCTGTTCTTAAAGATTCCTTGTTATGCAGTCGTTATCATTTCAAGTTTTGAAACATGAAGCACATGTTAAAATCCAATTAGAATGACAAACGAATCATGAGAAAGTCTAATGGGATAAAACAAATTTGAAAGCTTAAACAATTTCCAATTTACACTTATAGTGTATAATCTAATGTACCTCACCTTGCCAAATGGCCCCATTAGCATTTAAACTTGGGAAGAACACCATATGCAGTGAAATGATATTGATTACTGCACCCTACAAGAAGGAAAATTAAAGCTAAGAAAGGTGTGACAGTTCTGGATGAGGTGTGATTGCAGTCACCTCAATCCAGACTGAGGAACTAAGAAGGTCATCACTGTATGGTTGGAGCTTGTCCCTCACTGGTGATGTATGTGTAAAAGCAAAATTGCACAGATTCTTCTGTAAAGATCCCTGTAAATCCATTACAGACAAGCAAATAAATTGCACCATTTTATCTCTTCACCCATCTCTGAACAGACTTTCCAGACTCAACAGGACAAATTAGAGAATCTTTTTGGGTGCAGGTCACAGATCAGAGAAGGGAGAGATGTTGATTTGCTATGCCAAGAAGCCAAAAGTCTTTTCATTTCAAGAGATATTTGAGAACAGGAACTAAGGGAGGTAATGTAGAAGAGAAGTAAGTGGAAAGATAAGAAAGAGGGAAGTAGAAAAAATTGTACTGATTTTATTAAAAAAGAGACATAAACCTGTAAAGTGAATATTGAACATGAGTTTAGTGCATTAAAAGATTGTTGTATTCAATCATCTGGGCAAAAGTGGGAAAGAGGGAGCAGAAGCAAAGAACAGACAGAAAGGAAGACTGAAACATTAATGGGATGGGAGGAAATGAGTGCCAAAAAGTAGTTCAAGAGAAGCAACCAAGGACTGCGCTGCTGAGCTCAGACAGCCAAACATACAGATTTAGCATAGTCTAAGGGTTTTTTTCTGCTGCTGTAATTAGAAGCAGCTCTTTTTAACAATAATACCACTACAGCTGTGGCTTAACATAAATACCCATAATTTAAGTAGATCCAACTTGGCATGTGCATGAAGCAAAGAACAGTTATGGGAAGTTTTAACACTTGCCAAAGCAACTTTGCTCAGGGATCAGTACCAGTGATTAACAAACCTGACTAAGTTTAGATTCAAGTTCTTAACTTTGATGGAGAGCAGAAAAATAAGGCTGTGTAGTCTTCTGCAGTAAGTCATGTGAATGCTCTTACATCTCCCATACACCTATTTTCAAAATGTTGTATTGCTGGCAGAAACCTGCAAACATGAACAGAATATATTTCTCTTCAAAAAATGAAAGAGTAGAAAGGCATCAAGAAATCCAATAGGAAGAAACTACCTTAAAAAAAAAAACAACAGAAGGGACAGAGGTAGTTATTTATTTGTTCCCTCAGCATAGCAACATTGCACAAATATCCTGCAGGACTTTACACGAGGTTCTGGGAATGTATTAAACCTTGATTCTCCAAATTTTGTGACTAATTGCTTAAGGGCAATGTCCCAAGCAGCCAATTGAGACTGAACATCTGGAAGGTGAATGCTTGATTCATAGGCAGAGCCTGAAGCCCTGGCTGCAGGACCTTGTAGAAATGGCAGATGACATTTTCATGCTCTGTTTCTGTAACACTCATTCCTGCCCTTTGAGGGGCTGTATTGTTAGCAGACCATAAAGATTGTGTCTGAATGGATTTTGAATGAGGATTTCCAGATCAATATTGGACCATTAGAACAAATTGCAGAATTGGTCCTGTGCATTTTGTAGAGCAAACATCAACAAAAAAAAAGCAATAGAGAGATCACACAGACATTCTTTACAAAGAATTTAAATCTAACATGGTATTTAGAAAACATACAACAAAATTACACAGTGCTTTCCCTTTCTGTGACTCTTATTCAAACTGTAAACTACTTTTGATAAAGATCCCACAGCCACCATGTAATCTGGCATGACTGACACTCAGCACATAGAAATGCTTCACCTCTGTTGTGCAACTGAGCTGTCTTTGAAGAGTTGTGTCAAGGCTCAAAATTTAAACTGACGTGTCAAGGAATCTGATGTATTGGTCAAGTGTGTGCACATGAGTGTCTGTGCCCACATAGCTGTGCATCATTAGAAATGTTAAAGGCTATTACACAGTGGGATTATTGTGCTGTAGAAATAGGAAAGCTGTACAAAGAAATCTCCTGTCCAAACCATGATTGTTAAATGAACAATCAAACCCAACTGCCATTCAATTCCTAGTGGTAACTGTAGAAAAACTTTGAAATTACTGTAGATTTTTTTCCAGCTTTTGCTACTGCACTGTCTCTGTGCTAAGACACTCTAAGTTTAATATGATCTTCCTACCATAACGAGAACACAAAACTGTCACCTCAAGTCCCATAAACAATGTGTATTTGAGTCCATATGCCATCTGTCCTGGTCACTCTGCTGTCACACAAGCTCTTTTCTTCCTTGGCATGACAAATGAAGAAGATGAAAAACATGATAAAACATGCATAATAAAGCACACATGATTTTGGAGATAGGTTATTTTTGTGTCTCTCCGATGTTTTCTTTCCATTCTTTTCAGCAATTATGCATAACCATCATGGAGATGAGCATGAAGATTCTTACAATATTTTTTAATTGCTGCTTTCAATATCAGTTTCTACCACCTTTTCCCCCCTCTGCTCTCCTTTTTGGCTCTGCCACAAAACTTTTGCAGAGAATTTAGAACAACTGCAACCAGCCAGTCAGTAGAATGGTGACTGTCATACCCTGCAGAGCCTTGCTTAGCAATGAGATGAACAACAGTTTGAAGATTCTTGAAGGCACATGAAAACCAGTGCATGTCCCAGACATGACTAGTCTAATCATATATTAAAAGCATTTCTGCATCTTTGCACCACTGAAGTCTCTCATTTACATAACAAACACAAGTCAAAAATCTCATAAATGTCACTTACCAAGATTCAGATCCAAGAATGCAGAGTTTTGAAAATAGAATCTGAGATGTTCAAGAGGATTTTGTAATTAACCTTTATAAATTATGAGATTGGAACAACTTATTTATTCAAGACAAACATCATATGTCACTACTGTAGTTCACTTATGTGAATGCCTGGAAATATGACTACATATGCCTGCATGCAAGAGAAGTTTTGTGTAAATGTGCATGTTTAGGATTGTTACAATTATTTTCACATCTCTTTGTAGATTGTTATGGTTATTTTCACATCTCTTTGCATATAATGTCTGAATATGGCTGAGCTTGAGAACAGCTAAATGACAGCCAGTAAATATAGTCACGTATATGAGAGAAATATACTGAGGTGTGTTCCTATGAGGATCATTCCTTATACAACTCTGTTATCAGAGATCAGCATGGCTCAGTTAATTTGGCAGTGCTTCCAGGAGAGAGTTTCTACAGCTCTGATCCTCTGCTCCTGCTTCCTCATGGGACACACGTATTCTGCAGCTGTTTAGAGTAAGTCATCCAAACAGGTGTTCTTTGTGTTTACTGTGTTTTCTGTTCCTGCTCTACTCTCTGTAGCCTTCAAAAATTTTACCCTTAGGTTCTAGTTGCAGAAATCAGGTGATTTAGGAGGAGCAATTTTTCTCCTGCTGATTTGTATCCCTTGCAGTGTGTAACAGTCAGGGAACTTGATGGCCTACCAGGAGGTTGGCATAAGCAAGGGAAAAGCAGGGAGGGCTGCCAGATATTTGGTCTCAAATGAGCACTTGAAATCCTTCGCTGCACAAGCAGAAAACTAGAGTTTTGTACAAAAAGTCTCAAAAATAGGACCTGGAACTTCAACAGGATTGATTCCAAAAAGAACCACAGGTCTTGCTTGTACCTACTAGGTTTTGTGTTTCTGACAGAGATAGTTGTACCATATGTATTAGGGAGCTTTCAATCTGTGCTTGTTTTCTAGTCATCATCATGGCTAGGCTTCGCGAACGAAGATTTGGGAAGGCTCTATCCACATTTGCTACAGGCACACTGGTGGCTAATGAGGCCAATACGTGACAGACATATCCGATTGCAAAAGGCACAGCAGAAAGACTCCTTAGATGGTGTATTCTGCAAGACACGGTTCTTTCTGCGTTGCTTTTTTTCCTCGAGAGTGATCCTGCGTGTGTTCTCAAAGGAGACAGCTGCGTTATAGATGGCGTGTCTCCAGGCCTCCCGATTTGAGGCCAGAGTAGACCAGTTATGGTGATCAATATGGCCAAGGCTGAGATGTTGTTTCAGGGAGTCCTTGTATCTTTTCTTCGGGGCTCCTCTCATGCAGTAGCCAGTGGCAAGTTCACCATAGAGCAGGATCTTAGGGAGGCGGTGGTCCTTCATCCTTGAGACGTGCCCGGCCCATCGCAGCTGCGTTCTCAGTAACATGGCCTCAATACTTGTGACAGCAGCTTGCTCTAGTACAGATGTATTGGTCACATAATCTGACCAGCGGATGTTAAGGATTGTATGGAGGCAGCGTTGGTGGAAGTGTTCTAGGTGGTGGCGGTAGACGACCCATGATTCGGAACCATATAAGAGAGTAGACAGCACTATGGCTTTGTAAACACTGATCTTGGTGTTTTTCTTAAAGTGTTTATTACGCCATACTCTTTTGTGGAGTTTTCCAAAAGCACTATATGCCTTTGCTAACCTGTTGTCTATCTCTCCGTCGATCTTACCATCTGAGGAGATGAGGCTACCAAGGTAATTAAACTGCTGGACTGATTTGAGCTCTGATTGGCCAATGGTGATGTGGGGATGATGGGGGACTTCCTGAGGTGCAGGTTGATGGAGGACCTCTGTCTTCTTTAAGCTGACTTCCAGCCCAAAGAGCTCAGCAGCATCTGCAAAGCAGGACGTTAAACGCTGCAGGGCTGCTTCTGTGTGAGCAACAAGGGCGGCGTCATCAGCATAAAGCAGCTCCCGGACAAGGTAGTTTAATGTCTTGGTGTGGGCCTTCAGTCGTCTTAGATTGAATAGACTTCCATCAGTACGGTATCGAATGTAGATACTGTCCTGACCATCGAGGTAAACATCTGATTAAACTACTGGGAAAGCCAGGGTGAAAGGACTAACAAAGCTACTTAGTATTGTCAGCTTTCATAGGAAGGTAAAGGGAATTCCAAGGAACAATGAAGTAAATGAAATTAGTACAACACAAATAGTAAAAGTAACTGACTACATATTCACTTAGGTATTCAAGGTATTTTAGAGGGGAATTTTGCACTGCTGATTGGCAAAGTTAAGTGTTTGATTGACTGACTGGTGTTTGCTTGAATCTTTTGACAGCTGAAATGTCTCAGGGTATTTGTTTAAGTAACTTGGAAGGTAAAACCTTTTCAAGCCCATTAAAGAGCGCAGAGCATATCAGCATTTCACTCTAATTCAGAGTTTATAGTCATTGGGTCAGCTACAAAGATCTACTCTCAGCACAGGGTAAAAGCTCTAAATAATCTTCTCATGTGTGACCCATATGATGACACACTAGTACCTTTCAAAAGGATCTTGCATGCTGTTGTCTCCTGGCACTCTCTCCTTGTGATGATTTTCATCCTGCTGTCTATAGCCTTGTTTTGAATGTTGCAAGGCATTATCCAAAGGAATGTTATACACGTGGAGTGAGTTTTACTTATCTGCAACAACTGTGTTCATGTTTTGAGAAGTTCTTCTCTCGGATCTCAGTATGAAAAGCTGAATGAATTTACAGTTTTCAAGTGAGCCTGGTGGAGTTAGTACTACATTTTAGATCTAATTTTCCCAGAAGAAAGTTTGGTCTTTAATCTTCAGTGCTGAGTTACTCCAAATTCAATCCAAACATAAGCTCTTGTATGCTGCTTTGAGTTTACCTTTTTCTTTCCATACCGCCTTTCTACATTATCTTTATATGAGTCATTATGAGATTAGTGGCATTTTCTGGGTTTTATTAGAAAATCCCTAGAAAGTTTAACTGCCCTCGTAACTTCTGAATGAGATAAAGAACAGCCTGCCTATTATCTTTGTATTGTCTATTCACTGTCATCACCTTATCTCATGATGGTACAAGAAAACATTTATTGGCATTATTTCCAAGTCTACTCCTTTCTCTCTCAACCCAAACAGAAGATCTATACCTCTTAAGCATCCAGTAAAGGTGTGCAGGTAATAAGAAATACTCTATATTGTGAGATAAGCTCCTTGGTGAAACTTTTCAGTGAACTAAGGTCTCACATGTGGGTTTTTGATGTGACAGACAAAAGAGGTCTGGCTTTTTGATCTGCTCAGTTGTTATCTCAGAGTCTGAGTGGATGAGCTATTCTGGGTTTTTCTGAAGATGCCCAGAGCTGCTTAGCTTACTGCTGCCTCACAACTGGTGATACAACCACATATCAGCTTTTTCCCTAACCCAGTGCCAGTCACTATAGTTCTAGCCAAATAGCAAATCTACCTGTATGTCTATTTATCTTTAGTTTAATGTTTTTTACTCTAAACCTTTCAATATTAACAGCACTGGTTTGGGTAGCAACAACAGGCCGTTAGCTGTGAGGGGGATATATGCTTTGCCATCTCAGGCAAGCTCACCAGCTGCTTGTGCAACACAGCTCACTGCATCCTGATTTACCTTCCTCCCCTTTCTGCCAGGCAGGATCACACTACTCAGAGAAGAAAAAATGATGCTTGCTTCAAAGAAACAGGTCCTATTACATCTAGCAGTCAGAAGCCTTTGCAATCAGTTTGATCAGTGACTTTGCGCTGATGTGGACCAGTTGGTTCTCCAATACAGTCTGCTTAATACTTCTGAATTTCACTTAAAGAAACAGAGGGCATTTGGACCCAAGACACATGACCCATAATATGATGGGAACGTGGCATCCCCCAACAATAAACTCAAAGAGAGTTCCAGCTGGGTTTATAATTTATTTTTTTTAAATATATGCTTTTCATTCTGTGGCTCAAATTGTACACACTCTAGACCCAGAGCACCACAAGTCTTTTACTGGGCTTGTACATAGCAACACTGGGCCCCAAGAGCCTCAGAAATCCACTGAAGGATTATCAAGACTGTCAAGATCAGTGGGGTGATGTACTCTTTTATTTCCCAGGTGTAGATAAAAGACCTTCTCTCTGAAGTCCCTCTCCTGTGCTGAGTGCTGTCCCAGCACAGCATGGAAATTACAGGGTTCAGCAGGGTGGCAACAGGGGAAGAGAAGATAGTTTGGCAGAATGTTGACCCAGCCACACAGGACACCTTCTGACAAGGTATCTAAATCATAGCAATTTGTGAGACCAGCAGAGCCCAGATGAATGGCAGGTGTGAGATTTATAGAAGCTCCTTGTAATTCTGCAGCAATGAGCCCTTTGGAGAACACAGGGAAGGGGGAAGAGAGGAATGCAACGAAGGAAAGAAGAAAAGCTGCACAAAAGAACAGTTGTGTCCTGTATAGGAACAGTAGGGAAGTGAAGGAAAGAGAGTATTCTTTCTTCCACATGGGTTTATTTTTCATTTAAAATTTGTTATAGTCCTCTCCAGAAGCCCTTCTATACAGTTTCTTTAAATTTAAGCTGGGGGAGTTTCTTTCCAGTGTCAGATTTTCAGGCCAATGAAGTCAAGCTACAGATCAACCCCAAGCTATGTGTCTCCAGCACAAATATTCTACTGTCAAAGTAAACAAATTATTCTGGATTGCAGTTTTCTTTTTGCAGCAACCCCCTTCCTTCCCTTCCTCTGAAGAATTCCCCAACAGAGAGGGAGAACATCTTTTCACTGCTTCACATGACCCACTGCATAAAGGAAAAAGAGGCACAAGAACAGTGAATGTCATTTGTTGCCTGTTTGGTAGCCTCAATAAACTGGGGATCCCTACTTGTTTTCAGGATGGAACAACCTACTTTTCTCAACTCCTGAATTTTGTTTGGAAACATTCTCAAAAGAATCTGGGCAACATAAGATTAAATGTGCCATCTTCACAAGTTCACTATTTCACCTTTGGCAGTCTGACGCTTGAGAAAGGACCCCAATACCACTGAAGAGTGTCAATGAAATAAAAAGGATCCTCACACAGGCAGAAAGGTCATACACATATTTCTGACTCCAGGGCTGGGGCTATATTCTGTACAAAACCTTTCCAAACATTCTGCAAGATAATTGGAAATTGCAGATATAGAAACGTGAAAATGAAAGAGAATTTACCCATGGTGCAGAACACATCCACTTTGTGTCTTGATATTCTTCCCATAGATCTGGTGCTCAGTACTGTTCTGTTTGCATCACTTCCAGAATGATCTCAGTAAGATCTCAGAGGAACTAACAAGGGCAGGATACCTGGTGAAACATCACCCATCAGTCCCTGCTAAAGACAAAGCAAAATATGAGTTGGAGTTTGTAGCTCAAATACAAAACCAGCAAAAACTAAAACAACTCATGAGGGAAGGAGAGGAAACTGCACAGGTTTTTGTGGCCATCAGCTAGAGCACCTTTTGCATTCACCGGGAATGTCCAGGGCAGTGAACTACATTTCCCTTCAAGCTGCAAGTAAGATTAGTTGCTCCTGAAGGAGAATAGACATAGCTTTGTTATCTCTCTGATAAGGCAGGTCTAACTATGTAAGTGATGCTGATAACAGAACTCTCCTGGAGAGCAGAGGCTGCTGGATCAGGCTGCTGTTCCTTGCTAAAAGGGCAGTCCATGAGTTGATTTGGATTGTGAACTTGCCTTTGTTCTTACTTTCCAGGACCTCTATTTATAGAGGAAACGTGGACTCTATTCTGTCCTCTATGTAACCTAAAAAGTTTCCAGCTCTTCAATATCACAGTTCATAGTTTATGTGTGTTAGAAAAGGCAGTGGTGAGGGAAGAATGAAATAGCCTTTCCATCTAATACCTTAAAATCTGTGAATTTTTATTCAAATAAGATCACAAGAACTGCAAGAAGCATCTTGAAAATGTGTATGCCATTAAAAGAACCCCTAGGTTTCATTATGCAGCCTACATCTGAGTCAGCACCACTTCTTTTTGATAACTACCCTGCTTTCTGAAAAAAATTCAACTGCATTAACCTGCAAAAAATAATATGAACAATAGTATATTTTGTCCAGTAATCATGCAGAACAAAAACATCATTGTAACAGCACCACTGTTTTCCAAGCCTGAAACACAGCTGAAGGTTCTTTATCATTCTTTCTTGTAGTGTTTACAGCTGAGAGAAGAATAACCTGGATAATAAGGATGTGATAACGTTACAGAAACCTGATGATAGCAGAGCAGCTCCTCTGATATCTAATTTATTCTGTGTAGCTCAATCATTATTCCTTATTTCTCTGCTGCAAGATTTATTAAACATTGTATCACAGTTTGCAATTAAAATAAACCAATTAATGAAAGTCAAACATTTCACTTGGCACAACAGAAAAAAATTCCAAACAGATTCTGGGATCCTGTTTATTTCAACATATAGTTCAAAATTTCACTTTTATCTTCTGAAATTCAGTTCTCATAAGCAGCACTTCTATATTTCCTGCTGTATCATATTACTTTCCCTCCATGCACAAATGACTAACCATAGCTAGTGCTTATACAATTCTCTGAGTAACATTTCTCTGTAAAGGAATTCTCAGATTTTCTTAGTGCCTCTGAACAGAGCAAAGAAATGTTCTCCCCTCCTCAAGCACTAGGTAAAATGGTACATAAAGAAGCTAAATCTGAGTGGAAAATATCCTTTTCATCTTGCACAAAGGTTAAAGTTTTCGAAAAGTTGTCCAATCCTGAAATATGGTGAAACATGAATATCACAAAAATGGTTTGAACTCAATATACAAAGATAAGAAAAAATATTTCTGGGTGGGTCAGTCAAAGTTCTCTGGACTCCTCATGTTTGTGCGTTATTTTCCTACTTTTGACAAGCTTTGTTTCTTAACTATGATTGTCTGTCATCTCAAAATAAAGGTAAACAGCAGATCTGAAAACCAGAAATATTTGGTTTAGAAAATACTCAAAGTATGATTTCTAGTAAATTTAATCAAAATTTAACTGGGGAAAAAAAACCAAACCACCAGTACGCAAACTGGCCAAAATAAAAGGTCACTTCAAAAAGTTACAATTTCAAAGAAACACACATGCCCCACACCAAATCCTACCATTTCCCAGCCAAGGGAAATATGCTCCATGCCAGTACTAAACCTAAGAAAAATGTTTTGTTCTTCCGTTCGTCTCTCAGTGATAAGGGCTGTTCTGGATTTCTTTCCCCATCCACGGCGTGGGGCTGGCCCAGTTCTAGTTCCTTCTCCATCTGAAGAACCATTGCGACGCGTTGAGGGATGGGGAAAGGAAACTCCAGGGGTCTCTCAGGGTTTTTTTCAGGCCCTGAGCCTGGAGGGGAGAGGTGCTCCCCTCTCCCCCCCCCGCACGTGGCCCCATGGCCGGCACGGAGACAGGACACAGGACACCGGGTGTGGAGAGGAGGCAAGAGAGAGTTTACTGTTGGGGATGTTACATTTATAGGGTTTAGGAGGATTCACAGAGTAACCAATTAGAAGTCTCAAGGGGTTTACAGGAACACCCAATCACAGGAAGAGGTTAACAAAGGCCAATGGGACACACCTCAGGACACCTTCCCAGGACATTCCTGCATGGATAACAAAGGGGGTACTGGGAAGAAGAAGCATGTGTTTGCAAAGACACCACCAAAAGCCATTTTAAAACCTGTTTAAACCACAGTTTTCCCATATAATGCAGGTTTAATGCTACAGGCTGTCATATTGTTACTGACCCATCTTAGAAATCCAGCATCAGCTAAAGCAGGGTACAAGATGTTTTACACTCAGACCTAATCTCGGGTGTATTTCCTCACAAAGAAGATATCCAGAAGACAGATTCCTCCCCAGGCTCCTTCCTCAGGCAACAATGTGTTTCCTGCTTCTGGTGGGGAGGCTTCCAAGGGCTGTAATTCACTCCAGCTTTTATCCCCTGCCTCCCAACCTCTTGAGGACTGTTCCCCACCCTAACAGATATTCTCTGCTCCCACTGCTCCCTCCAGCAAAAACTTTTTGGAATAAGACAAACCAGGTGTCCATACTGAGCAACTGTGTGTATGCAGAAGCACTCAAATAGTCATTCATCCATCCACACCCCCCAACACAGTGGGCAGAGTGACACAGATACCTGGGCTCCTTTCCATGACCAGGAAGAAACCTCTCTGTTTATGGGTGGAAAGCTCTGAGAACATTTCTTTCTACTTCTTTTGAACTAATAAAATCCCCGATACCATTGTTCTTGTGAAGGAGGCAAACAAGGGGGAATAAGAGATGTAAAGAATCACATTGGCACTGCAATGTGGTCTGTGTACAGGAATCAAGGCTGTTGGTTTGCCTTTATAGCATCCTTATATCTGTGCTTCATGATATTTTGGGGCTAAATGCCGCTCCTTTTTCATTATGACAGAAAATGCCAGCTGGTGATTGATGTGGTGCTGAAAGCTACTTACACAAGAAGTACTCTTCATTGTGAAAGGGCCATTACAGCATGTTTACTAAATAATACGTTGTAAGAAACTCTTTCCAGACACAGAATGCAGTTCCTATAGAGTTGAAAATATTCAGCAAGTTGCCATTTCTCTTTCTAGCACCTACATAAAAATAAGAAAATGAATGTACTCTACCCAGAACTACCAGTGTGCAGATGATCCATTGTCACTTTAGCAGCAATCACAGGGAAAATGAATGGTGCCCTTTACTGAGTAACATTATGGCCTCTTGGAGGCATCTCAAGAAGACAGAGACCAAGATTGATCTCTCAGTTAAAAGAACAGGACTAATGAAAGTGAAAGTGGACATGGCTACAAGAAAGATAGTAATGTTAAAGTATTTCTAACCTGCTGGAGAATATCTGTGTATATCTGAACATGTATACACAATTCACTGCTCAAAGCACTGAATATGACAGACCTCCAGGCAAGTAAGTCACAGCAGTCCAGACCGAAGTCCACAAGTCTTTCTTCCCTTCAAACCTAAATTGGTTTGTTGCTCAGAGATCTGTAAATCACTTGGGTTTAGATATACCTCGGGAGAATCACAGATCTGACAGGTTTTGAGATGGAACACTGAACAGATTAGACTATCCTCCACACAAGTCAACCTTGCACTGCCAGACAGTGCAAGTTTCCAAGGAAATCTAGTCACTTGAAGGGAAAGTAGTCTTATTGACAGGTGAAGGCTGTGACTGGAAAACATCTGGCAGTTTAGCTTCCTAAGCTGTGATCCTTTTAAGAAGCACAAGGCTCAGCAGAGAAAATAATTTGTTCAACAGTAGCCTGAATCAGAAATACTTCTGTGAATCAAGAACTGATGGCCTCAAACCCTAAGGAAGTCTTAAAGGTGAGTTCCTTGTCATAGGAACACTTGCTGACATTGATGCAACAGAAAATTATTTCTGTAAATACTATACATATTGAGTACATATATTCAGGTGCCCTTGTGCACTGATGGAAATCCTGATGTCAGCTGGAGAGTTCAAAGACCTATTTTCTGGGATTTTGCAGGCAGCAAGTATTTTTCTAAGCCCTGACACCATTTGCAACAGACCTCACGACTCACCCTCTGGCTAATTTCCTAAGGTGGTGTCGTGACACTACACTTCATTCAATGCCAGTTCTAAAGCAGGCTTCCCTTGGGGATCCTAAGAAGCCACACGGCCTGGATTACAGCATCTTGGAGGAGTCTAGAGAGAGGTATAAGAGCATCTGCTCTTTTAATCAGGGCCACAGTTAGCAATAACTAAACAGGCAAAACTAGAAAAAAAAGGAAAATAAGTGTGAAGCTAGAGGGCAAGCTGCAGAAATCAAACTGAAGCTTCAAAGACACAGTTGGGAGAAAGAAGGAATAAATTTGTTTTGGGAATCTGTTCTGGTGTCACACTGCATGAAGCACTATCAGTTTCTTTTCTTGGTGTTCCACAATATAGGACTTTGATGCTTTTAATTTTAACTTAGCAGTATTAGTAGGTTCTGAGAACATGTTTTTCATTGATTTCTCTGGTACAGTCTCAATGGCAAAGACCCTGTCACTCTTTCATTGAAATTCATTATATGCATTTCTCTTCATGGTAGTTCACTTTTGCAGAAGGGGAATTGAGCTACTCTGACTTATCCCCAGGACACACAATAGTGGATGGAAATAACACCCAGGCTTTGTAACAGTTCTTAGTACAATTACTTTTTGCTTGAGGCAATGAAAGGATCAATAAAACGTGGAGATTTGGTGTGAAAAGCTCTCATTTCCTGGCCTGTGTCAGTCCTTTTGGATTTTCACTATGGAGGAAGAAATAATTGGGGGAAGTCATGTGAAGTCTACACTGGGGGAAAAAAAAATAAATCACAATTTGGCACAGAAGTACCAAGCCTCTGAGAGAAACAAAATTTGTAAACCAGGTTAGTTGGGAGCCACATTTTCCAAACAATCATAATCAAATACTGGGGTCCATTCATTTATAATTAACTTCCAACATTAACCAAACATTTTAAGTCTTGCTTCATATTTCCTCCAAGACTAAAATGCTGTTTCTGTGGGTAGGAAAAAAACTCTAGTTTTGCTATAAAAATGACAAAGTTTTCCTACTTTCCTTAAGATGAAGACATTTAATTGGGAAAAAAAATTCTGGCAAGCACAAAGTTTCACCATGCATCAATTCTGCAAAACTTTTCAATCTTGCAGTTTTAGAACTTAGGCTTTGGAAAGATGAAATGGGTCCAGTATTCATCAGAGACTACTTTAGAATCTACAGGGACTCCAACAAACCTATGGCAAATACAGATGGCCCTAATATTTAAGGGAGGAATTTTGAAGCACAAGTTCTTAACCTTTTCTATGCAAGAAACAAGACAAAAGAGCAAAGCTCCCTTTTTGCAGCAGAACTGTGCATGATGAATAATTTGTAAACTTTTTAATTCAGAAGATGTTTGATGACGTGTTCTGTCAATACAGTCACATGGTGGTTTAAACCCAAGACTGTGTTTAATGGTAAGCTCTGCCCCACCTAAACTGAACTGTCCTAATCTGTTCATTATTTTTGTAAGACAGTTTTGGGCTGGTCTTTGGCATTTGACCAAAATTACTCTTTAAATTTAAATGTACTCTTGTAACAGATATGTAATATAGAAGCCACAATGGTGTGTCTACAGTCATTATTGAAAACTTGGAATAAAAAAGAAATCAGAATTCTGAGGTGCATCTCAGTAGCTCCATAATCACATTTGGGCATGATAATACAGGTTTATACATTCTTTGATACTTGATGCTATTCCCCAATGACATAAAGCAGAAAATTCATGACATTTCACTAATTAACTTGAGCACTTCATTTCATAATATAACTAAAACTTTAAGCAGGATATTAATATTCTCCAAGAACTTAATATATGAAAATGACTGAAAGTGTTTCCAAGCACACTTTAAAGGCAAAGGCTAATTTGTTACAGCCTATATACCAAGACTGTATTACACAACTGTACTGGTGCATTTCACACTAATACCATGGCCCAGAAAACCCCAATCCAGGCAGGAGGTTGAGCACTGTGATTAGCAGAACCATTGTGACCCTCTTTAAGAAATGACACTGTATTTGGGCAAATGGTAGGGGACTATATGACTGAAAGAGCAGAATTTTTTTTTTAGTAATAGATATGAACTTCAATTTGCCTGTTTTCAATTAGCTTGTTTATTTTAC
The DNA here is from genome assembly GCF_003945725.1 of Corapipo altera. Lineage (NCBI taxonomy): Eukaryota > Metazoa > Chordata > Aves > Passeriformes > Pipridae > Corapipo > Corapipo altera. The sequence goes on along the minus strand of NW_020884900.1, from coordinate 1,712,697 downwards.
CATGCATACTAATTTAAAATTGCAGTTAAGCCACATTTAAATAGCATTTGCTAATTAGTAAATTGGAACCCAGCAAATCAGATGCAAATCACTGGTTTAAATACACAATGTGAACACTCTTGGCTCCATTTTTCCAGCAGTGTTCTTTAACTCAGGAGATCTGAAAGAGCACGGGATACAAACCTCCCTTCACAGCACAGCTGGGGTAGGGAGTTGCTTGGTTAGTCAGTTGTTTCAACAATTAGATGAGCCACTTTGGGCTCAAGTCAAAGTGGTTATACTTAAGGAGAAAGGTAGTTTCCTATCACAACAATCCATTAAAAGTTATGGCAGATAACATGACAAATCCATCAATATTCAAACTTCTGCACAGAAAGGCAGAGAGGCAGACAGGTCAGCCATAGCCTCACTGGCACTGCCTCAGCCCTCAGTCCCTGTGTCCCACCAAAATACAATGATGAATCTTGGCCAGGAGACTTCATAGTTACTTTGTCCTTAAATACAAATACTAGTTTTCCTTCCAAACAGGGGTAGGTGTATTTCCATCTTCAAACTGCACTGGGTTTTATAAATGCTAGGCACAAACAGGCAATAAATTCAGAATTGTCTTTTCACCTTGTTATGAGACACAGTTCTAAAAAATGTAAGTAATGCAGGAAAAATGTTCTTTTTAGCTTTTTATTTATGCCCATGAGAAGTGGGAATGAAGTACAACCAAACCACGTTCACCCCCTATGTATTATGGAATATGGGCAGGGTACCTGGCCCTGAGGGCTTGCTGTGCACCCAGGCACTGTACTGTGACTGCTGACACACAGTGTGAGGCTTCAGCCAACCTCTTCATCCCTAAAGATACATCTTCAGATATTAACCAGATAAAAACACAGAATGGGAATGGGAACCTGGAATACCAAGTCTATCATTTATTTTGGAATTAAAGAAAAAAAAACACTAAATATTTCTCCAGATTGGAAATGCAGAATTTATTTCCATCAACAAATCAAAGTCTTGTTTTGAGTTATATGAGTATTGAAGACTGAGAGAAGGAGTATGTCAAATTTCAGTATTAGTTCTTCACTTTTTCCAATGACTTCTGCAACAGCCATCCTGTATCTTTTTTTTCAAGCATAGGGAACCACTGGCAGAGAAATATTTCTAAGAGCTGTGTTGCAATTTAAAACATCACATTTGCTTGCTAAGACTGCTCCCTTTTTACAGTCTCAGGCAAACTGAATGTAAGCCAATCATTTAATTTTTAATTCCTCACTTGTTACCCACACATGGATAAGTGTCCTGAAGAGCGTCCATCGAGCTTTTAGTTTTAAAGTGTGCAAGATACAGATCTCAGATTTAGCCTCAAGCCCTTTCCCTCAATGGTTGTCAAAATGAAGTATAAGGGAACTCCACCTGAACTTGCCTGTGTTTTAGCAAAAGTCAAGACATTTCACACTACAGAGGAGAAAATCTTGGAAAATTCCCTTGTTTCATGATGAGAGAGGCCAGTTTCCCTTCTGTTTAGAAACTTTGACTGTCTAAAAAGAGACTAGGTCATGTTCAATTGTGCATATTATTTTAGCAGATTGTCTTCGCAGCAGGAGGGATCTTCTTGTTTTTAAAATAAATTCTTAACAGCTTCAGTTGTGGCCACCTACAGACCAGATTTCATGCAAAACCAAGAGTCCCTATTTGAAAGGAGACACAAGGGAGCTGTGAAGAGAAATAACTATAACTAAGTAAGATGTGGGGATCAAAACGTGCCAAACTTCACAAGGGAAACAACACAAAACAAGAGGGCTGATAAAAGGGAGGTGAATTACTGGTATTTCCCTTTCAAACACATGGCAAATACACTTGCTAAAAGGCCTGCCTGCTAGTAGGGCTCCTTGAAGTACAGGGAGTCTTCCTAAACGTAGCTACAATTTTAAAAGGACTGGAGATGTTCCCACATCAAAGGTGGCGATGCAGATCTTTTCTTCTCTTAGCAAAGTAGAAAGAAACACTGGTATTTTTGAAAATTTGTGTAATATAAGGCAGCTGAGTTGCACACTGACAAACCCTGAGTGAAATTTTAGGGACTGATTCTGCCTGAATCTTGTGAGTCCCACCAAAGTCAGGGGTGGCTGTACACACACCTCAGCCTTCCTGGGGCTGGGGCCTTGCTGAAACACATGCCTGTCCCTGCTGCACATGTCACTTCAGCATTTTAGGTCAGTCCTTTAAAGGCAACATCCAAATCAACATGAAAATTGAGGTCAGATAATGCAATCTAAAACCTGGATTAAACTGCTAAACTTCAAAAAAACAGATTATCTTTCAGCCAGATGTGTGAGGGCAGGCACTGACAGCTGTGAGTGAATTTGAAACATGGGCTAAAAGCTAGCAGAAAAAGGTGAGACTTCTTTTGGTAGTTGAGTGGATTTAGTTTGGGCCAAAATGCCGTCATCCTACATGTATCCTATTCACTGTTGCTTTCTGGCTTCCAGGAATACACATAACACCAGCTCTGGAAGCTTACAGACAGTTGTGGTGCAGGAGGCAGCCCAAAACTCTTTCTCACCAGCTCCTTAAATTAGGTGAACCTCAAAGCAAGCACACAAGGATGTGACAAGAGTCCTGTGCACATCAGCTGTCACTGCCATCCAGTTTGAACGTGGTGATCAAGAACCTTCAAACAAGTGAAATGTCTTTCAGTGAAAGGAATAAAAAGATGAAAGATATTTTGATAAACAGAAAAAACAAAGCTGTCACCTACAAAATTACTTCAGTGTGGAATATAAATTTGGAGATTTTTTTTCCTAGTTTGATCTGGTATTCTCTGAACAAACCAATGGCATTATCTATATCCTATATTGTTAGGAAAAAGCCCCCTTTGAAGTCTTTTATGACACATCGACTTAGGAACTGCATAGTTATAGGAAAAGACCTGCAAGTAACTTTGCATTTTAGGGGACCTACCGAAAAATTCTCACTCTTTGAATCTATAGGCAGGGAAAAACTAGCCTGACTTTGCTGTCTTGTTTATTTACAAAACAGGAGTTGAAAGGCACTGAGAAATAGCCCACATGAAACACATGAATAGCATAACGACAAACAAGCCAGCATATGAGCCAGCAGAGTGCTGAATGGCAGTGTAAAAGCCAGATAACCTTCTATAACACATTCAACCAAAGAGATAAAGTACTATGATGAAGGAAAAAAGCAGAAAAGAAAAGAAACAATAATCATAAAATATCAATCATTTGAAACCCTACAGTGGCCAGGTGAAGAAAGGCAAAGCTGGCCATATTTTCAGGAACATGGAAGGCATTTTGGATGCTCTCATTAAAATAAATCTGGGGGTTTTTTTAGTACTGGAGTTCAAAGCACCAGATTTTTTCATCTTTCCCTTTCCTGTCTCCTCTGCTTAGTTCCCTGCACTATCAAGTCTGCTTTGTGCCTTCCATGCAGCAACAGCATACGCGGCTTCAAAAAAGGAAAAAAACCCACCACTATCCCAAAGCAGCTTCCTACTGGGGCTTGTACACCAGGGTACAGATGGAGACCAGCTGTGGGTACCCAGCACACTGAATCCTGCAACCAACTCCACATTATAGAACAGGGAGTCACTCCTATTTCCATGCACATGAAATAAACACCAAGTTTTCACCAATACCATATCCCATTTAACTCACATTTGATGAAATCAACACAGGAGCTACCAGCTGATCAATACATATGATTTGTTGTCCTTTGGTACTACATAGCAGTATCAGGCACCTCCAACTGTAACAAACACTGCCTGCCTCTTCCTCCTACCAACAGTCCCCATGCCCCAGGAACAATGTAGGAACAGACTTTTCTGTCAGGCCAGCTCCTCTTAGCATCAGAGCTCTTCTAAAGTGCCCCACTGTTCCCTGAACGATGCAGGAAAACTGGGACACTGTGATAAGATAAATTACTGTGAATGTTACTTTGATGAGCAGGAGCCAGATGGCCCAATGGCACAGTGTTGTTGGGTCTACAGCTCCTGTGGAGCATCCAGGGCATCCAGTGTTCTTGTGGCAGAAAGGTTGAATTTACCTTCTATTGAGATCCAGCAGAATCCATTATCTCTGCAGCTCACCCCAGGTTCAGGACACTGCAGCACTGGTCATCTCTGTGCTGAGCACTTGCAGTCGATGGAGCTAAGGGAGACAGAGCAGAAGGAAAATAACTGCATTCATCATCAAGAACTGGTCCCTGAGGACCAGATTCATACATTAAATCATGCATGGACTTGTTTTCTGAATTAAGACCTAGAAATCAGAGGTCCAGACTTGCAAACCTCTTCGTGTGTCATGGTACTGAGCACACACAGCAGCCACCTTCTCACCAGCCAAGTAGTACAGGGGAGCCCTGAGTCAGCTGCTTGGGCTGTGTGTGCTACCTACAAGGAGAACTAAATGTACAATATCCTAGAAAAACTCTATAGATCCTAGGGAAAATCATGACTTTCTGACAAGTTCCCTTGAAGAAGGAGTCTGCTCTGACCTGAGTAGTGTCATTCCAGGTCTAAGGTGAGATGGTTTCCTGTCAGGACAGGTGTTCACATGTAATTGTCCCCAGACAGTTGCCTCCAGGCTCTTCCTCTGACCGCCATAACCTCAGAATTGAACCACAGAAGCCAGATAATAAGCTAGGAGCCAAGACAGCCAGCCAAGCAGAGAGGCCTCTCTCTGAGCTAGCAGGGATTTCCTGAGGACAAACCTGAAATCTCACCCTTTCCAGAAATTAAAGCTAGAGGAATACACCTGCCTTGAGGAGCCTTGCCACTGTTCCCTCTCCTAAAAAACCACTTCTCTTAACCACCTTCTTCAAAGCCAAGTAAAATCCTCTCCTTCCTTCCTTTCAAAAAGCAAAGAGCACCACTATCCTCCTCTTTAGTATCTGACTGTTTAAAATACTCACTAAAAGTATGGTGTAATTTACTCTCAGTGCTTTACAAGCTCACACTTGTGTACCCAATATTTTAAGTGACATTTTTAACAGAGGCTACACTTAGATGCAGGGCTGAGGGACAACAGATGGCCAGCATCACCCACCAGCAGGACTGGGATCCTTACCCTTTGACACAAACCCTCTCGATGCGGGCAGTTTATCCTGCTGAGACCTTCACCTCAAATAAGACACTTAACCTGACAGGACAGACTCAGTTGACTACAGAGTCTCATGTGATGAAAGACAAAAAGCTCATCTAACTTCTGCAGTTTTTTAAATGATGAATGAATGGGGAGGGAGGGAAACAGTAGTGTCTTTTCAAAACATGTGAGGATCTGCTTCACCGGATTTGAAAATTACAGTCTGAAAACGAACTGGATGCTCTAGCTGGAAACTTCTTTTTCCAGGGGAAAAAGAATCAACATGTTTTAAGACAGTGCTTTGTAACCCTTGCATGTAGGCAGCTGCAGTCTATCATGTCTAGTTCTCTTCTGGACTGATTCTCCCAGAAAGGTTTCATCAGCTTACGAGTAGCTAGGCTGTTGTTTCATTTCCCCTTAGGTTTCTGCTGTGTGTCAAAGTAAGAAATTGAGACTAAACAAGAAAACGTGGAGTAAAGTTTAAGTACCTCTGCTGTGAAAGCTGTTAAATGAGAAACAGGTATTGCAGACTACAAGTGTCAATTAGGTACTGGTTCCATTGGGAAATGACATTTTCACATTGTTTCTGCCTTCTGGTTTGTTGTTGACAAATTTGAACTTAGAAAAGTTATCCCCTAGTTACATGTATTCTTGACATCCTTCCTTTGCAGGCTTGTCAGCACAGACATTTCACATGAAACTTATTTGCCACTATAATTTTAAATTAACAAAAAAATTTCAAATACTATAATAAATATATAGATTGCCTCCTCAGTTACTGCTATTCTGGGGTACTCAGTTGTCAGAACGAAGTAATGATTTCAGGAATCTCTGGCTTTTGTCACCCTAAAGTAAGTATTTCAGTGAGATCTGACCTGTGATTGACAGATGTGCAATGCAGTCCCGAAAGTCTCCCTTACACATTGTAAATTGCGTTGCCTTTGCAGGAAGGGGGTTAAAAAAAAAACAAAAAAAGAGTCAGAATGACTGGAAGCAAAACATCCAGTGAATGTTTTATGAAATCTGAAATTCCAAAAACTGAACATAATTTCACAGTGTTCCAAAAGTGCTTTTCAGGAGCTGCACTCATTCTTAAGAACACGTCTTCTCCTACATGGGGCAGGTAATTGCAGGCAGAGTGCCATGGTCCTGCCTTCAGGCCGTGGAAAGACTAGTGGAGAGTTGTGATCCCTGACAGTGCTCTGCTGCAGGAGTGGCTTTTGGGACAGGGAGATGCTCTGTTCCAAACCCCACAGCAGACAGACTGTTAAAAGGTTTTGAGCCCAGAACAAAAGGCTTTGCAACAATAACAAATCAATTCATACAGAGACCCAGCTTATGAAAAGTGGCTGATTGTCTCCTGAGTGGCTGAAAAGGTGTAGCTGAAATTGAAATTCGGTCCTCTAATTCTGTCTCCATATGCCATTGTAATTCCATCAGTCTCCTTTCACTGCTCGCTCCTAGACTCCCTCAGCCTCGGATTTCTTGTGTCACTTAACCCCACACTTAGATCTGAAATCAGGAAAGAGACTTGTTCTTGTAACATGTGGCATCATGCCACTGAGCTTCCCAAGGACCAAAAATACCCTTCTTGTACCAGAACCAGGATAATTGGAATTCATTGCCACCAATACAACAGTCAATGTTTCTGCTGCATCTGCATTCCACACAGGCTGTGGATTTGACAAGCTCCCATAATAACGGAAAACATTTCCAACAACTTTCAGAGCTAATATATTCTGACCCCTACAGAGCAAATTTTGTAAAAGAGAAGTGTATCAATTTACCGCTAAGGGTTGGTTAAGAAAGGCAGAGCTTTCCACAGAGAGGAATATTACAGTGAAGACACAAAGGTACAGAAAACTTATTTTCAAACTTTCAAGCATGCATTGTGCCTAAAGCAAAGTTTTCATTTCCCCTTCAAGAATGCCATTAAAGTCCAGGGAAACTTGGGAACACGCACTTGAATTAGAGCCATAAAAGACTCTGGCAGAGTTCAGCTACTGACAAAAATTAAAAGTTGAGAGTTTCCCTGCATTATCTCCCACACACATCTACTAACACAGAGAGGACAGGAATCCCTGGCTGAAGTCCCACATAGAGTAGAAGTTCCACATAGCTGTTGAAAAGTAACAAAACATGTGCCAACTCAGAACAGGCAAGTGGGCATGGACAGATCCAGAAAAAAGCCATGGAAACTCATCATGCAGAAGGGCTGAAATAAGTTGGTTCAGGGTTGTGCAGGAATGATGGACAGTGCCCTCCAGTAAGGCGGGCTAACACAGGAGTTCCCTTTTTGCTTATTTCATAAGGAATTTTGCTGTATTGCTGTGGTACAAATTAAAACACAGTTCTGTAATGGGATTTCTCCTCCTAAGCACTGCCATTGTGCAGAATACAATCAAAATAAATCTGGCAAGAAAGTGGAAGTCCAATATACTGTGGGACACAAGAAGGCAAGCAACCTATTTTCTGCAAGCAGCAGCCTGTGCAGTTTTGTTTGGTTAAATCCTTTAGATGATTGCAATTTCCATGCTACAAATCAAAGTTTCTGCTCTTGTGGACAGACACACCCATACCTTTGCAGTGTGGACATACATTGACTGGCTAGTGAAAAATTTCTATAACCAAAATGTGGATTTGGTGTTTCCTTCTTATGTTAATTCAAAATAACCCCAGTGCATGGATCTCCAGATGCAGCACTCTGTCAATGTTTTGGGGAATAGGATCTATTGACATTTTGGATCTGGTTTGACCTAAAGCCATTCAAACTAATTCTCAGTTTGACAACGAAAGCATTTTATATTTCACATATTTGAAGCTATGTCAAAGGTGCTGCAATCAGAAGCAGCCTTTATAATATGGAATTCAACACCAAGTGAATACTTTCAGACAAAACTGTTTATGGAGCTAAATGGTCAGCACAGCTTATCCATATGTTCATACACTGGAACCAGATGTTCACATTGTTAGGCTTAAACTTGACAGGGCAGGATAAATACAATACACACCTATTCTGCATTTTTCTTTTTTCAATTTCAGACTGTTTATTGCAACAACAGCTACTAGGGTCTATTCAGTTGGAAAAGAAGAGATATTGTGCTATCTAGAAAGTGGTACAAAAACATAATATTGAAGTTTGAATTTTAAGCTCTGAATGCATATGAGTCTAAAGAAGAGACCTTCCCAAGGTCATCTTTCTCCAGGAGAACATTTCTTTCCTTTGAACTGACAATTCACCAGGCACACGGAATTCTCAAAAGAAGAGTATTTCAGCCTGTGTATAGTTTTGAACGTGTACAGAAGGCACTATCACCATTATATCTGTCCACATTCTTCAGTTGAGCACAGTTAAATGCTTTGATGGACTTAAGCATCATTATGCTACAAGGTAGTTTTGTGAAATTGCCTCAGCATCCACTTGGATCCTACACTCATCATTTGAATGAGCAGATGGAAATAAAAAAAGAGTTACTACTAGTGGTGAATTGTGTCCTGTTAGTGCACTTGGACAAGACACAAAACATTAGAAACAATTCAAGGGTTCTCACCATATGCTGCATACAATCTACAAATTTTGACCTTGAATCAGCACAAGCAGTTCAGATACATTACTTAAAAATGAATAAAGCTCTCAGTCTTTGAAATTCCAGTCCTAATATGAGGTACTGATTCTGGTTTTGCATAATAACTGTCAACAGTCTATAAATTTTTACTTAAAAGGAGAAAACTGCTAAAGCAGAAAGCTTTTACTTAATTTTACCCACCTTCTCTCCTCTGAGTAAAACCAGCCATGTTTTCTAAAATATTATGTCTCCTCCTTCTTGGTATTAAAGCTGTCACTTTTTTTTGTCACGTAGGCAGACAACAAGGGAGTATATGGCCTATTTTTCTATGATGAAAACCTTGCAATTACAGCAAAGAATTCCCAGCAGAAATCTGTGAAAGCAGCACCATGACGCTTGCACTGGAGTGCTACTCCTGGTTGTTCACCCCTCTTGCCTCCTTGTAGGCCTCTGCTTACAAGCCAGAGGGGTTATTGCTTTCCTATTGTATTCAATAGATTTTTTTAGGTCAGCTCTTAAAAACCATGTACTTTGCACAACATGAAAACAGTATATTAACACACCTACTAATAAGATTAGGGTTTCCAGTGTCTGCCTGCACCTTTGCAAGGCACAGACAGTAAGGTAAGCCGTACTTTGCTGTTCTGATTATTCCTCAGCTGCAAATAGTGCACAGAGCCAAAATATTATCTTCCCTTTAAAAAACCTCCAAGGGCTTGTAAAGCCTACTGAAACCCATGCCAACCTGAATTCAATACACTGCCTCTACCTTACAGGCTGCCAGGCTCATTAGCAAGTTTTTAACTCACCTTATTGTGGCTGTTCTGTGGGATATAAGCGACTTCAATACTGCTGGCAATGTTCTCCAAGTAGTCTGATGCTAACTTTGCTTTCCCTATTGATTCTTCTCATCTGCCAACATTGATTTTTTTTTTCTTTTCCACATTTCTGTTCTGATGGGAAAGCCATGGCATTTGCATTAGATCCCTGTTTGTGCCCCAGGATCATCTGTGGAGAAGTAGGCAATGTATTGCCAGTTGAGTTACTGAGGTGAATAAAAAGTGTCCAGAGAGAGTAACTGATATTGTACTGTCCTGTGCATCACACAGCAAGGGCATCTCAAACACGAAAAATGTAAACATTCCTGTGTGTATATACACACATAAAATACTTACTTGTAAAGAAGAGATAGCATTTTTCCTTTCCAAGTGAAAAGTATTCTTGCTTTATGAAAGAGATTGTATATTGAGCACATTCAGACATGGCCACAGCATGTCATAGCTGGCCTCTGGTGGCCCATATCTAATGGATTGCACTCAAACTGTTCTAGTCTATGCCAAGGCCAAAACTAAGTTAGTCTCAAATCAGGGAACTGTAAGTCCCCCTTCAGTCTTTTATTTGTACCCAGTAAAAACTGAGGGCATCTGCAAATCTGGCCTTGAAATCGTTGAGAAAGTTTCCTCCAGTTTTGAAAGTAGCCAAATAGGATTGTCATTCATGAAATGATAATGAAAAAGGTTCAGCCTGTTCTGACATGCCTCTTCTTACCATTTCCAAGCCTTTTGCATTCACTATCAGTGCTGGCACATGTGGAAGGATCATTGCCTCTCTATCTCACTTTGGAAAAGAGAAGAATATTATTCCCTTGTCTTCTATGCAGACTGGGTGTACAGGAATGAACGAATCATGAAAATTCCTGGGACAGGAATACTAAAGCACAGCCTGGTCTCCTGGGAATGCAGTCACTGGGCCTTGTGCTCTCCCTCTGAACTACTCTTCTGTGAATCAATTTGCTACCTTTCAGAAGATTACAAGTCCAGCACTGCAGTCATTGAACCTTTTGAACACCCTGAAGCAACTACCAAATCTTACCAACTGTTTTAAAAGCTGCAGCAAAAATTCAGTAGTCTTGATTTGATCCAAGAAAGCTTCAGTTTTAACAAAACTCTCACCGACCACAAAGAGAACAGCAATATCCAGCCCCCCCTTTCCTTGGAGCACGGTCCTGGTACACCACTAAGGACCTGTGTAACTCTACTTTCAATTATCTCATAGGAAACCCATGAAGAGAATATTAAACAAGTGTTAAACATGACGAAACATTCCTTTCTGTTTAAACAAGCTGCTTTAATTTTGACTCTCAGGTAGATAGTATGAAGTTTGAACACATGTTTAGCAGAGTATAAGGAAAAAATAGGAAGGCCTTCAAAACTCTAAGCTGTTGTTTTAAAATGGCAATGACCATATCCTACTGATTCCTAAACACATAATGCACTCCGGAAATGGAGAGGATTTTGTCCTTGTGTCTTTGGACAACCTGTCTCCTACATTTAACTGTCTCAAGATGCAATTTGATGCTGCATTTCCAGGTTCCACATTAATATACTCCAAGAGCAGACCTGCAAATGCCTTTCTGTGCGTCCTATCCTTCTTAATTCCAGAAACACAATCCCATAAATATGTTACCATATTCACCAGGTGAAATGGTGTCTCTAGGTGCTTCTACCACTCCTGCCACTGAAGTCTCAGCTGCGTGAAAGGCTGTCTGTGATAATATCAAAGACCTGCGGAATTCACCCCGTTGCTGCCAAATGTTGGGAAAGAAACTGAATAGGGAGAAGTCTGTGAGTGAGCATGAGAGTCAGGCATGCACTCTGAACACTATCATAATTTCTCAAACTTCATAACCTTCGAATTGTAAGGTAGGCATCTTTTTTTTTTCCCCAGCAAAGGAGGCAAAAGATCCATGTTAAAAATATTCCACGCAACATTTTCAAAACTGCTTTTGCAAACAGAATAAAACCTTATATATCAAGTGATATCAAGTTACTTTTCCATATTATGTAAAAACATAGAGTAGATAAAAAATACAGAATAGCTAATCTCAAACATATTCTATTATTCTATTTACCTCAACAAATCTTTGCATTTACTATTCTTGCAACAGTCTGAGCAGTGTGTAAAACACAGAGGTTACTTGAAATGAACACTGTTAATTTAAAATGACATTAACAAGCTATTAAAGCAGAAAAGTAAGCAAACTGTGTCTTAAACACACCAGCCAAGGAAGATAAGCTTCTGATAGACATTTGCTGAAGCAGAGACTCTGTTGGTGGGAGCTATTTTGCTCTGAAGTGACAAGATTTGAAGTCGTCCTTCTCTAAGTTAAACCCCTTGCAGTGTAGGAGCACTCGGTGCCTTTGTGAGTCCCTGCATTGCTGCCAGCACACACAGAGTCAGCACCCTCTCCTCAGTTAGATTAACCCTAAACACCAGAGCCCCAGGGAGGGCTGACTGTCTGTGAAGATGCCAATTCCTACAAAAAGGAGCCAACTGGGAATGCTGAATGCCCCGTGGGGCTAACACCTCTCCTTCTCCATTAGAATTTCAGTGCTGCCACCTGTTGCAATGGTTCTCTATTTCCTCCCCCCTCCCAACTTTACCTGGTTAGCCCACTTGGGCAAATGAGACCAGGTTTTAGTGATATTTCAAAGAGAAAATGTCAAGAATATTCAAGAAGCTCTTACTCCCACTGAAACACACTTTAGGAAATCAAAACATACAGAAGAAAAGCAAAAAGCTTTCAATGACAATTATCAGAATATTTTCTTTCAGTAAGGCCAGGGGCTTGTGTCCACTATTCACTTAATAGTATATAAAACAGGTGAAATATTTCAATCCTGAGAGGAGATGGATACTAGGAACTTTGAAACACATCCTCCCCCCCCCCCAGCACCTTTCTGCATCTTTGAAAATATTCCAATTATCTCTTTGTCAATAATCTTCTGCTCTTCTTTGCTCCTGCTGATCCTCTGGTAGGACTGAGAGGGAAGACTTATCTAAAGATAAGATCATTCTTGTGGTTTCTTTTTTTTTTTTTACAGATACCAGCACATTTGAGTAAGTACCACACCTTTAAATATTTAAAAACTATAGTGATGTGCTGTGGAGAGTAGACAGCAAAACCCCACCTGCTATGCTGAGCTTAGTTTCTATTTTAAATAAACAGTTTTCTTCTACCTCCCCATTGCTTCTTTTTAATATTTAAAGGGAAAAGGAAATTTCCCTTAAGGAACTAAATGTGAGGTATAGTAAAAAGAATCTTTATATTGTTACATTATGACTCTAAAATGAAGGGAGGCATATATTAAAGTTTACAGCACAGCAGAAATAAAAAATATTTAGACAGAGAAATTTGCATAGTAGAAGTGTCTGGAGATTACTTTCTGCTTTTAAATTCTGTGAAGCAATTTATATTGTGATACTTAGACAAATTCCAATCTCTAAAGAAAACAGAGAGAACATACGTTTCTGAAGTGTCTCTGAAAATTTATAAATTGTGATTTATTATGAACTTTCTGTTTAAAAAAAAGGGGGGGAAATGTATTACAGAAGGCATGGCACTTTGTAAGTGTGCTTTTTGGATAAGGAAATGCAGGCCTTTTGTTATGCATCTATTGATTTTAAGTACAGATTTTATACAATGCAAGCACTTAGGATATTTCTCATTTTTAAAAATTCATATAGGAAGCAGAGAGATAGATTTCAAAGTGAACACAACACATATTTGTAAAATAATTGTGGTTTATTGACCAAACCCATTAAAGGCACTGCAGACAACAGCGTTACTTGACAGTCCTCACTGAGTTATTGATTCACTTTTCTCTCCCAAAAGCGCAGTTACTCGGGTTTTGTTGGTTATACTGAGCATGAGGCAGAAGGCATCTCTTCATTGCCACTGTTCCAGCTGTTATTAGACATCACTCTCCTGTGCTGCTTTTGGCAGGAAAGTGTTGGTGTAAGGTACCTGGTTAGAGACAAGCACTCCTGACTCAGAGGTGTGTTTGCTATCAGCACAAAGACTACATCTCCAGCCTCAACCAACAGTCTCTCCCAGATGCCTGCTTTGCCCTTGCACAGGTATCTTAAAAAATTGGTATGAAGGGCTTGCAACAACCTGTATATAAAATGGTGACACTTTGATACTGCTTGCAAATGAGAAAATCCTGACTTCTGAGCTTCCTGATGTAACACAAAACATCCAGAGATCTCTTTGCAGGAAGGGATGTATCTTAATGCTGCAAAAAACCTGAAAGGTACCCAAAGTCAGCTGGGGAGCATCTGCTTTGATAAAGCAGTGAGTGTTCCCAAAGGAATTCAGTGGGGCAGGAGGGTCAGGCATGCAGAGACCTAAAGGGAGATGGACACCCAACTCAAAGTTGTCTGATTACATCAACAGTTGATTCAAACTATAAGAGGTTTTAAGAACCAGGTACCCATTACTGTAAAAGACAGGAGTTCTTCAGCTCCCCCTGCTCTGCTCATGTGAGCTACAATCATGACTGCACACGCTTCCAGGTGGCGAAACATGTGGAGATATGGTGGTCACTGCAGGTCCTCTGCCTCTTACCCTTTCCTACCAGGCACCAGCTGTTCCTGCTGAGTCCCTCCAAAATGGTCATTGCTTTGGACATCGCTGCGACATGAGATTCAGAAAAACCTCCTGGGAAGGGATTTTGTGGAAATGAAGCTTCTGCAGCTCACTGAAGCTGTTTCAGAAATTGTCCACTGCTGTAGTCCAGTGACTCCTCTGCAGATGGCCACAGCTGCTGTAGCCCTTGGAGGAGAACTCAGTGTGTTGTTTCTTGTTCATCCTGACACTGTTAGATGGAGGAATTCCCAGAGAAGAGCCACGCTTCTTAACTCTGTGCCATAACACAGAATGCACTATCCACAATTAAAAGCGTGACTACAAGCACTTGTTCTTCAAATTCTTTTTCCATTTGCAGATCAAATGGTAAAAGCATGCGTGATTAACTATCAAGATTAACTACCAAGTGTATAGTCAGATTTTAATCTAATTTTCTGGAGAATGCAATGGAATTAACCACTGGAATGGAATGGCATTAACCAGTGCATCACATCTTGGCACATGAGCTGAAAAAAAAACAGTTTAGGGATCTCTGCCTTCTCTGTGAATGACAACATGCGCACAGTGAAAGCAGCAATACAACTAGCACAGACCCCAAACCTACTTACAGGTAGCTTTTGATAGCTTGATGTCTGCCTGAATTTCCTTCAATTCATTTTAAAAGGTTGCAGATAATGAAAAAAATACCAATTGCTGTACTGTACAGTAACTTCAGAATGAAAAGCACCTGCTCCTAGTGGGAAATTGCTTTCATAAAGTAAACCATTTACCACTCTACAGTTTATTGAGCAGCAGCATCAGGTTCTCGGTCTTCACTCAGTCTTCAGTGCTATTGCCTGATCCAATCCCATCCCCACACCATTTACCTCAGGAGATGATCAGCATCAAACTCCTCTGTTGCTAAACAATCATTTGATCTGGGAGAACTCCTTCAATGGGTGTGACCAGATCAAAAACCAAAAAGCTCCCACTCTCTGTACTGATTAAAGAACTTCCACTGATCACAAGGAAATCAATGCTATGGAAATATGATATACCAGCAGAACTAACACACAGTGCTGCAGCTGTCAAAAGTGAAAGAAGGACAGGTCAGGCCATGACAGAACTGTCTGCTCTTTGGATTGGAGAGAAAAGTGTCAGCTGAGAAACAGGGTAAAAAAGCAGCTAATACAGGTGACTTCACTTTCTCAAAGCCCAGAAATATCAAAGAGAAACAGCCTTGGAACCACTTTAATACATTACAGCACTAAAGAACCTGCCAAACTACTCAACTGTAAAATAAACTTACAAGGTTTTTTTACTTGCAGTGTAGTGGGAGAGGGATGAGAACTATAGGTTTCTCTTACAAAAAACAAGAGAACAGGGTTTTCAGTTAAAAACTAAGTGTATAGGAAATAAAAGTAATAAGATAATAGTACTAGTTACTTAAAAAAGGCACTTAGGTCCTCATTTTACAGGCTCACAGTCTCTGCTTACATCCTGACAGGTACGAGTGGAAGCAAAGAGTCTGTCTGATATTGGCACCAGGCAGTAGGGCGGCATTCAAAGAACCCCACTCTGCAACCTCCCTTACTGGTTTACTTTGAGGGAGGAAAAACACAAACTGAAGGATAGCATAGGACTTCAGAGCACATAATAGGTAAAAAGGGGGTGAAAGCATTAAAGACAAACAGCTTTCATGACATATGTGCAGAATAAATGAGAGTCTTCCAGCTCCTCAATGTGAACCAGGACTCAAAAACTTTCATCAGTCACAAAATGAGCAATGAGTGCTTTACTTTTTGACTTGTGATAGCAGCTTATTCCTATTCTTACTTTTGCAATAAATTACAATGTTTTGAGCCTTGGTCTATTCCTCCAGGGATCAGTGGCTGAGAACTGACTGCATGGCAACAAACAGAACAGAGGGAATGCCACAAAACTAACAGAAACAGTCACTTGAATACCTTAGTGAATTCACATCAACAGTATTTACACCCATTTCGTGTTCTCTCCAGCTGAACACACTAGAGAATGTGACTGTTGGCAGGAACCAGGCAAATGAACAGTGAAAAATAAGCTCAAATAGAGACTATTTGCAGGAACTGAGTTTTGAATTAGCATTCAGGTCAGAAATGCTGGTGACAGCAGGCTCAGCTCACCCAAGCAGAGACAGGAAGAGACTGTGGCTTCTCTGTCCACTTTTTTGACTTTCAAAACATTCCCTCAGATGGGTACAGACCCCACCTTACTTTATTCCATGAAATTAAAGGATGCAACACTCTGAGCAGATTCAAGGAACCGATGAAAAGAGATCTGTCAGAAAGATGATTTGTTTTCAAATGGCCTGTCTACATCTGGTGCAGAGACATCTGTAACTGCATTAGTGGCCATTAGGAGTGGAAGACAGCACTTAGCAAGGAGCTGCTAAGAAGCCCTGCAACACAGAGAGCAAGAAGCGCTTTGTATCCAGCCTCTTTAGTTTGCTGCTGTTTTGAAAGGAAGCCAGACTCTTTGTACTTGGCATATCCTCATTTTTATAATGGTAAACTTCATCAGTTGTGTCTGCTTTATGTGATTTTAAAACCCAAGATAGAAAAGAAACTGAAAGACTTTGTAACTCTTAACCCCTCTTCAACCACGCAAAATTTAGGGGAAAAAAGTGTATTTTGCAAAACTCTGTCAAGTCTTCCTTTGGCTTCTTAAGTCTCTGCACTTCGCACTGTGGTTTCCTCCTGTTTTCAATGACTAGAGAGAATTCCTTCACTTAACTGTATTGTCACAGCAGATTAATACAATGTGGGAGCTGAAAGAGAGGGAACTTGGCTTCCCTGGCTTTGATCAAGGTAATTCAATCACTTCCTCTGAAAGAGCCCTCTGGCACCTGAGCTTTTCCACCACAGAAATTATTCCCTCACTGTATTTACCCAGAGGTGGTACCAAGTCTTTCCTAAAAGCATCTAAAATCTTAAGATGTTTAGAGAACTCTCAGCAAAACCTGACTACTTCTCTCCCTGCCTTATACTGCTGATCTCATGAATACTTCCCACCTGTACCTAATGCACATGGAAAGCAAAGCCACTCAGGTGCATCTCTCTTTGCCTGGGAGCTGCAGTAATTTACTTCATCTGGGAGAAGGTGTCCCTCCTTCAGGGAGGCAACTGTGCTCTTTTCTCTCCACAGAAGCAGAGTTAATTCTCAGCCTGCTGAAAAGGGTGCTGAGTTTTCACAATGGCTTAGATTTTTTAGTCATCATTGCTATACTCCTGGGACTTTCAGGTGATCAGCACATTTTTAGATTGAACTGTGCTGGGTCCTACCCCAACAAAAGTTTCAGGGCTGCATTTACAGCAAAAAAACTCTTGTCATTATTTTTGAAACAAATTCCCTTCTAAGTCACATTTGGAACAAAAGTAAATAGCTATTTCCCAGCATTATTTTTCAAGTACAAAACCAGCTGCATCCCAGAAAAGGACTTTTTGACCTCATTTGAAGGGCTGCTAATACTTATGTCTTAAGTACAGGAGTTACGGTCATGCTTTACAGTTAATTCCTCATCACAGGGCATTGGACTGGAGCCCTGGATTAATGATCTGTGTATATGAAACTTCCACAGCTGATAATCAAATAAAGCTGTGTGTCCACTAAACAAACATCAAGCTTGGGGGCCTTTCTTCAGTGCAGAGGACACTCAACACACCTATGCAATTATGAAATTGTCCATAACCATCTTCTTCAGGATCTTCTTCAGGAACTCCATCAGCGTGAGGTCCCCAAATCTCTCAAGACCATTGGCAGATGCTGTTCTTTTCTTCATAGACATATTCCTTGGCAGGGTTACCAATACCTCCTCTCACTCCTGAACTATTTACCACGTGCTGTACCTTTTTTTCCCACTAAAATTGCTGGTGTCTCTAATGTGATGTCTCAATGTTGCAACACAAAAGGGGGGAAGTCATATTGCAAAAACATGGCAATAGCAATAGAAGAGAATGGACTTTTCTTCTCTGCAAATATCTCATCCATCCTTCTGGAAATCATGCTGACAAGAAAGGAATAAATGTCACAGATGTTTTCTAGCAGGTTATGCCTAATCGACCATTTCATACCCCCATGAGGCAGCACTAAATCTGAGGGGATTCCTTTATTCACTGAAAGCAGTGAGTCAAAACCATTCCTATGATGCTATTTTTCTCTTCTTCCTTTACTCACTGTTTCCCTGCTGAGTACACACACACTCATCTGGTCACATCCTCACACCATATAGATAACCATAACTTTTCTATGAAAAAGTCATAGAATGGTTCAGTTTGGAAGGGATCTTAAAGATCATCTCATTCCAACCCCCTCCCATGGACAGGGACACCTCCCACTAGACCAGGTTCCTCCAAGCCCTGTCCAACCCGGACTTGGACACTGCCAGGGATGGGGCATCCACAGCTTCTCCAGGCAGCCTGTTCCAGTGCCTCACCATCCACACACAGAATAAAGAATTTCTTCCTGATATCCAGTCAAAACCTACTCTCTGTGAACAAAAGTATTCACAGACACAGCATGTGTGTGCTGAGAAGTTAGAGCAAATTACCTTCATTAAAACATGGGATTAATTAGTCAGTACACCAATAAACGGTGTAGACATCCCAAAATCCCTTGGGATATATTAAGCATTTAGATGTTCAGAACTGCCAGCAATAAATTACATCCAAGTAGTACAGAGAGGAAACAAACCAAATGGACATACACTGAGGGTCAGTGTTAGCCCATCTAACCTAGGAACTGGATTTTCCCAGTGGTCTGCCTTTCTGAGAACCCACAACACCCTGAGGAGGAAGCTGTCCAGGTCACATGTACCTCAAAGCTCACAAAATCAGTAACTGGTTGCTTTTTACACCCCAGCGTGACGCTCCCGATCTTTGCTCTGACCTCTTAGCACAGTGATTGACAAATTTATCTAAAGCATGTCAGCTTTGGATTCAATGTTCTTCCTGTTTTGCAGAGACTATAAACAAGATCCCAGTTAAATTCCCTGCAGCTTAAACCAAAATGTTTTATCTAGCCCCCCTGTGAACGTTGTAAAATACTCTCTGAATCACAGAAAACAAAAGAAAAAAAAAAGAAAATTAATTACTGCATAGCATGCTGGTTGTAACTTCCATCTGGGAGAGGAGAAAAAGATACTAAATCCAAGGACATTTATTGTGAGATAAATAAGCCTGAAATCCAAGACTTTGCAGCCAAAGAAAGGAGCTGACTATCACATTACTTCTCACTCTTACTTACTTGGCTTCGATCAATATTTTGCTGTTCACTGAAAATCAAAAAAAAATCAGCAGACTGATGGCTGGGGCACTCCACCAGCCCATAAAACATGCAGGCAGCGGTCCTGTCAAGTTGAGGGCAACAAAATCACATCTCACATATCCTGGATATGAGCTCTTAACACTGATGTATTCAGTAAAATCTGAAGAGAAGGAAGAAAATAGTGTTGCTCTTCTTTCACCTGTCTAGTGAGAAAGAGCTCTTTCAAGTGCCTGTTTCTGGAAAAATGTAAATCAATATAAATCCCAAGCTAACTTTGGAGCTAAGGACAAGAACCTGGAAAGGACTTGGTCTGCTCAAAGTAGACACTGCAATATCCTCTACTGAATTGACCATTTCTCTATAAGTAGCTCAAAGAAAATTATATTCTCTCCAACAATTAGCCAGCACTCACTCTTAGCAATGCATTCACAGCACAGGGCTTAGCAGGCTTGCTTTCATATCTGACTCAGCAACCAGAGTGTCTTTTGTGTCCTTCCTGTTCTACATCTCAGAATCCATCTTATTTTAAGCCCAGAGGTATTCAAACAATCACAAAACTTTTGGAGTATGTTCTTCCATGCATAATTTAGATTTTCCCGTCATTTAGATGTCCTACAGTTATTGCACCAATTCTCCTGAAACAGAGGGAGAGAGGCGAAGAGTTAAATGGAGGAGTTATGTCTGTGTTTGTCTTAGTTATCATCCTCAGCTGGTTAGATCACGGTGCTAACCACCCATACAGGTTTGATCCCTGTGTGGGCCATTCCTTAAGAGTTGGACACAACGACCCTTGCGGGTCCCTTCCAATTCAGAATATTTAGTGAAATCTGTGAAGATTAAACATGACAGAATTGTGAGGAACAAGCTTCCCTCCTGCCTAGTTGGTGGAATACAGCTCCCTTCCGTGGAGACAGCATGTCACACACACACAGGCACCGACTGGCTCATTTCTCCAGGAGCCTGAAGAGGTTAGAGGAGGGGAAAACACATTTCCTAACTATCTAACACAAAGAAACAGAGAGAGAGAGAGAGATGAATTGCTTTGCTTTAGTCTATCATTACCTTGTCAAAAAATACTATTAGCCTAATGCTTCATTTGATAGTAACCTCACAGCAGTATACTCGCTTTTTGGGGACACAAGCAATTGGCTCTAAAATACATTCTGCAGTGGGGGAATGTATGTTCAGGGTTTAAATTATCTGCATAACTTTAATCTTAATCCAGGGAGCAAGGGAGGATCTGCTAGTTATTTATAGCTGGACTGGGGTGAGCTGCTGTGAGCAGGGTAATTGAAACAGTATTTCAGCCTGTCTGCCACTGATTTGTGTAATGGCTGATGTTAGCTATGGCATAATCACCACGCTAAATGGAAAATAAAAACTAAAAATGCATTAAACATATGTTTTTATGTTGTGTTTTATGATCACATTTTTTTTTGCTATTGCACTTCCAAATTCTGTTGTTTCTTCCTTTCTGAGATCAATTTATTTGCCTGGAAGCAGTTTACTGTATTAAAGCTGAGAAAGATGATCTACTTTCTCTTATTCTCTGGATTATGAGAGCTTTCAGTCTGAGAGCTGCTAAATTCTTAAGACTGAGGGCTATGACCTCTCTGTAAAGTTGCTGTTACAACAAAGGATCAGTTCATGCAAATTTTTGTCCCTTAAATAATAATCTTTCTTTGTCAGAAACATGTTATTTTGATCCTTCCTCTGTGAATTTTGCAGCAGATATTACTAATTCTTCAATCTATTGTTTCTCATACACTATTTTTAATATTTGCATTATTGCAAATATTATTATTATTGCATTAAGTGACCTAGTGCTGCCTCAAACCAGGAAAGACATAGTATGATTTACCATCATGCCCATTATTTCCTCTCCTTCTAAAGGAGAATATACTCCCAGATAACACATACTGTCTTTGGATGGTTTGCCAAGGTGCCTTGCAATTCCTCTGCCAAGTATTAAACACCAGTTTATGTCCCTGCCTTTCTGGCCTTGGTGACTTCTGGGTGGGTCACACCCATCTGTCTTTTGGGCAGGAGCTTGCTGACCCATGACTGCTTTCCCATCACCCCTCCTGCAACTTGGTATCACAGACCCCTCTAGTTTATACTCTGCTTCCAACACCCAAATCAAAGCAAACAGCACCCAAATGTAAGGAGGACACAGAAGTCCTGGAGCAGGTTCCCTGGAGCAATACCTCTAGATCCCAAGCAAGCACAATAGCAGAACCCTAGGAACTCCAGAATTCCCTACTCCGGAGACATGCACCAGTTTGAAGGGCAGCAAACCAAGTTCATTTCCAGCAATCTCCTTATGTGTTTTGTCACTAGAAAATTTCTGCGATATATGTTAGACTTCACAAATATGCTTTTTCCCCAGGAAAAACACACTTCATCAGAGGATTTCCAGCTTGCAGAATGTGGGAGAGTCCCAGGCCATACCAGACAAGTTAAGGCAAATAGGAGCAATCTACATGTCCCAGCCACAGAACCACCTGCACTCGCAGCCACCTCCATGGTAAACTCTCAGGCTGCAATCCTCTTTTCATCACTCTCTGAATTTTAAATGTTACCTCTTCCATTACCTTAGGAGCCACTCAGCCTAGAGCCTTACAGACTTTTCTCAGGCTCAAACCTAAGTTCACAAATTTAACTCCAGTCTAGTTCTGCTCTGTGCTCTGACTTCCAGACATATCTGACAAGGAAGAAATACTCTCTTGCAGAATCTCTTTATAATATCATAGACAGCACAATTATCAGATTAATAATGCTCTGAGAAGAAGGGATGGGCTGAACATTCAAAAATCTCTTATAAACTGGCTGGACTCAATCTAGGGGATTCCACTTTAATGCAACCCGCTGAAAGAGAGTGAGAAGTGCCCTGTAAGAAGCATAACTACGAACTACTAAGTATTAAATCTGCTAATATTTACATAGGAGTGTAACAAATTAATTGCCGCCAGACCACCCAGCAGAGTCACATCAACTGCTGGCTAAAGTTCAGTGCCATTTGTCATGTTCCTTCTCATGCACACATGGATTCTCCAATTTTTTTTTTATATAAAAAGAAATTCTGGTATTTCCAGCAGGAAATTCAGGAAGCAAACAAAGAATTCGTACTGTGATGAGGAGTTAGCAAAAGGCATCAAAGGGATACGTGGGCCAACAGAATATGGAGAGCAACAAAGACTTTGCCATAAAATCAGTGAGTTACCACTTCTCTCTCTCATAAGATGGCACCTGGATATTTTCCCCTCCCAACAATAACCTTCTAAGAACAGAACAGAAAACTTTTGTGGCTTGCTACAAGTCTGCCATCTGCACAATCTCAGTGAGAAGAGGTCACTTGATTCCTTGGAAAGATTACAGAAAAAGGAAGAAATCATAGCAAGACAACTCTCTGATACATGAGTACCTAGAGACCCACTGAGAAAATCTAATCCCCTATAAGTGCTGTGCAGAAGCTGAAAGGCAACCGTTTAACCTTTGAACTGCCACTGCTACACAGCTTACAAAAGCATCCATGTGAAACCTTTAAGTGGTAGAAATTACAGTTGGGAGAGACCTATTCTGGTCCCATGAAGTCTGACCCGCTCAGTCCCCAGACAGACGATTCATCAATTACAACTAATAAATATTTTACAAATAATAATAAAAAAGGTGTATTTCTAAATATGGAAATCATAATCTTTCTAAGGCATACAGTTCCTCATCTAAGCAGGCAGTACAAATGTATTTTTCTATTGTAGAGACACTCACTGCTCCTGGCAGGGGTTCATATTACTGAAGTAAGTTCTTTTTCATAGCAGAGACATGTTCTGGGAAGGCTGGGATATAATTTTACAGGCATACAGGCTTGGGTGAATCCTGCCTTAGGGATGTTGTTATCTAATGGTAAATATAATGCACAGAGCTGCAGAGAGGGTGAAATGTTACTTTCCTTAATCTAAAAGAACATGTCTATGACAGATGAAAGTTTATAACATTAAAATCAGAGAGAGATACGAATTATTCAGGAATGACAGCCACAAAGCCTCTGACAAGGCTCCCAGCACAGCCAGGGAAGGACTACAAGCACAGTGCCCTCATGATAACCTATCTCCCTGCAAAACAGGTCGAGGGAGGAGCAAATCTCTGCAGATCACTTGGCAGAGCCTGTCTCAGATGAGTTGTGCTGTGATTACATCCCCTCTGCAGCAAGAATCATGAAATCACAGGATACGCTGAGCTGGAAGGGACCCACAAGGATCATCGAAGTCCAACTCCTGGCCCTGCACAGGACAGCCCCAGGAGTGACGTCACATGCCTGAGAGCATTATCCAAAAGCTTCTTGGACTCTGTCAGTCTTGGTGCTGTGACCACTGCCCTGGGGAGCCTGTTCCAGTGCCCAACCACCCTCTGGGGGAAGAACCTTTTCCTGATATCTAATCTAAATCCCAGTAAACCTAAATCGCAGTAAACTAAGCATTGGATATAAACTTTTTCAAACAATTTTTTTTACCAAGATGTGCATTCCCCAGGCTGGGCCTCAATATTTTTCAGTGCTCCTTGATCCTGTACTCCTTCTGTTCTCAGTGTAAAGCAGCTGAGCCCTGGCCAGCTGGCACCTCTGCTTCCCACTCTCTCTACTGTGCAAGCCTGATGGGAAGCCAACAACATTCTGAGCCATTTTTCATTTTTAAAAAAAAAAAAAGATAATTTCTTTTGTCTACCTTCCATAAAGCCCCACTGCCTCTAGCCCATTCTTTAGTACAACATCCATGCCTTGCCTCATTTCACGGCATATTTCCAAGTTCATGCTGTTTGAGGCTCAGACTCATTCCTCAGTTTAGGTTCACGCACAAGGTTTAGGTTCATGCACAGCAGTGTGGGAAGTGCAGAGGCGAGAAAACACTCAGTGACTGTTGATTAGTCTCTGATGGATCATGGCTGGGGGAAGCTGATAAAAGAGCAGTGTGTCTTGCACACCATACTGCTCAAGTACATTTTATGAGACATTTGTGCCCAGAGAAAGGGTCACTGAAGTTCTAGAACATCGCAACAATTTGAGCAAATGTAAAAATAGAGACAGGGGTTAGGAGGGAAGTCACAGTGGAATACGAAAGCATTTTTTTTCTTCTAAAGTGAAGGTGAAAAACTTTCAAAAATTTCCTGTGAAATTGTTGAAGAACTGTGGCTGATAAACCTGATAAATAAGATATTTGTATCTGATATTTGTATTTGCATCTGATAAACAAGAGATGGACTCCTGGAGGTGCACAGCACACAGACACCCACACGTTCCCAATACTCTGAGGAGTTTTGTGCACTCCTGGGCACTGTAAGTCCTCAATACAAATAGCTTGAGAGCTCTGCTGAATACAGGTGGGCTTAAAATATGCTTTAAATTAAACACTTGCTTACATTTCTAGCTGAATCAGAATGGAAATTCTGTGTATTGGCACAGTCTCAGCTTTATAGGTTCAAGAATTATACCAAGGAGAATGAAGTGAGTTAGTAATTTCCAGCAGAAATAACTGGACTTACTAAGCTATCAAGGACTGCAAACAAGGAGGAGAGTAACAAGGCCAAGATTTTTATCTGCCCTTGAATCATGGCAGAGCGCAAAGGAAGACACA